>NC_067434.1:15020010-15340203 GCF_009764475.1 Pristis pectinata | reverse complement strand
TAAAGGCAGAGTCCATGGAGGGGAGGCTGGTTTCTGTGATGTGCTGGGCTGTGTCTACAACTCCCTGCAGTTTCTTGTGGTCCTGGGCAGAGCAGTTGCCGTACCAAGCCGAGATGCATCCAGATAGGATGCTTTCTATGGTGCATCGCTAATAGTTGGTGAGTGTCAAAGGGAACATGCCAAATATCTTTAGCCTCCTGAGGAAGTAAAGACACTGATGAGCTTTCTCAGGCAAAGTCTGAATCTGTCAGCAAATATAAAGGTGCCCTCAGTGGTATCAATGCGCCTATACTGAGGCTCTTTGAATTGGAGGAAAGCAGGGCCAACTGAGGCAGCCAATGCTGAAAGTGATGGGGATACAGTGGGTGAGGATAGGGTTGAAATTTGTCTTGTCAAAGCAAGAATATTGACAGCCTTTGTATTCACCTCTGGGAGGTCAGTGCTTTTGAACTCAATAGAACTGAGTGTGTGCAAGTGCACAACAGCTGGGTGGTTCTCCTGTACAGGTTCTGTGCTGGCAATCAAAGAGGGATTTCTCCTCCCGTGACTGGAGGATCTTTGAGTGGTAGGGTGAGAGCACAGGGGATTCCACATCCACAACTGCTAAAGAAGGATTTCCCAGCATTGTGAAAACTTTATCAAGGCATGCAGCAGACCCAGAGGAATGAGTGATGTGAGTGAGTCTCAGTGGAGTGTGCATGGGTTAGACAATTGCCTTTGAGCTCTTCATTCACACCCTGTTAAAGTTGTTGGTTTGAAATTCTTGCCAGTTGGATGACTGTAAAATGTGAAATTAATTGGGAATTCACAGGATGTTTTGGAGCACAACTCTACCTTGATCAAGGTCTATAATGTAATCCTTATACAGATACATAAAAGATGGCAAGTAGAGAATCCGGAAAGCTGCAGCAAATGAGAATTGCTGGCCAACATCACTAGTTATCTATTTCATTGCTTGGGAACTCGGTGAGCTTAAATTAGTTGTTGAATTTAGTTGCATCACAACAGTAACTGCATTTCATAAATAAAGTACTACAGTGGTGGCAAAGCACATTCAGAAGTTCAGAAGGCCAGAAAGGGACATTTATAAAGACGTTTACTTGTCCCACTGACTACCAGGCCATTCAACCAGCTCTGGTATCTCAGATGGAATGTGTTCCCTTCCCAGCACAGAAACTCTTTCCTGAGATGCAAAAAAAAAAGTCACACTAGAAAGTTGTCAAAGAATAAAATATGAATCTGGTATGGGGACTCCGACAGTTGGGTTTTGAAGTAGTAAAGTATAAGTAGATGCACACCAGAACAAAAGAGTTTGCAATGCAATGTATTTGCTATGCACCCACTTCCCAATCCATACCAAGCACCACTAAATTTTTGGGATTGAGACTCAGCAGGACAGAAAAAGCTGGCCTAAACTGCAAACTGGCATAATATATGACTTTTCATTAAGCAAGAAGTGATTTTTATTGACACCTTAGTGACAAGATCAAGCAAGGTGTTGCTCATTTGTCCACTACTCACCGCACCTTTCAAGACTTCCCAAAGTACCTGATAACAAATGAATCAGAATCAGATTTATTATTGTGGTCTTATATGCCATGAAATGTGTTGCTTTGGGGCAGCAGTACAGTGCAAAGACATAAACTTTCTATAAATTACAAAAATAAATAAATAGTGCAAAACAAAGGATGATGAGGTAGTGTTCAAGAGGTCATGGACTGTTCAGAAATCTGATGGCGGAGGCGAAGAAGCTATTTATGAATCATGGAGTGTGGGTCTTCAGGCTCCTCCTGTACCCTGATGGTAGTAACAAGAGAGGAACAATGAGAAATGAAATACCTTGGCAATGTAATCATTGTTGCAATGTAAGAAAAGCAACAGTCAATATGCACACAGCAAACTTCCAGAAACAGCAATCTGCTAATAAGCCATTAGCCTGATTTTTAGTGATGTTAAGTGTGGAGGATATATTGGTGAGGATAACACCTTTGCTATCCTTTCCTACAATATAAGATAAGATATAAGATTTCTTTATTAGTCAGATGCACATCGAAACACACAGTGAAATGCTTCTTTGCATAGAGGGTTCTGGGGGCAGCCCCCAAGTGTCGCCACGCTCTGGCGCCGACATAGCATGCCCACAACTTCCTAACCTGTACATCTTTTTGGAATGTGGGAGGAAATCAGAGCACCCGGAGGAAACCCACGCAGACAGGAGGAGAACGTACAAACTCCTTACAGACAGCGGCAGAAATGAACCCAGGTCGCTGGCGCTGAAATAGCGTTACGTTAACCGCTACACTACTGTGCCTGCCTATCGTGGGATGTTTTATAGTCTGAGAGACTGGGGGTCAGGCAGGTGTAAGGGGCAGCGTTTAACGGGTGGAGAGAAACATTGGGTTGAGGATCAGGTTGACAATGAGATAAAGTGTAGGGGATTTGGAGTGTTTGGAGATTGAGGCCTTGCTTGGAGGCATTGATAGATACCAGATCACAGAATTAGGGGCCAAGGATCAGGGGTTATGGCATTGGGGAATCAGAAGATGGGGGAGAGGGGCCAGGAAATAGGGGTTAGTTTGGCGACATCAGTGTCTAGTCAGGCAGTTGCTGTGGTGTTGGGAGGATAGGGACCTGAGCAGATAAAGGAAAGTCAGGAGCTTACCCAGTAAGGATTCCAGTCTGGTATGGCCTCGCTATCCTGAAAGTGCCCAGATGTTGGATGCCCAGGACAACATGGCCCAGGTTTTCCTGCCATACTCCAAAAGGATTGCTTCCCAAGCATTCCAGTTGCAGAAATTACTGATGGATGCAGGGATGACTAATGACTGGTTGGATTTCCAGTAAAACCAAACTACCCAGAAATGGTGGATATTACATTTCACTAAAATAAAATTACTTGTAATAACATAATAAATACTGTTATTAAATTAAATTTTGAGGAAAGGCCCATAATAGGAGCTTTGCAGAGTTACACTGTTTCACTAAGATCCCACCAACAAAGGTATGTCGATTAACTAATTTATTTAATTTTCAAAACATTGAACATGGCAACCACTGGGTAAAGTGTGAGTTGGAAGTGAGGCAGGATTAGAGGGCTGCAGGATAGCAGTCAGAGCAAAAAGTCTAAACACCATTTGAACAGAGTATGTGGGTTTTGATGTGGGTTTTGATGTAGGTTTTGATGTGTGTGTGTGTGTGTGTGTGTGTGTGTGTGTGTGTGTGTGTGTGTGTGTGTGTGTGTGTGTGTGTGTGTGTGTGTGAGACACAACAAAGATATCTCAAGGTAGAGACCGCAGCATTGCCTCCCAGGTGTTGACTGAACCAGTGTGTGAGTGTGTGGTAGATAGTTACTTACTAAGTGTGCATAAAATCCATTGCAATCACCAAGAACCTTGTGACTTCCAGCTTAAAGCCAAAGTTGAGTTGATTGTCATATGCATGTATGCACAGTACATGTGTGCACAGGTGCAATGTAAAACTTATTTGCAGCAGTATCACAGGCATATACCATCATATAAGCAGCATTCACAAGAAAAGCATAAATTAAACATAAATTAAACACAATTTTTACAAGAAAGAACACAATTAGAACAAAAATACAAAGTCCATTTTAGTGCAAAGTGATCAACGTTGTCATAGTGTTGCTAACCTCTAGTGATTAGGATTGTTCCGGTTGGTTCAAGAACCGAATGGTTGAAAGGGAAGTAGCTGTTCTGGAATTTGAAGGTGTGGGACTCCAGGTTTCTGTACCTCCTGCCTGGTGGTAGCTGTAAGAAAATGGCATGGCCCGAATGGTGTGGATCTTTGGTGATAGATGTTGCCTTCTTGAGGCAGAGCCTCCTGTAGATACTACTAACGGTGGGCAGGGATGTGCCCGTGATGTATTGGGTTGAGTCCACTACTCTCTGCAGCTTCTTACGTTCCTGCTCATTCAGATTGTTGTACCAGATGATGATGCAACCAGTCAGGATACTTTCAACGGTACATCTGCAGAAGTTTGCTAGAGTGCTCGGTGACAAGCTGAACCTCCTTAACCTCCTAAGAAAGTAAAGAGGATTTACTTTCACTTTACAATAGGTGGGACTATTAGGGAGATTATCTGATCATCCCCATTCTAGACAGAACATGTAGCCTGGCTTATTGCAGCCATTTTTATTAGAATTTATTGAGTGATCAATTTTGGCCGATATTCCTGCCATTTTTTTTAAAACTATAGTCATTAAATCTCTTTTTACACTCTGAACAGCTTACCAACTTATAATTTAGTACCTCCATGAAAGATCAGGATCTCCGGATCATTTAATGTTTCACTGTATAAAATTTGAAGCTAAATTCAGTGGCGAGGAAGGGCCTATTTCCCTTAACTGAGAGGTCAATAACCAGGGGCCATAGATAGGCAATATAAAAAATAGAAGGGAAGGCTCTGATCCTTCAGTGAGAAATCAAATAAGGCTTTTGCAGAGATGAGGGATTAGAAGGAAGTTGAGGAGAATTTTTTTCACCAAGGAGGAGGCTGTCTGGAACTCACTGCCTAGAAATATGGTGGAGCCAGCAGCTCTTGTCAAATATAAAACATACTTATACAGGAACTCGAAGAGGTGAGATTTGCAGGGCGACAGAGCAGGAGTTGGGAGCTGAATTAGGCTGGGTAACTCTTAGTTGGCTAGTATGGACATAAAGGATTGAAAGGCTTATATTTCTCTGATGCTCTGAAATGTCAGTCCAAGGTGTGTGTCCTTTTTGCTACAGTAAGTTCTCTACTTACTAAGTAATCATGGGGCTGTGAAGGAGTTTGTGGTCAAAGTCAGGGAGATTGTAAACTGGGCCACCAGTTCACTTATGTGTACCTGCACCACTGTATATCAAGTTTCAAAAGTGTCACACCAATGACCTATCTGGAACTAAATGTGTCTGGTTTATAAAAAGAAGCAGTTATTTCCCATTGGAGAATCCGCAGCCAGTCCCTGAACAAAAACGTAAGAAACAGGAGAGCCATTGGTCCCTACAGCCCATGAGCCTGCGCCAACTCTCATGGGTGATCTCCTACCTAAACGTATTTCTGTCTGATTCCCACAACCCTTAATCATTCTAAAGCCTTTTGGTTATAACCCTTAAAGCCCTCAGTGACTGTCATTAAGAGTCCACTGCATGGAAATTTAAAGATTCACAAACTTCTGGGTAAAGACATTTCTCCTTATTTCAGTCTGAATAGGTGTCTTTTTGTCTTGAGAGTATGCCCCTAATTCTGCTCTCTACAGCCAGGGGGATATGTGTTGGCAATCCCTTCCCCTATCCAAAAGCAATTAACCACCTTTGAACTGCAGTAATGAGAGTGTGTGCCTTTAAAGTCAGGGGTCCAGCTAAATGAACAGCAGAGTGACAGAGCATTGCAGATTATTAGTTACAATGGTTTTATCAGTCCAAAGCAGACAGGCAAAGAGGTGGGTGATCACCATGCAGGTTAAAATAAACCTTCAAGATACAGATGTAAGATGCTGCACTGCTGGAATCCCAAAGGGGAACTTAGAATGGCAAAGTGTGTTCACTCAGAAATCACCGCTGTGATTTCGACTTATTTAATCATCTCACTCCCTGTCAATCAGGGCTACACATTGTTGGCTGAGCAGAAGTGACATGTAAGGACTAGCTCAGATGGACTTGAGGTGATGCTAGATAAAGGTCTGAACAAGAAGGAATTAGAAGGGTCAGGTGAAATGGAAAGGGAGGAGACAAAAAAATAACACAGACTACTTGGACTGCAGGGTCTGTTTCTGTGGTATAAATTCTGTGTGGGTTTTTGCTCCAGTACCGAGTAAAACAGGACATCTAGTGATAATCTTAGATTGAATTAATCCCAGTTGATCCCAGTTGGCATGCTGAAAGTGCACAGACGGCCAGGGAGAGTCTCGCTGACGCCTGTCTCCTCATGAGGTAAATGAAAATTGATGGAAGCATTGAAATTGACAGTGCGTCTAACCCTTCGGCTGGTCACTTTCAGACATGAATTCAATTCTACTTTGCAGTAAAGGTCTGGGCCACTCACAGCAAGCACTCTCAGACCAAAGAGATTGAAGTGCAGCACATAACATCGTTACACATGGAGAAACATCCAGGAATGCTCTTTAACTGCAAGCTTAACACTGCAATAACAAGCAAAACAAAGGATAGAAATGAGCTACTGGAAATAAAGCTTAAAAAGTTTAATATAGATCAGTGGACCAGTTGGAAGCGATTCTATTGATAATAGGGCTTCGGGCGAACTGGGTGATAACATCAGAAATTTTATTGCTATAGTGAGGAGAGGCTGCAGTGAAAGTAGTTAGGGCAAAGTCAAAATCCTGCAGATGCTGTTAATCTGAAATAAAACAGAACATTAATGAAAATATTCAGTGGGTCAGGTGGTTTCTCTTTCTCTCTTCTCTCTCTCCTCTCTCTCTTTCTCTCTCTCTCTTTCCACCATTGAATAATTCAGATACTTTAACACACATTCCAAGCACAAGTCAGTTCCAGCTGAGTAGGAGCTAGAACATGCACAACAGCAGTTTGCAAACAATTAGTCAAATTCTCCAAAGAAACTAATTTTATTTCAAACTGTTCTGAGAAAAATAAATAGTGGTGGCAGTGGATTTCTGCGGCAGATTAAAATTACTTCCTTAACCTGGGAGTTGTGAGAATGTGGAACTCACTACAATGAGGAATTGTTGGATAATCAGTCAAGATACATTTGAAAGGAAGCCAGATAAACAGACAAGAGGGAAAGGAACACAAGGAGATGTCCATGGGATAAGAGGAAGAGACCAACAAGAAGCTGGAACTTGTTTCTTTGTTGTTTGTTCAGTTAAACTACTGTACAGCCCACATTGAAGAGTCTCAAATAAAATGTCCAGAGTCTTAGCCTGAATTATGCTGTATTGTCTTCATAGAATGATTGCAAAACTGTAAACATCAAGCCCATCTCTGCAGTGCTCACTGACATACAATGGTTTCTGAACCACTAACATCTCAATCTCAAAATTTTCACTTTTGTTTTCCAATCCTCAATGCACTTTTTGCTCTCTTTCTCTGTAACTGCCAACGTCTCTGAACTTCTCCAATTCTGACTTATACGCATGTAAGACAAGATATCTTTATTAGTCACATGTACATCGAAACACACAGTGTAATACATCTTTTGCGTGGTGTTCTGGGGGCAGCCCGCAAGTGTCGCCACGCTTCCGGCGCCAACATAGCATGCCCACAGCTTTCTAACCCGTATGTCTTTTTGGAATGTGGGAGGAAACCAGAGCACCCAGAGGTTTACCCACGCAAACACGGGGAGAACGTACAAACTCCTTACAGACAGTGGCCGGAATTGAACCCGGGTCGTTGGCGCTGTAATAGCATTATGCTAACCACTACACTACCGTGTATGGGGATCCTGGACTTAATCACTCCACTTTTAGCAGCTGGTACTTCAGCTGCCAAACTGCTAAGTTCTGGAATTACTGTTAAATTAATACAACAAGATACCAGGAAATCAGATTAATGGCCAGTTAATAGACCTCTTCCAACCTATAATTAGAACATCTATAAATTGAATTTGGGGTTCATAAACTACTGTATTGGCTTTCTTGGACAGGGAATTTATCTTAAAGATATCTTACTGGAATTTGTATTGAGTGCAGGGTGTGATGATGTAGTTCATTTTTTGATCTCGATTGTTGAATTCTCAGGCAAAGGACGTTTTGATCTGTCACGTATACAGTAAATGGCCACATTGCCCATGTCCCATTGAGATCTTGTTTAGAATTACCCATATTCTTTAAGGCCGTTGATTCCAAGGGAGTCTTGCCATAGGATCTTGAACAGGTTCCTTGTCTTAGTCCCAATGTTAGTTCATTCATTGTCGGTCTTGAAATAGAAGAGACAAAGATAGTGAAGGGATTCATCGAAACCATGCAGTGAGTTGGGGCATTGGGGAAATCAGAGAGGTGTTGATCACAACAGTTCACCCATTTCTGTGTGTGTTACAGCATCTTGATGAATGTGAGGAGGGCTGGTATTCAACAGTACCAGGAACCATTGAGTTACAATAACCCTTAAAGTCCAGATGATTGTCTGCATAGCTGAGTTCAGTTGTGTCTCCCCAGCCTGCTTGATCCTTCCTGATTATGACCATTCAGTTCTGGTGTCATTCATGAGAAACTTTCCTTTGTTCCTTCTCCAGTGACACTCTGTATTTTTTGTACCTCATATTGCTTTGGCAGTGCCAATTGAGGAATAGATATTGGCCAAGCTATGGCGAGAAAGCCCTTCTCATCTATGAAGGTCCATGTGACCTCTTTAATCCACTTCATTAGCTATAAAGCTTCTTTGGAATGACCTTGTGAGCATTAGGTGAACAATAAAAATAAATCCCTCCCTCTCCGCTTCACTTTCTTTCCCAATTTCAGACTTAAAGGGTATTGTATAATTTTCCTGTGTCATAGAGGCATACAGCACAGACACAGGTCCTTCAGACCATCGAGTCTGTGTCGATCATCAACTACCCATTAATCCTAATCTGAATAACTTTATTCTCCGCATATTCCCATCAATTTCCCCCATATTCAGATTGACAGATACTGTCAATGTCCCTAACGTATTGGCAGATACATTAGGGACATTTAAGAGACTCTTAGATAGATATATGAATGATAGAGAAATGGGGGGTGATGTGGGAGGGAAGGGTTAGATAGATCTTAGAGCAGAATAAAATGTCAGCACAACAGAGTAGATGTGGCTAAGCTGTTTTCCTTGGTGGGTGAGTCCAGGACTAGAGGGCACAGTCTTAGAATTAGAGGGCACCTGTTTAGAACAGAAATGAGGAGAAATTTCTTTAGCCAGAGGGTCATGGATTTATGGAATTCTTTGCCACATACAGCTGTGGAGGCCCAATCATTGGGGGTGTTTAAGGAGGAGATTGATAGGTATCTAATTAGTCAAGGTATCAAGGCATATGGGGAAAAGGCTGGAAATTGGGGCTAGATAGGAATAGTTTAGTTTAGCTCATGGTGAGGTAGCGGAGCAGACTTGATGGGCTGAATGGCCTACTTCTGCTCTTTTGTCTTGTGATCTTGTGATCTTGTGAACATGGTGGGCTGAAGGGCCTGTACTGTGCTGTAGTGTTCTATGTTCTATATTCAACCACCAACCTGATTAGGGCCAGTTCACCTTCCAACCCACATGTCTATAGGATGTGGGAGAAAATCCACACAGTCACAGGAGGAACGTGCAAACTCCAAACAGACTCCAGCCGAGGTCAGGATTGAACCTGGGTCTCTGGCGGGGTGAGGCAGCGGCTCTACAAACTGCGCCACTCTGCCAGCCCAGCAATCAGTGACTGGATTATAGAACCATGCGCCACCAGGACAATCTTGAAATGGAGAATGTCATCTGGAAGAAGGATCAGTCCTGAAGCTGGAATCAATTATCTGAAAGCTGGAGAACTGTGTGAAGTGGAAGGAGCGCTTGCAGTCCCAGAACTCGGCTACCCTAGTGTAAATAAAGAGGTTTGCTTCAGCCCACTATGATAGAAGGTAATTATCTCCACAAGTCTGTCCACTGAGTGATGAAACCCAGAAGTGAGTTACAGCCACCTCACCACTGTGGACATTTACCACATTACACTCACAGATGAAATATGCTGCTCTCAGCCCTTCTCGTGTGTTTTCAAATAAGAAAATCAATTTAAATGTAACCTAAGGAATTGTGCGGATGCTGCCTTATGATCTGATGCATTTTTTGTGATTTCAGATCTTTGGAGATTTGATCTTTTCTTTCTTGATATCTCTCTCACAGATTTGGTAAATTTGAGCATTTAAAACTCAAACCTTGAATGACAAACAAACCACTGATCTTACAAAGGTGGTCTGACTGGTGTTCATTGCTTAAAGGGAGACACGGGAAACTGCAGGTGCTGGCATATGGAGCAACAAACAATCTGCTGGAGGAACTCAGCGTGTCCTGATGCAGGGTTTCGACCCGAAACATTGACATTTCTTTTCCCTCCCCCACAGATGCTGCTCGACCAGTTGAGTTCCTCCAGCAGATTGTTTGTTGCTTCAGTGGTTAAAGTCCTGCTGTGCTGCATGCTACAGACATTACAAAGAAGTAGTTTCCATGAGTTTGAAGTACTAGAACAAAAGCACGGAAAAGCAGTATATGACGCCATTTGGCCCATCATTTCTGTTGAGCACCATAGAGCTCCTGAGACTAATTCTATTTCCAGTTGTCTGTTTGTAACCTTGTACATTACAATGCACAAGGTGTTCCTCCAGGTACTTTTTACATACAATAAATACTCTGGCCTCCGGGCTCTTTCTGGTAGTCAAATGGCCTCTTTTTGTGGAATATACGTGTTAATGGAAGAATTTATAATATCAACGGAGCACATCAAATATAACTTGCTCAATTGCAGTAACTCTTGGTATGCATTTCCAGTAGATGCCATGCACAGTACTGAGATGAATAAGTTGTTAGTCTGTTTTGGTGCTATTGATTAAGGGAGGAGTGTTTGCCACAGTACCTGCAGAGCTCCCAATTCTTCCTCCAGTTGTGCAATGGCCATTCAGACTTCACCTTAAAGCCCATGCAAAGGATAATGAATATCTTATCGGCAGTATCCAGCAGAGATGTATTATGATATACAAGGTACATGATAATCCAAGGAGGATTTCATCTCAAGAGCTCTTTGGTGCCCAACAGACACAATGGGCCCTTGTAAATTCCCATGGTTTTGTGATGGTAACTCAAATTCAGGAAACCTAGTTCTTTGTAACATCTGTGGTGTCCAGCTCAGTGGGTATGTAACCACTGGATCTTTGTAATATCAGCTGTTCATCACACAAGGTTTGAAGTTTGGTTGTCACGTCTTTGAAGTAACCAAATCTGTGAGTGGAGCATCAAGACTAAAAGCAATTGTACTTCCAGAGAAGATCTGGGAAAACTGTGAGGGAGGGGCACACCTGAGGAATCTAACAGCTTGTTACAAGGTCCAGTAGAATCATTGGGTTTTGTGTTGTCTGTTCATTTTTAGTAGACATTTACACAGCGTGTTGTCTTGGAGGCATCTTCCTCCAAAAAAACAGTAGTCCCATTAAAACCTCCAACTCTATCTGCTGACTCGTCAATGCCTAGTGGTCTGGGGAAATGTCTGTCCACCTCAACCTCACCTCCACCTCTACCTCAGCTCAACCTGAACTCCACCTCCAACTGCACCTCCACCTTTATCTCCACCTGCAAGTAGCTTCATTGAATGGTTCTCTAGCTGGAGTGATACACTACCTCTTATAGGTAAAATTCCTGAAGATCCATATCCTGGGGATGAGACCCTCAATCAAATAGAGTCATACAGCACAGAAATGGGTCCTTCTACCCATCTCGTCTGTGCAGACCAAGATGCTCACCTAAACTAGTCCTATTTGCCCGCATTTGGCGAATATCCCTCTAAACCTTTCCTATCAACATGTGTGCCCAAATTCTTTTCAATGGTGTTATTGTACCTGCCTCAACTGCTTCCTCTGGCAGCTCGTTCCATACAGGCACCACCCTCTACATGAAGAAATTGCCCCTCAGGTCAATTTGAAATCTTTCCCCCCTCACCTTAAACCTATGCCTTCTAGTTTTTGATTACCTTTCCCTGGGAAAAAGTATGTGCATTCACCCTATCTATGCCCCCTCATGATTTTATACACTTCTATAAGTCCACCCCTTATATTTTGGTCAGCATGCACCAGTTGGGCTAAAGGACTCTGTGATCCCTCAGTCTCCTACACTCCAAGGAATAAAGTCCTAGCCTCCCCAACCTCTCCCTATAACTCAGGCCCTTGAGTCCTGGCAACATTCTCGAAAATCTTTGTTGCACTCTTTCTAGCTTAATCACGTCTCTCCCATAACAAGGTAAACAAAACAGTTCACAATACTTCAGGTGTGGCTTCACCAACATCTTGTAAACCTGCACCATAATGTCCCAACATCCCACTCAATGCCCTGATTGATGAATGTTTATCCCCTGATGTGGCTTATGCTGATTATTTTATATAGGATTCTGTAATTCAGCTGTCTATGAAACAATCTCCCCCTTCTTTACTTAATGCAAACTAAGCTAGATTGGTGAGTTTGCCTATGCTCCTCTGGGAGTGGACTTGAGTGATCTGATCTTTGGTTTCTAAATTCCAGGTTGTAATAACCTAATGCATAATCAGTGTCAGAAGTAGCTCTGACATCGTTTGCCACTAATTGGTTAACTGAAGTAATTAACAAGCAAATTTATCTCTAATGCAATGCTTGTGTTTTTTGCTGATGTTTCTAATCTTAAAACTGGCTCTGAACTGTGCAAAGTTTGAGGCAAATAGATTACTTTCCACATGGTTGGTTCAATCTTCTTAATTGTGATTATTAGGTTGCATTGATTTCAGCAATAGATCACATTCAAGGAATATTATTTAGGAAACATATTTATCAAGAACAACCAGCAAGCATCTGCAGAAGTAGTCTGTGGAAAGACATCTTACTAGTTAAGGGAAGTCAGTTTCTATCACCAGAATCGATTGAACAGCACCAGGCTTGATCTAGTCGCTAGTGTGCAGGTGAAAGGTAGAATCTGGGGGATATTGTTGGAAATGTAAGGGGAATAAAATAGTATTGATGTAAATGAGTGCTTGATGCTTGCTGTGGACTTGGTGGGCTGAAAGGCTTATTTCTGAGGGGTATGACTCTATGACACTGTGAAACATAACTGTTCAGCACACCACAAAAAGAAAAAAATCCAATTTCAAGGCTTGCATGTACGCATGTTGCATTTCTGCACTTCTGCTCTCAGTTTGAGCCGAATACGTCAATGGGTTTAAATCCACTTCGTGACATAAAATTTACAGCACAGAAGCAGACCATTGTGCCAACTGATCCACGCTCTTGGTGCTTCACATAAAGCTTCATCTCTTCTCTGTTCCCTTCTCCCTCACGTTTATTCAGCTCCTCAAATGTATGCCTGCTGTTCATCTCCTTGTTGGAGTGAGTTCCTCATTCTCATTGCCCTCTGGTGAAGAAGCTTCAAATGTATGTCTCTTGGATTGATTAGGACCATCTACCAATACCAATAAACCAATACCAATACCATCTCACAAATTCCTAGACTATCAGGCATGGAAAGATGCCCTTCAGCCCGCTGTCAATGCTGACCATCTAGTGCCCATCCACACTAATCTCATTGTCCCACTGGACTTTACTACTTATCTACATGGGGCATTTTATGGTAGCCAATTAACTTACCAACCCACATGTCTATGTAATGTGTGAAAACCAGAATACCCAGAGGAAACCCATGTGGTCATAGGGAGAACGTGCAAACTTCACACATATGACACCATAGATCAGGACCTGAACCCAGGTGACCACGAACTGTGCCACTGTGTTACTCTATGGTGTTAACTCCTCAGCCTTGAGTAGGTACTCTATTCCTAACCATTGAACAATTTCATAATTTGAAAGTCCTCAAAGAGGTTTCCCTCAAGTCAAGAGAATAAGATTTTAGCTTGTTGTATCTTTCCAAACAGGTACAGCTCTCAACCCCTGTATTATTCTGATAAATTTTCCTTGCACATTCTCCTTTCTATTTTGATGGAAGAAAATCAGAACTATATGTGGCATTTCAGGTCCTGTGGAAAGTCTCCAAAGGGTCTCACACCAAAAGAAATTTGGGTAATTGGTTTATTATTGTCACATATATCAAAGTACAGTGAAAAATGTTGTCTTGTAAGCCAACCTTACAGATCAGTTCAAAACATAAGTACATCAAGGTAGTACAAAGGGAAGGGCAATAACAGAATGTAGAATATAGTGTTACAGTCACAGAGAAAGTGCAATGCAAGTAGACAATAAGGTGCAAGGGCCATGATGAGGTAGACTGTGAGGTCAAGAGTCCATCTTGATCATATAAGAGGTCCATTCAAGAGCCTTATAACAGCAGGATAGAATCCGTCCTTGAGTCTGGTGGTGAGTGTTTTCAAGCTTTTATATCTTCTGACCAATGGGAGAGGGGAGGAGAGAGAATGACTGGGGTGTGAGGGGTCTTTGATTATACTGGATGCCTTCCCAAGGGAGCAGGAAGTGTAGACAGAGTCAATGGAGGGGAGGCTGGTTTTCATGATGTACTGGGCTGTGTCCACAACTGTCTACAATTCTGCCACCTTGCAATGCAGCTGGCAACATAACACTGATAATGCTGTGTAACCGGACCATGAGATTAAAGGCTCTCACACATGCTATTCACTTCCTGCGGATCAGCAATACATCAAAGTTCTCCGAGTTTAAAGTATCACCACTTCTAAAATGTAATGTTGCTGACCTTTAAAATCCAGGAGTCCTGATAGCAACAAAAAGAACAATAAAAACAATCTGCACTGTCTCACTGTATAGATAACCTGCTCCCAGTAAAAGTATATCACTGCAGTATTTTGTGGTAATACCACAGAATCATTCAGCAGTGCTATAATGACAGGCAATAAATAGAAGGAGAAAGGCACGTGGTGGGACAGTTTGAAAAATAGCTAGTTTGGCTCACGTATTGCAGGACATATAGGGTGCTTGCCTTCAACAGCCAGGACATAGAATATAAGAACAGGGACATTATGTTATAACTTTATAAAACATTGGTTAGGCCACACCTGGGGTAATGTATGCAGTTCCGGTCACCACACTATGGGAAGGATGTGATTGCACTGGAGAGGGTGCAGAGGAGATTTCACCAAGATGATTATACAAAATGCTGAAATCTGGACCAAACAAACAATTTGCTGGAGGAACTCAATGAGTCGAACAAAATGAATTGTCAAAGTTTTGGGCTGAGACCCAGTACCAGTACTGATGCAGGGTTTTTAACCCGAGAAGTCGACAATTCCTCTTCCCCCCCCCCCCCCACAGATGCTGCTCGACCCTCTGAGTTCCTCCAGCAGATTGTTTGCTGCTTCGATTGGAGCATTTTGATATCAGGAGAGATTGGATAAGTGGGTTTGTCTTCTCTGGAGTGGAGGAGACTGAGAGGTAACCTGATAGAGATGTACAAAATTACAAAGGGGATAGTTGGGGTAGGGAGTAAGAATCTTTTTCCCATGGTGGAGGTGTCTAAAACAAGAGGGAATGGGTAGAGGATGAAAGGTGGGAGGTTTAAAGGGGATTTGAGGGGGAATTTTCTTTGCACAGAGAGTGGGTGTAATCTAGAAAGTGTTCCTTGAGGGAGTGGTGGAGGCAGGTACTCTCACAACATTTAAGAAGCACATAGACAAAGCACTTGAATCTCCTGGGCATAGAAGATTACAGAGAAAATGCTGGTAAGTGGGACTAATATAGGTACTGTAAGTACAAAGACTAGCATCTGGGCCATGCCATCTTCTTGCAGCTACCATCGGGTAGGAGGTACAGAAGCTTGAAGTCCCACACCACCAGGTTCAAGAATGGCTACTTCCCTTCAGCTTGACTTTGACTTTGACATGGTAGGCCAAAGGACCTGTTTCTGTGCTGTATGACTCAATGAATCTAAGACTTTATTATGGGAGCTGCAAAAGACCTTGACTGGAAGGGGTCTCAACATTTACACTCCACACCTCACCCCGTCCCACCGTAAATCCTAAGCAACTTTTCCACACTATAAACTGGCACTTTGTGATTCCAATTAATTATTCATCACATGAATCCCACTTATACCTCCAATGACAACCAACTCTCCTGCGATACCCTGGATAAATTCCACTGCATAGGTCAGGGGTCAGATTTCAAATAAAGGTCAAGTGAAAAAGATTGTTTTATTGTTTACTGCTAGTTTTTCTTGGGTCTATCGTAACCGTAATTTATGATAACAATTCGTCAGTATGGCTTTGCAAGGCTGCACCTAGGTCTGATTTTTTAGATTGATAGAGTGGCTTGGTTATTTGTCTTGACATCTCTTTTATTTGATTCTTTTCTCGTTTCCCCTCCACAGAGAGAACGATTCCTCAATGAAAAGTGTTTCAGAAATTACCCCAGCAACTTCAACTCTAAACAGTTTAAACCTCATTCTACAATTAAGTCCATTAATTATAATCAATAATTTACATAAATCTGTTAATTACCATTGAATTAACTTCAGTGTCTGCAATCCCAACCCAAGCTTTTGTAATTAAGGATCAAAACGGCAAAATGGGATAAGTTAATGATTTTTATCTCTATATTTTCTACTGGAAAAGGATGAAATAACAGCAAGAAGGAGGTAAATGAATTTCCGTTAATTAAAGAACTGCAGGAAATAATGTCCCAGAAAGATCAGAGTAATACAATAATTCAAAATTCAATTATTGTTTCGATTCTTGGCACTATATTCAGTGAATTAATTGAATATAGAATTAAATGTCACTCCCTCATAATATTTGATAGGAAAGGTTCCTTTATTTATATCACTGGAAAAAACTGAGTGTAATTCATAGAATGGTAGATCAGAAGGAGGCTGTTTAGCCCATCTTGCCTGTGAAGGTGCTTTGGTTGCACTGTCCAGTTAATCCCAGTCCAGTATTCTTTCCCCATAACTCCATCTCCTTTCATCAAGCTCAAGTGGTTTGATCTTAGCTCCTTGCCAGTATCGCACAGTTCTCCTCTGGCAGCTCAATTATTTGATAGAGTTACACTGCCACTTTAATCTTAGTGTGAAACACAATTGCCTTTGCAATGATACAGTGTCATTTGAATGTACTCTTTATTCCCCTCCCTAAACCTCTTTACTTCCCTTTTCTTTTAAGATGCTCCTTAAACTCTCTCTGGGCAAGTGCCTCTTGCTTAATATCTCCTCATAAGGCTGGGTTTGTTCTATGGTCCTGTGAAGCACTTTGGACATTTCACTACATTAAAGGTGTTATATAAATGTAAGTTATGGTTGTTATTGGTAGAATTGTATTCAACATGTGTATCAGCGAGAGTAAAGCAGTAATAATCAGACCCTGTAAGTTATAAATACGTCAATAACATTTCTGCCATGTGGACTCATATACCATTCTCACCACTTTTAATAGATCAACCATCAAATGGATGGATTGATCTTGGAGTGCTGCACAACTTACATTAAAAACACCATTACTTTTCTGCCTATCTGTTAGATTGTTTTTTGTGCTGATAAGGGGTAATGGTCTGTCTAAAATAAATCTGAAATCTATTGTGCGCAATGCTTAATAAAAAATGGAATGCATTAATTCATCAGGGACTGCATTTGTGATGCCTCTGCTATCATAAGCAACAGAGTAAACCCTGGCATTATAGTCTATAGAAGGTGGCACTCAAAGCAACTGAAACTCAAAGACATCCATGAAAAATATACTTTGCATGCTTTACAATACAAGAAGAGATGGAAGTTTTATTTCCCCAGTATCTGTAACCTCACCATAAATCAGAAGGATTTATATAGTGTGTGTTAGCTGCAATCACACAGCATGACTTTTGGTTGAACGCATTTAATAAAGAATTGGGTGGATTTTATGATTTAAGAGTTTGCGATATGAACTGCTTTGTTAGGGAAAATACATAAAACGGTGTTCAGAACTGAAGAGTATTGATGACTATTGTGGAATATTGTGATGGATGGATATCTCAAAGTTAAAAGGAAGAGTAAAGGATAACAAAAGAGGAGATTGCATCCATTGTAGCTTTACAAAACCTTTCACTGCTAACAAATTACTTAAGAGGTTTAGTCACAATTGTTAAGGAGAAAAATGTGACACCAAGTGGTGCACAGACAGTAAATGCAATGCATCCTGTTTAGTTGGGATTGGTTGAATATAGAACATAGATGACTATTTATTCATCCCAAAGAAGAAGGAACATTATAAAATGCCTCTCAAAAAATTCTAAATCTGATTCAATTACAATGGACTACACCTTAAAATGCTATAAAATAAGAATAAACTGATAAAAGAATGCATTTAGATTTGGAATGGAATTCATTGGCCAATCATGTGTCTAATGTTAGCTTCCAATGTGCAAGTTCTGATTCATTTAGCAACACTCTCATCCTGAGGCAGAAGCTCTCGTTCAATCCCACCCCAGAGACTCCAGAGCAGAAAAGCTAAAGCTAAGCTTGTTGGCGCAGTTGTGGAGGAGTACTGCCCTGTTGCATGTGCTGTCTGTCTATCCTGGTAGACATATAGACTTTATGGCTCTGCTTCATAAAAAGCCAGGGCAAGTTCTTCCAGGATGCTTGCACTGTTCATCACATAGCAATTTAATTGTAAGTATATTATCACATTGCTGTTGATGCTAACTTCCTGTCCTCCGATTTGCTGCTAAGTCTGTGCAGCACAGTCGTGGCAATAGAGCCCCCATCTCCCAGAGACCTGGGTTCAATCCTGATGTCGGATTCTGTCAGTGTGGAGTTTGTATGTCCTCCCTGTAAGACCGTGGGTATTCTCTGGGTGCCCCAGTTTCCTCACATATCCCAGAGATATGTGGGTTGGTTGGTTATTTTCTCACTGTAAATTAGTATGTAGGTGATTGGTAGAATCTGGGGAGAGTTGATGTGAATGTGGGGAAAATGAAAAATGGGATTAGTGTCGGATTAGTGTAAATGGGTGCTTAATGCTCAGTGTGGACTTGGTAGGATGAAGACCTTGTTTCTGTGCTGTACGCCTCTGTGATTCCCTATTTCTTACAACTATAGTGTATAGTATCAGGGTAATTTTAAGAACTGTGTAAACCATGTGGTATAACTTCAATATGTTTTTGTAGCAGTCACCGCTGTTTAGTTCAGAGTTGGCTGCCCTCAATAAATGATTCTCTTGGTAGCTCTACCTCTGTTACTTGCCTTAGTAAGCAGCAACATTATACGGCCTGCAAACACTACCCAAAAGTGAAATGGAAGCATGAAATGGTTGATGAAGGGTCATTGACTTGAAATGTTAACTCTGTTTCTTTCTCCACAGATGCTGCCAATTGTCATCTCTTAGCCAGAATTAAAGACTCAAACTCCACTCTGGAAACATGAGCACAGAGTTCTAGGCTTTCACTACAAGTTCCATACCAAAGGAGTGTTTCTTAGTAAAAACCTTGATTGTGCATTAACTCTTTCATATTAGTAACAGTGACAAGCATTAGCTTAAAAGCAGAAAACAACATTTTGGAGAGATCACTGAGGGACACATTGGGATCATGAAGTTGTTGACACACTTTTTCCAAGTCCATTGGCATGCTGTGAAGCTCTGCTTCATCTGCATGGAATAACTAAATTAGAGGTGGTCCCTGAGTTGAAAAGATCCCAAGACACTTCTTCAAGGAAGAACAGAAGAGATCCTTCATCTTCCACTGCATCCCCCCCTACACCCCACTCCACTGGGACCAAAGCTTATCCTAATCCAACATCACCAGAATCATGTTATCTGATCACTGTCTCATTGCGAGCCAGGCATAAATTGGCTACCATGTTTCCATAATGTCACAGTGACAACACATTAATAGTACTCAGGTCCTATGAAAGGTCAACAATTTGAAACATCAACTCTGTTTCTTTTTATAAATGTTGCCTGACCTGCTGAGAATTTCCAGCATTCTATGTTTATATTTCAGAATTCCAGCATCTGTAGTTTGTTGATTTTCAATAGTACTCAGCAGACTTTGGATAGGGTGCAGAAGAGGATTACCAGGATGCTGCTTAGGTTAGAGGGTATGTGCTAAAAGGAGAGATTGGACAAACTTGGGTTCTTTTCTCAGAAGAGGCTAAGGCTGAAGGAAGACCTTGTAGGTTTATAACGTTATGAGGGACATAGATCGGGTAGACAGTCAGAATCTTTCTCCCAAGGTAGAAATGTCAAATTCTAGAGGACATGCATTTAAGGTGAGAGGGGCGAAGATGAGAAAGGGATGTGCGGGGCAGGTTTTTTTTACATGGAGAGTAGTGGGTGCCTGGAATGGGCTGCAAGGGGTGGTAGTGGAAGCAGATCCGATAGTTGCATTTAAAAAGCTTTTAAATAGACACGTGAATATGCAGGGAATGGAGGTCTATTGATCATGTACAGGCAGAAGAAATTTAGTTTAATTTGGCATTGTGTTCAGCACAGACATCATGGGCTGAAGGACCTGTTCCTATGTTGTACTGTTCTAAGTTCTACTTGCTGTAAAGTGCTTTAGGAATTCCTGAGATTCTATGGAAATCCACATTCTCCTCTTCTTTCAATTATAGAATGTGTGTTTATCGTACAGAACCCATGATTGTGCAGAACCAAATTGCCTGAGAGTGGTAATTTTGTCCTAGTGTTCAAAAACTGATGGTCAAAGGTAAATGTGAAGTGAAGGCCCTGGGTGCCTCCATGGGTCGTCCCAAGTTGATGACTGGAAGAAGAACAGACAGGAGTAGTTAGGAGGTGGGGGGAGGTTGTAAGAGGCAGGGTTCTCCCACTGTCCTTGCTAAAAGTTATAACACAACCAACATTGCTGAAATTATTTGGTCACGATCACACTGTGGGAATTTGCTGTGTGCAGGTTGGCTGCTGCAATTCTTACAGCAGTGACTGCACTTAAGAAGTATTTCTCTGGCTATAGAGTGCTTTGGAGTGTCCTTAGATTTTGAAAGGCAAACAAAGGTCTCTGTTTCTTTCTTAAACCATGATGGAGGTCATGGCACAATGGTGGTCATAGTCTTCTTTCTTCTGAGGCGGTCCCTTGGAGTTGAGGACGACCTGCTTCCAGTCCTCTTTGGTGGGTCGTGAGGAGGCTGATAAGGCCAATGCCAGATCTGCAGACTTTTCCACAGACAAAGCAGCAGGGGCAAGATGGAATGGACAGGTGGGTAGTGTGTGAGGTGGTGCACTCCTTGCACCACTTACACTGGGCTTTTGTGTGTGCCTGGATTCAACTTTCTCAGTACTCACGCGAATGTTACTTCTCCACTTTGAGCAGTCATGGACCAAGGAGTCCCAGGACTCAGAATATTACTGGTACACAAGTGACTGCAGCTGCTGGATCCTGGAGCAAAAAACAATCTGCTGGAGGAAATCAGCGGGCTGAGCAGCATCTGTGGGAGGAAAGGAATTGTCAATGCTTCAGGTCAGAACCCTGCATCAGGACACATCAGATCCTGATGCAGGGTTTCAACACGAAACGTCAACAATTCCTTTCTTTCCACAGATGCTACTTGACCCACTGAGTTCCTCCAGCAGATCGTTTGTTGCTGAGAATATTGTTTCTTGGGGCTTTGAGCATATCCTTAAACCTCTTCCTCTGTCCACCTGCTAACCTCTTCCCATTACAGAGCTCAGAACAGAGTGTTCCATTTGCAAGTCTGTTTAGGGGTTGCTTCAGAACTGGTAATGGGAAGCATTTATTCATGTGGGAGTTAGGAAAAACATGGACTAACTTGCTTGATAGGAAAGTAGAGAGGGAAAAAAAACTATGAAATCATTTACAAGGCTGTTGTCAGAGCATTGGGTTTGTTAGAGAAGGATAAATTAGACAGGCTGCATGGTCTCCCTTAACACTACTTACTTTCCTAAAGAGCCTGGTTGTTAACCAGAGTCCAGTTCATGTTTGCAATAATAAGTTAGCTTCATTTTTAGGATGAAAATTTGGAATCGTTGTGCAATAGATAACCCATCCCTGGTCTCTAAGCTGCAGAGGAAATTCAGTATTGAAAAGGATAATGAAATGTCACTAGAGGTGATATATAATCTAATTAACCAGCTTTGTAAAGTAAAATTAACATTGCACTTTTGCTGACTGGTGGAAAAGTCCTCAAAGCTTTTGCTACAGGCGGAAGAGATTTCTCTAATTGTCCATATGCTTTCATATTGTTTTTTTTGCATTTAGCACTATGGCAAATTTTATAATTATCAGAATCTTTCTAAATTTAATTAAATTCTTTTATCAGGGCTGTGGTTTGGCAGAGTCATCACTTCGGTGAAAAAGCCCCACTACAGACCATTTACATCATGGTGAGTTCTGCCACTCAGCAACTTCTAAAACATCGGAAACAGGGAAAACCATTCCTTAAATGTAGTGTGCGGTGGAGTGCACAAGTTGTTAGGGGGAGCGGTGGGTGGAGGTGACAAGTTGGGCCCATGGAATCCCCAGATAAAATCTTCACAAAGTTACTGTCACACACTCAGATGTTCACTGGATAACGTCAAGGATCTGCTCACATGTTCAACTGGAAACCGGCAAATTTCAATTCTTTCGAACCTCCCTCAAAATGTGCAATTAAAATGTAAAAGAATACAAATATGCCCTCTGCTTAATAACGAATAGCAAAGGTCTTGCTGCTGTTGGTGATGGTTAGCTATTGGTTATGTTGCAAGAATTGTAATATTGGGAATGGAAGGGCAGAGCCATGAGTTCAAATCCAAGCCTGGTTATTGAGGAATTAAAATTCGGTTAAAAAGGTAATCTACAATTAAAAAGTTAGTATGAGTCATTGTGGCCATGAAATAACCAGGTTCATTCAAAAAAAGAACAACTATTTCACTAAAGAAACAAAGGACTGCAGATGCCGGAATCTAGATGAAAAACACTATGGTGGTGGAGGAACTCAGCAGACCAGGCAGCATCCGTGGAGAAAAGCAGGAGGTCAACATTTTGGGTCAGGACCTCAGGTTGACTGCCTGTTTTCTCCACGGATGCTGCCTGGCCTGCTGAGTTCCTCCAGCATCATCGTGTTTTTCGACTGTTTCACTAATGTCCTTCAGAGATGATGGCACGGTGGTGCAATTACTAGAGCTGCTGCCTCAAAGCTCCAGCAAGCCAGGTTCAAACCTGACCCTGGCTGCTGTCTGTGTGGCCTTTGTACTTTTGCACTGTGTGCACATGTGTTTTTTTCCACATGCTCGAATTTCCTCCCACATCCCAAAGATGTGCTGGTCGGTAGGTTAATCGGCCACTGTAACTTGCCCTTTGTGTGTACACAACTGGTAGAATCTGAGGAAAATGATGGGAATGTGGGGAGAATATAAAATGTGATCAATGTAAATGGGTGCATGATGATCTGTTCAGACTCAGCAAGCAGAAGGGCCTACTTCCATACTTTATCTGTCTATGACTATATATGTATCCTCAACCACAGGAATATGGTTGGCTCTCAATATTTTTCTGAAATGCCTGAGCAACTGAGAATGGATAATATCTGCCATTTATACCCAGTGAACAAATGAAAAATGCCTTGAGCCTTGCATTGAAGGTGTCGAAACCAGTTTTCTGACCCCCTAATATTAAGAGAGAGTTGGTGTTCATTTGACTGCAAGGATGAAATACAGTCATAGAGTCATACAGCACAGAAGTAGTCCATTCAGCTCAGCATGTATTTGCCAACCATCAAGTACCTTTCTATATTCATCTCCATTCTATGCTTGCGACATGTTGACACTCAAGCGGTGATTCTAACCAATGAGACCCAACCCCAGTGGAGACTGGGGTCAAGCAAGAGACAGTCATCACTCCAACCCTTTCCTGAATCAATCCTGCGACAACATTGCACCTCCCCTCCAACAAGCTTCCTGCTGGAGATGAGTGGAATGGGAAACTGTTCAACCTATGTCATGCCCATTGTACAACTCAGCAGACTGTATCCCTGCTGAAGTTCTGAACTTGTTGGGATGGAACTTCAGATGCATACACAGCCGCATCTCCCGCATCTGAGAAGAGAGAGATGTTCCAGGGAACCACAGAGATTCATGATCATGACAATCTCCAAGAAAGAAGGTAACTCCAAATACAATAATTACAGATGGGTCTACCCCCCTCCCTGGAAAGTCATTACGAGGGATCTCCTCAACCTCTTTTCAGTGGCTGAAGAGAGTTCAGAATGACATGCAAGTCCTGGTCAACATGATACATGCCAGGAGGAAGGTCCCTGGCATCAGTGGGGGGCAGGATACAAAGATCCAAAGATTCACACAGCACGGAAACAGTCCCTTTGGCCCACTGAGTCTATGCCAACAATGCATGTACATTAATTCTGCACTAATACCATATTATCCTTCCCACATTCCTGTCAACTCCACCCGTTTCTACATTCACTTCACACCAGGAGCAATTTACAGTGGCCAATTCACGAACCAACCCACAGGAGTGTCACATCACATTTGGTAAAATTTGTACCGTTTAAGGTGTGATTTCAATCCTAAACCACGCACCTCTCAACCGATGCAGGGAAGTTTTAAGGCAGCTGGTCAGCACAACCTTTAACATAACAGACAACATATGATGTGCGTTGGACCACTGGATTCCTGCAGTCAGCTCAATAATTTATTCACCTTGAACACTTCTTTCCTCACGCCTTTCTCAAACTATAAAAAATATAGCTGGTTATATTTGAACAATCATAAGCAGGATGAATATGAGAAGAGTTCTAAAAATAATAAAATCATAAAAAAATTGTTTTCAATGAAAATATATCTACATCTAATGTCTACATGATCGTTATCCACTGACAATACAATTTTCCTGCAGGATTTGCAATTGGCTTTCATCCCCGTATGAGTGTTTACTCCTCATCGTCATCAGTTTATGAACAGAATCCCACAGTTTACTTGAGTAGGTCTCATTCCGATGTATCATGCTGGTCACCGGGCTTCAGTTTGTCGATGCTTGGCCAATAACCTCGCTGCCAAGTTTGTTTCCAGCCATCGTTGTCAGGAATACCTGCCAGGCCCACTAAAAGGAGAGCCTGCTTGTGACTGTCTATAGCTCCTGGAGTGAGACTCAGCACACCAGGGAGCAACACTGAATGAATGATCATGGTCTCACAATCTCAGTCACAGTGACCCACACACTTGTATTTGCATAGTCAGAGTGGGGCCCACACAGAATATGAATGTTTTGCAGACTCTGGATTCTGTATATAGTGTGACATCAGGAAATTGGTAATTGTTTTTTTACTAAAATAAACTTTATTCATAATAAAAGACAAACTATATACAATAATAAAACAGTGTAAACCTTTACATTCATGTACAGGTCAATCATCAGTCATTAGTGTTATGTTTTCTAAAAAACCACAGCACCGATGCCACCCGTGTGGCTCCCAGGGGTGATACCCCAATCCCATATTTACAATCTTTAAGGGGCTTCCTCGCCTGACCCCGCCCCTCCCTCTCCAGTGGCAGAACCCTAAACTGTTGTCCTTCCCCACTGAGCCCTTGCATTGGCTGCACCCAGCTTCAGTGTGTCCCTCAGCACGTACTCCTGCAGCGTCTTTCACCGAGCTGATGACCTTCCAGCAGCAGTTGATGTCCGTCTCTGTGTGTGTCCCCGGGAACAGCCCGTAGATCAGAGAATCCTCTGTTACACAGCTGCTGGGGATGAACTGTGACAAGGACCCTTGCATCTTTTGCCACACCCTCCTCACAAACCCACAAACCGCAAAGAGGTGGGCGACTGTCTCATCCCCAGCGCAGTCCTCCCAGGGGCAGCGTGCGCTGGGAGTGATGTTCCGACCATGCAGGAAGGATGTGACTGGGAGGGCCCCTCTCACCGCCAGCCAAGCGAGGACTTGATGCTTGTTGGTGAGTTCTGTCAATGAGGCATTCTGCCAGATGATCTGGACAGTCTGCTCAGGGAACCACCCCACAGTCTCCATCGAGTCCTTCTCCTGCAGTGTCTGCAGGATGTTATGTGCTGACCACTGCCTGATGGACTTGTGGTCAAAGGTGTGGGTCTGGAAGAACTTTTCCATGAAGGACAGGTAGTGAGGCAATGTCCAGCTGACTGGGGCGTTGCATGGCAAACTTCTACAGATGTACTGTTGAAAGTATCCTGACTGGTTTCATCATGGGAGGCACGGTAGTGTAGCGGTTAGCTTAACGCTTTACAGCGCCAGTGACCCGGGTTCAATTCCTGCCGCTGTCTATGAGGAGTTTGTATGTTCTCCCTGTGACTGCATGGGTTTCCTCTGGGTGCTCTGGTTTGCTCCCACATTCTAAAGGCGTATGGGTTAGGAAGTTGTGGGCATGCTATGTTGGCGCTGGAAGTGTGGCAAGGTTTGCGGGCTGCCCCCAGAACACTCTACGCAAAAGATGCATTTCACTGTGTGTTTCGATGTACATGTGACTAATAAAGATACTTATCTATCTAGTGAGGCTGTTCTGCAACAGTTGCAGTATGGAGCTTTGCACTCTAATGTACATCAATCCGACCAGAAGATTGATAATGCTTGATGCACACCCGATGCTGGGAAAGTATTGGACACACAAATGGGAATAGCACATGGAAATGCTCAGTAAAATGTTGAGTCTACTATGGAAATGACCTTCAGCAACTCCCCCAGTTGAAGTCGGAATTGTTCGGCATCACATCCAAATAAGTCAATTCAATTTCTAGGTTAATCTGTTTCTGCTGATGTTGATTGACATGGAGGAGAGTTCTCTTTTTGTCCTCAAAATAGCATCATGGGACCTCTTACAACCATGTGATAGAGCACCGAATCTAACAGTCTTGTACCAAACCACCAGTTGTGGTTTTACAGTCAAACCTCTGGAGTAAGAATTGAGCCCACAACCTTGTGACTCACAGGTAAGAATGTTGCTCATCAATTCAACCTGACAATACTAGTGTGCATCCGCCGAATTTCATGGAAGTATTTTACAATGTCTCCCTTATAAAGCCTACAGCTTTTATCACGAAAGATCATTAAACATCACTGGTTATGGAGTCTTAAGCAAGAACCAAGCATAGAGATTAGAGTTAGTATTTTAGTAACCAGCAAGTGAAGAGAATTTCTCATCAGGATCTCATCAAATCCCTGTCCACTGCAGCAAGTCCTCCTTACTTTAGTCCCCTAACTCCCTTGCAGTGAAGGCCAGTATTTCATTTGTTTTCCAAAATGAAAAGCTGTTCCATCACAGGGCAGTTACCCACAGTGTCCAGGGACAATATGTCCTAATATCACATTGAGTGATATTGGTTGCTGCCTCATGGGTACAGTGACCCAGGTTCAATTCTGTCATCCAGTGCTGTCTGTATGGAGCTTGTACTTTCCTTCTGTGACAATGTGTGTGTTTTCCCAGTTGGTTTGGTTTCCTCCCAAATCCCAAAGGTGTGCCGGTTGGTAGGTTAATCAGCAACTGTAAGTTACCCCTAGTCTAAGTGAAGCAGCAAAGAGTTGATCTTAATATCAGAGAAAATAGGCTATAAGGAGATGTGTGGGAAATGAGATCAGCCCAATACGTCACTGGCACATCCCTGCCCACCATCGGTAGTATCTACATGAGGTGCTGCCTCCAGAAGGCAACATCTATCATCAAAAATCCCCTCCATCCACCAAGCCATCTTCTCGCAGCTACCATCGGGGCAGGAGGGACAGAAGCCTCACACCACCAGGTTCAAGAACAGCTACTTCCCTTCAACCATTTAGTTCTTGAACCAACCTGTACAATCGTAATCACTACCTCAGTGTAGCAACAATATGATCACTTTACTCTACAATGGACTTTGTATTTTTTTGTTCTAATTGCATTTTTCTTGTATAGTTTTGTGTAATTTATGTTTAATTTATGTTTTTCATGCGAATGTTGTGTCTCTGATGCTATGGGCCTGTGATGCTGCTGCAAGTAAGTTTTACATTGCACTTATGCATACGGCAATAAACTCAACTTTGACTTTGATGGGAATTTTCTAAGAGCTGGCAGGCATGTGATGGGCCAAATGGCCTCTCTCTACATTACAGGGAAATATAAAATAGGTTAATCTTCACTGCTGCTTTTGGGAGCTTGCTGTGTGCAAATTGATGCCATGTTTCTGAATCCAAGATGTTCTCACATTCAGTAGTGTTTAACGTTTATAACTGGGAAATGTTGTTAAATCACATCTCAACAGTAACTACAGAGCTACTTCACTGGTTATAAAGCCCTTTGGAATATCTTCAAGACATATAAGGTGCTGTTCAGAGTCCTTGTGGATCTTGAATCCATTACCTTCCAACCCAATGTTGGGCACATAACCAATACTGTCACACTGAGAAGCTTTGTGACCTTTTCCCAGCACTTTGATTTGCATACTCATGCAGAATTTGACTGGACTGGAACAACATTGCATCCAACAACGATCAAAAATGGCCAAAAGAATTTCAAGGAACAACATGGGGAATACATCTGAAGAGTATGCGTGATTGGCAAGGTTTCAATGAGCTGAAATATTTGAGACACAAATTATAGAGCAATGACTAATACCTCATTGTTTTGAAACAAAGCATTACTTTGTGGTTGCTAATAGCTGCTCCAGAGAACAGGCAAACAAAACCAAATGCAATGATTTCTGGGCTCCGATCCAGAAATCTAAGCATATATTGAAGGAGCTTGGGTTATTTTCCAATGAGTGGAAAGGTTAAGAGGGGATATGATACAAGTATTTAAAACGGTGAGAGGAATTGATAAATGGATATGAATCAATTCTTTATGTATCATAGAGAGTGCTAAAGCATAAACAGATATGAAAGGAATAGCCCAAGCAATCAAGAACTTGTGTTTCCCTCATGCCTTTTTCAATCTCTGGATGTCATTGTAGCTGCAATATTCTTTTGAAATGTTTGGCTGATGGAGCTGATGGACACTCAATTGTTCTGTAGGGAGTCAATGGTTGTCAGTTACTTGGGTCTCGGCTCATTTTGGACATGTATGCACCTGCTTGGCTGAAGCCAGATCGCCAAGATGAGCCAGAGGTCTTTTGAGGAGAAGGTCTGGGTGCACTTACCATCCAGTCCTCAGCCTCGGGCAAGGGAGGGCTGGTGTACGAATGACCACCCCACCCACTGGAATCGGTCTTCCAACCGAATGGGAATAAAGAATTGTTTGAGTTACTTTACTTTGTTTTACAGTTGTTAAAACAACTGTTGGGCAGGCACAGTAGTGTAGTGGTTAGCGTAAAGCTTTACAGCGCCAGCGACCCGGGTTCAATTCTCGCTGCTGTCTGTAAGGAGTTTGTACATTCTCCCCGTGTCTGCGTGGGTTTCCTCCGGGTGCTCCGGTTTCCTCCCACATTCCAAAGACATACGGGTTAGGAAGTTGTGGGCATGCTATGTCGGCACTGGAAGTGTGGCGACACTTGCGGGCTGCCCCCCAGAACACTCTTTGCAAAAGGTGCATTTCACTGTGTGTTTCGATGTACATGTGACTAATAAAGAAATCTTACCTTATCTTAATCATTTCATTTAATGTTCTGATTTATATATATTTTTAATTACTTTAATACATCTGAATAGTTTTTAAGTTTGGGACAGACTCAGGAAGCACCTCCTGAGGCCCAGTTGCTGTTCAGAGCCCGCCCTGTTCAGGAGTGGAGACCAGCGACCCAAAACGTCGACAATTCCTCTCCCCCCACAGATGCTGTTTGACCTGCTGAGTTCCTCCAGCAGATTGTTTGTTGCTCCAGGTTCCAGCATCTGTATCTCTTGTGTCTCCACCTCATATTACATTTAGGTGGGTGGGCATTGCAGCTGTATAGCTCCAGGCAGCAGATATGATTATTTCCATTCTTAAGGACTTTTTCTTCCCCCCCACCATCCCCCCAATCAACTAGACTCCTTAAATTCTGAGTCATGAAATTCATCTTGATATCCATCCCAAAAGTCAATCTGTACCCATATTGCCACAAATGAATGAACCACCTATTTTCTCAATTATTTTAACCATCATCCTTCCCTACAATCATTGAGTTCCCACAAGGATTGTAATTGTACAAAAGTGTTTGCATTTCCCTTGTGTCTTTCACACCTCGGGGCATCCCAAAGTGCATTCCAGCCAATGAAGTCCTTTCGGAAGTGTGATCACTTTTGTACTGTGGGAAACAGAGAAACCATTTCTCATGAGAGATAACTATTGGCCAAGCAAAGATGTGTGGGTTGGTTATTTAACTGGCTGCTGTACGTTGCAACTGGTGTGTAAATGAGTGGTAGAATCTTAGGGGAGTGGATGAGAATGTGGGGAGAATAAAATATAAGGTTAATGTCAAATTGGTGTAAACTGTGGTTGGTGGTTGCTGTGGACTCGATGGGCTGAAGGGCCTGCTTCTGTGCTGCATCCCTCTTTATGACCGTAAATAAAGAACGGACTGCAATCTTTTTCCTTGGGGTCAATAAACATATGGAAAAACACAAACTTGGTCAGAAGACATCCGGGAGGATTGATAGCCAGATGCTCTTGTGGTCTCAGTGATATAAACCAGTTGGCAAGGCACTGATTAGAACCATGATTCCCCAACAAGTGTTAACAATAATTTGACCTTAAGTAACTTAAAAAGAAAGCAATAATATATTGTTTTAATGAGGTGCAGATTTTTTTCTTAAGCCTATTATCATGGCTCTCAGAGTGGGAATGCTTTGTTCTGAATATTCGGTTCAAAAGATATTGCAAAGTCAAAGATTTCTTTCCTTTCTTTCCTTGGCAGACCCTTTCCTTTCACCCAAGGGCCCAATTCTGGATGGGAACATTCCTGAAGGTTTTATCACACGATCTCAAACCACCGCATCTCTTCATTCTTGTCATTGGTCCATTCTCCAGGAATGCAGTCTTCCCACAGCCAATTGAAAAGTGAGTATTCTCTTCATTAGCCAATTAGGTTAGCTGGTTCAACAATCTCCAATAACCAAGCTATGATACTGAACTGTTTAAAAAAAGACTGCAGATACTGGAAATCTGAAACAAAAACAGAAAATACTGGAAAAACTTAGCAGTCAGGCAGTATCTGTGGAAAGAGATACAGTCAATGTTTCAGAACTGGTAAAGAGAGAGATGCAAATTGGTTTTCAGTAGAAGAGAAGGTGGGGAGGGGTGTGTAGAACAAAGGGAATGTCTGTGATAGGATGAGTTGAAATGGCTTAATGGGGGCAGTTACCAGCATATTGAGCTTCTTGGTCTATGTAATGTTTAGTTAATGGTAAGGTGATGGGATCTGTCCTGTGCCTGGGCTTTGGAGAAGGAAAACTAAGCCAACATGATATAAAACAGAAAATGGAAAATTCCGGAAAACTACAATGGAGGCTTGGAAATGCTTGCTTCGCCCACCTAAAATGTTGAGTTTCTCAAGTAAAGGGAGATTAGTGCTAAACTCATGGTGTCACTTTCCAGAATTTCCAAGAGTGGCAATAGCAAGATCCCATCCATTCAGCTCCAAAGAAAGAGGTACTGCCTTTGCCACAGAAGCTACCGGGGGAACAGGTTTAACATATTCTCACACCTGTCTTGTGAAGTGTCTAAGTTTCTTAAAGAGTTAATGTTGCATCAGGAATAGCCTTTAAGGTCCAAGTTTAAATTTACTTCATCAAAGACCCTTGTAATAAGCAAATGCCCAATGCATTTCTCTATTCAATCTGAACCCAGCTCAAAGTGGTGAAATGATCACTAAGGACCCTTACCATCCGGGACATGCCCTCTTCTTGTTACTACCTTCAGAGAGGAGGTACAGGAGCCTAAAAACCAACACTTAACGATTCAGAAACAGCTTCTTCCCCTCTGCCACCAGATTTCTGAATGGCCCATGAACACTACCTTGTTATTCCTTTTTTTACACTATTTATTTATTTTGTAGCTTAGAGTAATTTTATGTTTTTCCACTGTACTGCTGCCTCAAAACAACAAATTTCATGTCATATTACAGTGGTAATAAATCTGATTCTGAAGGAAATAAGGGAAAGACTGACCTACCAAAGAGAACTGAGGGTCTGCTGTGTGCCATGTCTCACCAAAACGTGGCTTACACCTGTTTCACCTGACTGTGCCATACAACCTGAGGGCTCCTCAATTCACCAAATGGACCATAAAGCGTCCTCGGGCAAAGTTAGAGGCGGAGGGGTCTACTTCTCAGACGTGACGGTTCTGGTGAGTTCCTGCTAACCCAGCCTGGAATATCTAATGGTGAAGTGCCACCCATACTACCTGCCATGGGAGTTCACTTCAGCTATCCCTGACGGTAGTCTACATCCCACTCCAGACGGACATGAAGCCTGCACTCAATGAACTATACTCTGTAGTCAACAGCCTTCAAAACAGGATACCTCGAGGTCCTCTTCATCATTGCAGGTGACTACAATCAGGCCAACTTCAACAGTGTGTTACCATAAAACTACCAGCACATCTCCTATTCCGCTAGGGGCACAAACATCCTTGACCATTGCTATACAACCATCAAATATGCCTTCCAGACCACCACTCCCCACCCTCACTTTGGTAATCAGACCACCAGGCTGTGCTCCTTCTCCTTGCATACAAACAGAAGCTGAAACAGGAGGATCCAGTACAGAAAATCATACAGTGCTGCTCTGAGGAAATAGATGAGCTTCTACATGACTGCTTTGAGTCGGTAGACTGGTCCATGTTCAAAAACTCAGCAGCCAGTCTGGATGAGTATGTCACCACCATCACAGACTTTATCAGCAAGTGTGTTGATGACTATGTACCAAAGAGGACAATCTGGGTGTTCCCAAACTGGAAACCATGGATGAACTGGGAGATCAACTCCCTACTGAAGTCTAGGACTGCAGCGTTCAAATCAGGTGACCCTGACCTACACAAGAAATTGAGATACAACCTCCGTAAAGCTATCAGAGGTGCCAAGAGACAATACCAGTCCAAAATCAAGTTCTAGACCACCCGTCAGTTGTGGCATGGCTTACATCATGCGCAACAAAACGAAGTTGGGCAGCATCGATGACAACAGCGCATCCCTTCCCGATGAGCTTAACGCATTCTATTCATGTTTTGAACAGAAGGGGATTGGTATGTCACCACCCACCCCGACAGCCTCCAATGTACCTGAACCCACAGTCACCATTGTGGACGTAAGATCAGTCTTCCGGAGAGTGAACCCGTGGAAAACATCTGGTCTGGATGGTGTCCCGGGCCGAGTCCTTAGATCCTGTGCAGATCAGCTGCCGGAGTATTTGCTGATATTTTTAACCTTTCTCTGCTTCAAAATGAGGTTCCCACCTGCTTTAAGAAGACCACTATCACCCCGGTACCTATGCGAAACAAGGTAATGTTCCTTAATGGCTACCACCCTGTGGCTCTGACGTTCACTGTCATGAAATGCTTCGAGAGGCTGGTCATGGCATGCATTAACTCAGCCTCCCAGACAACCTTGACCCACAGCAATTCACCTACCACCAAGACAGGTCTATGGCAGACGTTATCTCCCTGGCCCTACACTCATCCCTGGAGCATCTGGACAGTAAATTCACCTACATTAGACTATTATTTATTGACTACAGCTCTGCCTTCAATACTATAATTCCAAGCAAACTCATCACCAAACTCTGAGACCAGGAACTCAACATTTCCCTTTGCAACTGGATCCTTGACTTCCTGACCAATGAACTGCAATCGGTAAGGATAGGCAGCAACACCTCCAGCACGGTTATCCTTAATACTGGTACCCCACAAGGCTGCGTCCTCAGCCCCCTACTCTACTCCCTATACACTCATGTCTGCATGGCCAGATTCTGGTCTAACTCCATCTACAAGTTTGCAGATGAAACCACCATAGTGGGCTGTATCTCAAATAGCGATGAGTCGGAGTACAGGAAGGAGATAGAGAGCTTAGTGACATGGTGTCATGACAACAACCTTTCCCTCAATGTCAGCAAAACAAAAGAGCTGGTCATTGATTTCAGGAAAGGGGGCAGTGCACATGCACCTGTCTACCTCAATGGTGCTGAGGTCAAGAGGGTTGAGAGCATCAAGTTCCGAGGAGTGAATATCACCAATAACCTGTCCTGGTACAACCACATAGATGCCACAGCCAAGAAAGGTCACTAGCACCTCTACTTACTCAGGAGGCTAAAGAAATTTGGCATGTCCCCTTTGACGTTCACCAACTTTTATCGATGCACCATAGAAAGCATCCTGTCTGGATGATTCATGGCTTAGTATGGCAACTTCTCTGCCCAGGACCACAAGAAACTGCAGAGAGTTGTGGACACAGCTCAGCACATCACGGAAATCAGCCTCCCCTCCGTGGACTCTGTCTATACTTCTCGCTGTCTCAGTAAAGCAGCCAACATAATCAAAGACACCACCCAGCAGGGACATTCTCTCTTCTCCCTTCTCCCATCAGGCAGAAGATACAAAAGCCTGAAAGCACCAGACTCAAGGACAGCTTCTACCTCGTTGTTATAAGACTATTGAATGGTTCCCAAGTACAATAAAATGGACTCTTGACCTCACAATCTACCTCGTTATGACCTTATTGTCTGCCTGCACTGCACTTTCTCTGCAGCTGTGACACTTTATTCTGTGTTCTGTATTGCTTACCTTCTACTATCTCAATGCACTGTGTAATGAATTGATCTGTATGAACCACGGTACAAGTGACAATAGTAAATCAACTCCAAATAAATGGACTATTCAGACCCTCAAACCTGTTCTTCTGTTCCTATAATCTGAATTTATGTCAATGTATTTTCCATTCATGTACTTTACACTGGTACGCAGGATTTGCCTTGTCAACGTTTATTGTTTATTCCTAATTTCCCTGAATTGAGAAATAAATGAAGACTCAATCTCATTGGTGAGTCTGGAGTTACATTGCAGAAAGACCAAGGTAGGAGGGCAGATTTCCTCACCTGAACACAAGAGCAGAACCAACTAGGAGCAGGAGTAGGCCACACGGCCCCTCAAACCTGCCCGCCTTTCAATATGATCATGGATGATCTGCCCCAGGCCTCATCTCCTTTTCTATGCCACTCCCCATCACCTTCAATTCCCTGATCCTTCAAAAAAGTATCTACTGTCTCCCAGTGATCTCGTCTCCACAATGAGCAGGGTACAGAAAATCCAGAGATTCACTTCCCCCTGTGAGAAGAAGTTTCTACACATCTCAGTTTTAGATCACCATCCTCTAATCTTGTAACTACACTTCCTTGTTCAAGATTCTCCCTCCAGTAGAACATCTCAGTATTTGTCGTGCCCTCTAAGGATTACATCTGTTTCAATAAGATCACCTCTCATTCTTCGAAACTCCAAAGGATATAGATCTAATTTCTTTAGATGAGTTTTTACAACAATCAGATGGCCACAGTTAGAGATAAGTATGTTTTTTTTTAAATTCCAGATTTATGTTGTTAAGTTTCCCACCTGCAATGATGGGATTTGAATTCATGACTTCGGATCAGTAGTGTTGAACTTGCCCATTTATCTTATGCCCATTAACTAGTGTGTTACCAAATCTGCCTTAAAACACATTTGGATTTCTACAGCACCTTTCATCACCACAAGACACTTGAAAGTATTTTAGAGTCAATGAAATTCTTAATGAAATGAAAAACCTTCTGCAGTGTTGGAAACATCGTATCATTTTGTACACAGCAAGCTCCCACACTATAACAGTGATTAGATAAACTATTTCTCCATTTACTTAAGGGATGAAAATTGACTGGAATACTGTGGAGAACTCCCCCACTCTTCTTTGATAGAAGGATATGGGATCGTTAACATCCATTAAGGAGAGCGAAAAGAGTTTCAATTTAATGCCTCATTCAAAAGACAGCAAGAATGCAGCACTCCTGCCTATTTGCACTGGGGTATCACCCTCGGTTCCATATTCCTTAAACCATTGACTAAAAGTTAATTTCCCTCAAGTTTTGAAATTGTCAATTAACTCTGACCCCTCACCCTCTGGCCTTTTCAACAGGAGAATTTCAGATTTCTGTTAAGATTAATTTCATTTGTTGCCTATGCTTATCAATGTGTGGACTGAGTATCACTCTGTCAGCTAACCCCAAGGTAGGGTGACCCGTGTTGTCCTTCAGGTGATGCTTGTTCCTTGGGTTTCGGGTGTTTGATGTTCTCCTTGTGTCCTGACTCAACTAATTCAACAAAAAACTGCTGCAGTACTTTCTAATGCACCTCCTGGATCATACTCCTTAAATCAGTGAGTCATGGTAGGTGCAGTCAAATAAGAACGAGAACCTCCAAGAAAACAGCATCTACCCTGTGAATTCCCATCAGAACCTGTCTTAATATGATCACTTCTTACTGCTAAATTCCAGATCAATCTTATTCATAGGACTTCACCTTCATCTCAGGAGCCAATCAGGTGAATCTAAGGTAAGAATCCCTTCCCTGAGGTAAGTCATAGACCCGAGAAACGTTAACTCTGTTCCTGTCTCTCCATGATCTACCTAACCTGGAAAGCATTTCCATTCTTTATCTTATCTCCTTCCTTAGGTACAGAGACCAAATCTGAGCACAGAATTTTTAAAATATATTTCAAAAATAAATGTTATTCGTAATAAAAAAATATATACAAAAGAAGAAACGATGCAAAACTTTTACATTCATGGTCAATACATTCAGTAGTGTTAACTTATTTTTTAAAACCATAGGAACCATTGCCACTCATGTGCCCCCCCCCCACCCCCGGGCTGATGCACCTTTTCAATGTCTGAGGGGCTTCCCCACCTGACTCAGCCCCTCCATGTGCACAGAATTAAAACAATCCAGACAAACACATACTTTTGAATTTTTCTTTAAGAACTTTAGGAAGAGTTAAACAATTTGCTTTCCTAGACAAAACAGAGATAGCTTCTTTGTAAAAGTGTTTATGTATAGCTAATAAAGAATAATTCACTACAAGGCAGACTCCATGGCTGAGATAGGAAATGTGTTGTTTTCACAAAGATAAAACCAATATTTAAAAAATACACTAGCTTTCAAAGTTGCTTGAGCAATACCATTAATGTATTAAGACAAAGGCAGGAGCTTTATCAAATTAAGTTTTTGCAAGCGACATTAACTCAGTATTTCCCTTGTTCACTCTCTAATGTGGTGGAAATAGTCAGCAATTTAAATTACCAATGAAGCAACATCACGAATAGAAAAACTCACAGTCAGATGGTATTCTGAAGAACACAAGAACAAGACAGGTACAAGCAGAAGCATGCCATTCAACCACATGCCTCTCCATTTTACCTCAGTGTCACTTTCCTGCATTAACCCTGTATTCCCTGATTTTCATAATATCCAGAAGTCTATCAATGTCTGAACACACTCAGTGACAGAACCTCCACAGTCCACATGGGAAGAAAATTCCAAAGATTCACCACCCTCTGGATGAAGAAATGTCATTTCATCTCAGTCTTGAATTGCTGACTGCTTATTTTGAGACTGTGACCTCTGTTCTCGATGTCCCAGTTTGTTAAAATTATCATTCCTGCCTCTAATCTGTTAAACCCTGCAAGAATTTTGTACAATTCAATGAAATCAACTCTCTTTCTTCTAAACTCCAGAGACTACAAGACCAGTCTGCTTCATCTCTTTTCACTGGATCTTTGCTGCACTCTCTTGATCACAAGTATTTGACTTCCTTAGGTAGGGAGATCAGACTGTGCACAATATCCCAGATGTGGTCTCACAAGGGCCCAATATAATTAGAGCTGGACTTCACTCTTGTCCCAAATCCTCTTGCAACATGCTAAAATAAAGGCCTTCCTTATTTCTTGTTGTACCTGCATTTTAACTTTCAGTGAATGGCATACAAGGACTCACGGGTCAGTTTTTATTGTAGCATTTTCCAAGCAAGCTGCCTTTGAAACTTTCTTCACTAATCGCTGTTTCCTTTAGGGAGCAATTAGTCACATGATATTTAAAGGGATTATTGCATGTAAGGAATATTTACTGTCCAAGGGCAATAAGACATGACACATATATTGCAAGCATCTTGTGGAATCTAGTATCAATATATTTATTCGCACCTGATTCCAGGTGGTTTCAGTGTTAATGCTTTATTTTTTTCTAATGAAAAGCCACGTTTCTACACTCAATCATTGACAATGTTCAAGTCCCTGCAAAACAACAAGTCAGATTTGACGGCTGCTGCCACAAATAGCCAGACTTTAATCAGTAGTCACTCGCGAGCTATTTCAAAACTCATTTGTTTAAACAAAATCCAAACAATAGACGTGTTGGGGACTTTTAAATACAGTGCTGAAGTGTCACAGAATGTTGTTTTAATGCCAGTAAAAAGTGGAAAAGGATTTTCAAGACTGCAGCCTAAAATATTAACTTTGTATTTCTCCCGTCACAGATGCCATGTTGAGAATTTATAGTATTTACAGCTTTTATTGCGACTGGACATGACTGGGATTTTCAGTGGAGCTGGATCCTGTCCTTACCTGGATTTGCAAGCCATGGTTTCCCTGCCTGCACTCCCCTGTGCCAGGTGCAGAAGGCCAAAGCAATTTTGTCTCCATCTCTGGGAATTGGAGAGTAGGGTGTATTAGTGCCTCAAAGGCAACTAGAGTAAAGTGGCATGGTCGTGCAGCTAGCGGAGGCACGGCCCCACAGCAGCCAAGACCTAGGTTCAATCCTGACCTGGGGTTCTGTCTGAGTGGAGTTTGCACGTTCTCTCTGCGTTGGGTATTAATCGGAGTAATATCCAATAGTCTGGAAAATCTGCCAGTGCAACACCACCAAAGTCACAGGAGTGCCAGTTTATCAGAGTTTGACTGTACTAGTGCAGGCACAGTGGACCAATGACTAAAACAGCAGCTTACCATTCTATAACTGTACTTCAGAAAACTACAGATCTTCACAATTTCGCCCCTTCATTTTAAATTAATACTGTCAAATTTTAGTACAACTCTCTGAACAGTTTGATCCGTGGCTGATGCTGTTGCCAGCTTTAGGTTTATAAATTGAGTCTCAGCACTTCCATCTAAGCTCTGAGCATGAGCTGTATTGAGAACGCATGTGAATAAACCCCAGGAAGGTTATCAAAGGGTTGCATTCAATTCAAAACGCCCTCGTCCCAGCTGAATACAATCTCAAAACGGTTTGGAGGTGCAAATTGAGCTCTTGTTTTGCCAACATTCTCTGCAATAAATGAGGGGAAGAGAGAAGCAAGTGTTCAATTCTGAAATGGAGTGATATTTAACAAAACTTGCTGTTCATTATCTTAGATATAGGTTACTGAGTGTGATTGTATATGAAATGTAAAAGACAATTCAGCAAAGTAAGGGGTGGGGTCACAATCTTCCAACTTCTCTGAAAAAATCAATTGAAAAAAAGTAAGCAATTAATTTTCATCATTATATCGATTCCTTTTTGTTCATCTTTGTATTCTGAGCCTTTTAAAAGGTGAAGGCACTTCAAGCACTTACAGATACTTTCAGCTCTGACAAAGTCAATTCAAGTTAAAGTAATTCAGTAAATAAGTAAATAAAGTAAAGTAAGGGGCAGGCACATTAGTGTAGCAGTTAGCGTAATGCTATTACAGCCCCAGCAACCCGGGTTCAATTCCCGCCGCTGTCTGTAAGGAGTTTGTACGTTCTCCCCATGTCTGCGTGGGTTTCCTCCGGGTGCTCCGGTTTCCTCCCACATTCCAAAGACGTATGGGTTAGGAAGTTGTGGGTATGCTATGTTGGTGCTGAAAGTGTGGCAACACTTGCGGGTTGCCCCCTGAACACTCTACACAAAAGATGCATTTCACTGTGTGTTTTGATGTACATGTGACTAACAAAGAATTCTTATCTTATCTTATCTTAATTAAAGCTAAGTGTAAGCCATATTTGCAGTGTAAGGGTAACCCGTAAAGTGCATATTTATTAGATCCTGATAATCGTGTGCATTATAGAGGAATCAACACATTATCAGCATTGTCTTAGAGGTAGCCAACCCTTCTTCTGACGCAGGTCCTAGGGATTCAGGACGACTTATTTTAGTTTTGTGGATTTTAAAGTGGCTAATGAGGCCACTGTGGGAACTGCAGACTCTGCCACCAACAATGGCTGACAGCGCAGGTGGGTGGCTAGTTTGTGAGGTGGTCCACTCCTTTCGCTGCTTATCGAGGGCCTCTGTGTGTTGACCTGTTGAGTATTTGCATTTTCTGTTTTTGCTCCAGATTTCAAATCTGAATTTGAATTTGGTTTTCAGTCTGGTTGACTTGTGACATCATTGCTACAAGCTTGCAGAGTTATGGGGAGGTGGTCATTAATTCTGAAGAAATAGCGCTCTATGTTGGAGGGTGTTGAAAACAAAGATGAACATCCCAAAATTGGGTTTCTGTTCCAAAAACAGATTTTATTTCTAAAATTTGCAATTGTATCATACAGGAAATTTGTGCCTCACCATTCAACTACAACAGCATAATATTTTTACTTTCACATGCATTTACATGAGTGTTTAGTCTGGGGTGATTTAACATGGGTTCCTGCCCTTCAATGATGTCAGGTCCTAAAATGGTGTCCTCTCACCACTGAGGTCTTACAGAAGTTGCACCAACCTTCAGTGAATCCCTCAGCACATAATCCTGAATCTTGGAATGTGCCAGTCGGCAGTGTTTCAGTGGTGGACGTCTCCAGCAAGTTTTGGGCAGACTAAAGTGTGTCTTTTACCGAGTTGATGATCTTCCATCAATAGTCAATGCTTGTCTCAGTTTAGGGACAGTCCATGGAACACAGAGCCCTGTGTTACTCAGCTCTCCTAGATGAACCTCCAGAGAGACCACTGTATTGGAATTGAAATTGGAATTGGTTTATTATTGTCACATGTCATGAGGTACAGTGAAAAACTTGCCTTGCATACCATTCATACAGATCAATTCATTACACAGTGCATTGAGGTAGTACAAGGTAAAATAATACAGAATGCAGAGTAAAATGTCACAGATACAGAGAAAGTGCAGTGCAGGTAGACAATAAGGTGCAAGGTCATAACGAGGTAGATCGTGAGGTCAAGAGTCCATCTTACTGAACTAGGTAAACGTTCAATAGTCTTATATCAGTGGGATAGAAGCTGTCCTTGAGCGTGGTGGTACGTGATTTCAGGTTTTCTCTCGCCCTCCTGTACTCTAATTCATTGTTATTTGAGACACAGCCCACTATGGTGGTATCATCTGCAAACTTGTAGTTGGCACTAGAGCAGAATCTGGCCATGCAGTTATGGGCGTATAGCGAGAAGAGTAGGGGGCTGAGGACGCAGCCTTGTGGGGCACCAGTGTTGAGAATAATTGTGCCAGAGGGGAGATGAATGATGGCTGTAACCCCACTGCAGCCATCCGGAAAGCAGCCTGCAGAGGGACGGAGCCTCCATCTGTGCATGAAGGATCTGATGGGGAGGGCCCTTCTCACCTACAACTTGCCCAGGTCTTGGTGCTTGAAATTTCTGCTGATGAGGCAGTTTGCCAAGTGAGTTTGACAATCTGCTCGGAGAACTATCCTATGGGATCCACCACCTCCTTTTCCTGTAGAACCTCAAGGACATTCCTTGTAGACCACTACCTGAGTGACTTGTGGTCAAGGGTATTTCACTACACAAATGTTTCTATGAGGGACAGGTAGTACAGCACAGTCCAACTGAATGGAATGTTCTGCAGCAATGAGACCAGGCCCATCCTTTGCAAAACCAGGGGCAGGTAGAATCTCAGCTTGTTGTTTGCATACCCAGGGTTTATGGACACTTGATGCATCCACATGCCAAGTTAGCCATAGAGATGAGGGACACAAATTGACAAATGTTGCATATTGAGTACCCTGCATAGGTGAATGTTCTGAATGGAACCCGGTCCAAGCTTGGAAACAGTCAACAGATTTTTGATTGACCTGGTTTATGTGAAGTGGAAGACAAAGAGGTGCATTGGAACAGTTAGGTTTGGAGATAACTGAGATTTGGATGACAGTTCTACCATTGATACTTCAATACGTGACATCATTTGGATGAGGTAAAATCTGCTTCTACCTGATGTACAAATGCAGAATGTAGATTGAATTGCCAAGGCAGCAAACTAACCTGATTGAGAGCACATTAGGTCATTTCAATTTAGTCCATGGAGACAAGGTTACAATTGCTGTGAAATGGCTTAATGAGCATCAGGAATTTAGCTCGTGACATCTATTAATATGGAAATGATAGCGAGACATCACAGTGAAAGAGGGAGCAGGAGAAAACGACATGCGGCTTTGGGAAAAGTTTTGTTGTGGGGATAGGAAAAAAAGAATCAACATTAAAATCCACTCATTTTTGTCCTGATGTGGCCCTAGTAACATAATTTTGTTTCTTTAAACTTGAATTGTCTCAATTAAAAGTTATTCCAACAGCACATATTAGTAACCAGTCTTCATTTGGTTTTGTCCAGTTCAGTTGGTATCTAAAGTGGTCATGTGACTCTTAAATGCTGCAGAAAATTACAAATTACATATGTAGACACGCTGACCATGTTTTCTGCCTCAGATGCCGTCATTTTATTCCCACTTATCAAACAGAATATTAAAGGAGATGACATAAAGGGAAGTTCAGACATCAATTGCAACATTGATCTTAAAATAGCACATGAAAAGTCACACTGAGTTGGGAAATCAGACATAAAAATCACCTGAAGTTCACTAGAGTATTCAGATCTCCAAATTCTGACAAAGCTATTTGATAAAGAAGGGTGCTGTGGTTAAAATTAGTCTGTGTCAAAGTGCAGTTTCATTTCAACTGTGCACTGTGCATTGCCTGAAGCTAAACCATTAATTCTTCTGGACTCCAAGGTGACAACACTGTGGAAAACTGAATTTAGTAGTGTTTAAAAGGGAAAAAAAACAGCAAGGATAAACTATTCAGGGCAAAGAGGTGTACATTTAATCAGCACAATATAGGCAAAAGCATCTTGTTTTGGATGATGTTCAGTTCAGAGGGAAACGGCCGTGTATTACAAACTCAAGATTAAGGGATTATTGTTAATTAGATTGCCTGTGTCTGCAAAGGCTGTATCTGTCCAGGCCATGATACAATATCTTTTAATCTCCAGCTAGTGCATTTGAAATCAGTCACGAGATTCAGAGGAGAGAGAGGCCCTTTCGATTAATGTTGTCGCATGCAGTCATCTCCTCGGTAAATAAGATTATGTTGGACATGCTTACGAAAGAAAACGCACAAAAGACTTTCATTAGTTTGACAGGGATACGATTTTTGTCCTGCCTCTGTTGTACACTTCATATTTAGAAGGATTAGCATTTCTCTAAGGAACTTTCCTTGTACCCTTTTTTAATTTGAGCCCTTTAAAACAGCCCTCACCCATTCCTTTGTCTTTGTCTCGAGTGAATCAGAATAGTGTGTCACAGACTGAATAGTGTGGTGGCACAGACAGCAGGGTTCTGAGCTCAATACCGTGTTGTGGAGAGAGGAGACCCTCTCTGGGCACTCGGCATTTTGTCATTATGACTTTGAGATGGAATTAAACAGATCTGATGAAGTAAATTTGAAGGGTTCCCAATGTTGTAATGCGTTAGACAATTTGCACATGGCAAGATCCCACAAAACTGGGGAGCTGCCCTGCCATCCTGGTCCATGAGCAACATCAGTAAGGCAGCTGATCCAGTCATTACATCATTGTAGGAGGTTACTATCTGGAAAATGGCCATCACGTGGCCAAAGACTACTCCACTTCTAAACCAGATTAAACTAGAAAATGGTGCAAATACCCACAAGTTAAAGTCCTGCAAATGCTGGAAACTGAAATAAAAACAGAAATTTTTGAAATTTTCAACAGGTCAGACGGCATTGCCAGAGAGAGAAACAGTCTGAATGTTTCGGACAGAAGTACCACATGGATGATCCAGCTCGACCTGGGATCCCACAAAAACCTGTCTTCAGCCAATTCAATTCACTCCATATCAAGCAATGCTGAGAACACTGGATCACTGGATACAGCAAATGGGACCAAACAACATCCCATCTGTAGTAACGAATCCCTGTTCTCCAGAACTGGCTACACATCAAGCCAAGCTGTTCCAGCACAGTTACATCATGGGCATCCACCTAACAATGTGGAGAATTATGAAGAATTACAAAAAGCAGGACAAATCCAGTCCAGTTAATAACTGCCCAATCAGTCTCCGCTCAATCATCAACAAGGTGATTGGTGGTGATATCAAAAATGTTATCAAGAGGCATTTACTCCCTGATAACTCGCTCACTTTGGGTTTTGTAAGGACCACTCATCTCTGGACCACACCACCGTCTTGGTCCAAACATGGACCAAAGAGCTGATGAGATAATGCTAGAGAGGGTGCAGAGCAGCTTCACCAGGATGTTGCCTGGGATGGAGCAGTTCAGTTGTGAGGAGACTGGAGAAGGTGAGTCTGTTCTCCCTGTAGTGGAGGGAACAAGATTGAGGTATGTAAAATTATGAGGGGTATGGATAGGGTAGACTGTAGGAAACTTTTCCCCATGATGGATAAAACCAGAGGGCATTGGTTTAGGGTGAGGAGGAAGAGATTTAGAGGGGATCTGAGGGGAACCTTTTTCACCCACAGAGTGGTGAGTACACCGCCTGAGAAAATGGTTGAAGTTCGGTCGCTGGCAACATTTAAGATGTGTTAAGATGACCACTTGAATCACTTTGGCAGAGAAGGCTATGGACCAAGTGCTGGGCGTTGGGATTAATATGGAAGGGTGCCCACTGGTTGGCATGGATGAGTTGGGCCGAATGGCCTGTTTCCTCCACTCCCAGAGAGAATGTGCTGTATGATTCTGATTCCATGCTTCTATGAAAACCACACACGGTACTCCAGGTATGGTCTCATCAATACCTTGTACAATTGAAACAATACTTCCTTATTTCTAAACTCTAATCCTCTTCATAGTGTCAAATGACAAATGGCAAATGACAAACGACATAATCCAAAGCTCTCATTGCTAAGCAACCACTTAATGACAAGCAAATTCTTGTCCACCAGCTAAATGGCCATAAAACTACAAGTCATTGAATTACTACTGCTCTGTTCAAATTATCTAAGCGATTAGTTTTGCTCAGTCTCCAAATGAATCATGCAACTACCAGGTTATTGACTGTAAAATCATTATCAATGCATTTGTTTGCAAAGAAACAGGATTTACAGCAAATTGACAAATGGTTATCTTCTCCTGCAAAGTCAGTTTTCCAAAAATTCTCATTTATAATCATGTATCCCCTTGCCTTCATCGGTAAACTATTTCCTTCTGGAGCAGAACACTGAGCCCCAACTTAGTGTTGGCAATCTGAAATGATTGTATCGTGCAGAGTGAGAGCTATATTGTCAGCAAGGCTTTGCTTTAAATGTCCAGTTCCCGTTAGTTAGGTCCATATTAAAGAACCCATGCTAATGGAAGGAGAATGGGGAGTTTCCTGGCCAAGGTTACGTACGAACTTACACATTAGGTGGAGGAGTAGGTTTGCTCCACTATTTAACCAGATCATGCTGTAACCCTCAACTCTGGATTCCCATCTAACTGCAGTAACATTTTCTCTATTCTCCACACATTCCCATCAACTTCCCCCAGAGTGTACCACTCACTCACAAGTGATGCTCAATTTACAGTGGCCAGTTAACCCACCAACCTGCACGCCTTTGGGATGTGGGAGAAAACCGGAGCACCCAGGGAAAACCCATGCACAGTCATCGGGAGTATGTGCAAACTCTGCACGGACAGCACCGGAGGTCAAGTTTGAACTCAGTTCACTGCAACTGTGAAGCAGTGGCTCTGCTAACTGCGCCACTGAGCTGCCCTAGTCACGGCAAACCTTCAAACCTTTTTGTATCCACCTGTATCCTCCATACATCCTCTTCACAACCTACTTTCCTACCTGGAAACACAAGAGACAGCAGATGCTGGAACCTGGAGCATTAAAGTGAACCTCTGGAGGAACTCAATGGGTCGGGCAGCATCTACAGAGGGGAATGGACGGTCGATGTTTTGGGTCAGGACTCTTCATTTGGACTGGAGGGAAATGGAAATGTTGACTGTCCATTTCCCTCTACAGATGCTAAAAAGTTAGAGGTCTGCTCAAGTATAAAATTAAACCATGACCTGACCATGGCCAAAATATTTATAATTATATCCATACCCAACCATTGCCGTAAATATAACAATCTCAAATATGTTTCACACAAACAGTAATATTAAGAAATCATCCTGACCTGACATTTATAGTTGGATCCTGTCAGGATCTGGTCACTCAACCAGACTCAGCAAGAAGCTTTGTTATATCTTTGCTTATTGGTGAAATAATCTTTAATCTGGTGAAAGGGGAAATTGTGTCCACCCAGTATTGACCATAACTGCCCATTAATCTATCTCAATTTAACTGTTAGGATTCACATGATAGTGATCACCTTAATTTCCCAGAGGTTTCGAGGGACCTACAGGAAATACAATCATATTCAGTGCTGATTTAGTTGGAGTGAGTGATCATGTGTAATTAAGACTCTGTCAATGCACAATGTGTCAAATAAAATATTGTTAAACATAGAGTGTTATGCTAGACATATGGGGTAAAACTAAACATATGGAGGACTTGGCAGATTAGAACCCATAACCAGAATTTTGTGCTTAGCTAGATATTCACTATTTTCATTTGGCTAAATCTTGATCCTATTTATTCTTGAGGGTGCCACCCAGAACAACAATAGAGGAGTGTCTGCCCCATGGTGAGATCTTTGAAGATAATTGCTGTCAGCTTGCAGTAGGGTTTAGTGTTGATGTCTGCTGAAACTGGGCATCCTGCTGAATTGGAAGTGAATTGGTGTGAGCAATCCTACAGTTGTATCCCAGTTGGGGCTGGATCTTTGCCATTTCTGGATAAGCATCCTCTTGGAGGTTTCACTGCATCGCCTTCAAACACCACTGGTAGTCTAACATGTTCCTCCCCACAGTTCTGTTCCTTCCGTGGCCAATTGTAGAGCAAACAAGCTCTCTATTGTTTGACTAATTTGATTCTCGGCTGTCAGTCATCTTAAAATGGGAGGAAAAGTAAGAATTGATTTTCTACAGCACATTTCATGACCTTGGGGTTTTCCAAAGAGATTCGCAGCCAATGAAATGCTTGTGAAGTGTGTCACAGCTATGGGAAATGCAGCCAAATTGTGCAGCTCCCACAGATAGCCATGTTGATAACAAACAAATAATGTAAATCAAAAGAAAAACTGCAGTTGCTGGAAATTTAAAATAAAAAGAAAATTCTGGAAAGACTCAAACGGTCAGACAGCATCTGCGGAAAGCGAAGTAGTGATAATATTTCAGGTGGAATACACTTTGTCATGTCGGGGCTGACTCAAGGGAGTTTGCAGTACAACCTCAGCATTGCCGGTGTTAGCCTAGATTTTTGACATCATGGTCGGACAAACAGATAGCCCAGATAGCCATCTGTCTCAAAGACAATGGTTCCAACCACAGAACCACAAAAGACTCTGGGACACCCAAACTCTATGAAACACAATTACTAGTAAGTGACTATGCACAACACAACTATATTGCATTACATTCACATCAGGTGTAATTTTAACTACATGAATATTGCTGACAAAGTTGCCACTTATTGCCGATTCCCATTATCCATAAGGAGGTTATGGCAAACTGCCTTCTCTCACATCTGAAGTCTATCTGGTGGAAGTATTCTTACTGCTCCATAGGGATAAAAACTTCCGGTATTTCAGCACAGCAACCATGATGTACAAGGCGCACAATGTAGATAGTAGGAAACTTTTCCCTATGACAGAGATGTCTAATACCAGAGGGCATAGGTTTAAGATGAGGTTAGAGGGGATTTAAGGAAGATTTTTCACTTCTAAGGGGTGGTGGAACACACTGCTTGAGGAGCTGGCGGAAGCAGGTACTCACAACATTTGAGTACTTGAATTGGCAAGACATAGTAGGCTAAGGACCAAGTAAGTGGGGTTAGTATGGATAGGTTGGCTTAAACATGGTGGGCCAAAGGGCCTGTTTCTGTGTTGTATGACTCAATGAAGGATGCAAATGTGGTAGAGCTGATGATTTACAATTGTATTTGGAAAGTGTGCCATGCCAATATATGACTGGAGGTCAAATTTTCTTTTCTGTTTTTTCTTTTTTTTCTTTTTTTATCTGCTCATGGAGCATACTTGCCCCCCTCCCCCCCCCCATTTCTCATTTCTTTTTTCTTTTTCCCCTTTTCTTTGGAGCAGACTCGATGGGCCAAATGGCCTACCTCTGCTCCCTTGTCTTGTGATCTTGTGAAATGTACTTAAACTAGATATTTATTTGTGTGAGGGCATCATCGACGAGCATCATGTGGAGCCATTCAGCAGCCACATGAGGGCTTTTTCTCAGATGTCAAGAAAAAGGTGAGGGGTTTGTTTCAAACTATTCAATAGAAAATCAAAGAAAGCAGCTGATTAAAATAACACTTAGGGACATGAAAAATCTAGAGGACTGTGAGGGATTGACAGAACCATGTAACTTGGTGGCCAGAATTGGAAAAAAGGTGAAAAGGCCACTTGTCTTAGTTGGGAAGAGTCATTCACTGAATGTTTGCATGGCTTATTGTGCCTGCCCTGTGTGATGGAAATAGTGTGACAGAATGAATTAATTAAGAGCTAATTCTTGAAAATAGACCAGTGCTGGCTGTGAGAAATTGAGACTTAATTATCACTACAGACATTCTGTATTTACAAAACATAATTAATTCAATCCGAATTTTTAAAGTAGAGATTATACTATGAACAAAATAATGGCAAATGTGTAATGTGGAACTTTGGTTATCAAATGCAATAAATCTAAATGTAATTACTTTTTTTTACATTTAAACTACCTCTTTATTAGTCATCTTACTAGGTTTTAATTCAAAGCCCTTAAAAATCAAACAACACAATAAATTTGTGAAACCATCCTGCTCTCTTCGCAGATATTCAATGCAACTTGACTTAAGTCAATTTGCATGTTATAAAGCATTTCTTTTTAATGGAGCTATGAATAAAGATTGATGCTTATTTATTCCATCGTCATTAGAGACAATGTCACTGTCCTCCACCGATAATTCATGACAGTGAAATTAAGATGATTAATCACTCCCTGGATGTTGCCACTTAACAGCACGCCTTCCATACCATGCCCAGGAATCTTTTAGAACATTTCTGGAAGATCTTCAATAGCACCACCACTATATACTAAATATTGGTATTGATATTGGTATTGGTATTGGTTTATTATTGTCACTTGTACCGAGGTACAGTGAAAAACTTGTCTTACAAACCGATCTTACAGGTCAATTCATTACACAGTGCAGTTACATCAAGTTAGTACCGAGAGCATTGATGTAGTACAGGTAAAAAAAACAATAACAGTACAGAGTAAAGTGTCACAGCTACAGAGAAAGTGCAGTGCAATAAGGTGCAAGGTAACAACAAGGTAGATCTTGAGGTCATGAGGTCATAGGTCATAGTCCATCTCATTGTATTAAGGGAACTGTTCAACAGTCTTAGCAAGGTTAATAGCAAGGTTAAGTGATTTATTCCCTCCATTTTAAGCCAGTTGTGGTGCATTTGATAGACAGTACTGAGGAAGGACCTTTAGTGTTACTGCTTCCATTGATTATAGGAGCTGGAGAAGACCAGTTAGCTCCCTGGTGCCACCCCTACCACCCACCCCTCCAACTTGTTCCATTATTCAGTTACATCACTGTTGATCCAGGTCATTTACCGATCTTGTTTCCAACAATACTTTCACCAAACATAAATTCATTAAATCAGTTGTTCAATTGACACTCAGTCAATCTTTGGAGGGGACAAATCTTTAGATATGGCAAAAATTACATCCTGACATTATCCCTGAACAGCCTCACTCTAAGTTTATGGTTATGCTCCCTTGTCTTGATCTCCTCCCACCAGAGGAAATAGTTTCTCTCCAATTATCCTGTTGACTGATTTGGTTCGTGGCTTCTTTATGTGACTTTGCCCCGCTTCAGAGTCAGCTCTACATGGAAGTGATTCACTTTACGTCAGCATTACCCCAAGAGCAATTGAATACTTGCCTTTTAGGGATTTGCAGGCCCAATACACTTGAACTGTAACAGAACCTGACTACCTGTACTGAATCTGACAGGGCAACAACATACATCAGGTTTGGGTTGAGTGTATAATTCTGATAAAATGAATGAGTTCAGGTTTGGTGTGCTGTGTTGGACTGGTTCAAAAGTTTATCCATGTCAGGGTTAGTTCCTTCGCCCTGTGAAACTCTGATTCTGACGGTTTGGCACCTGGCTCATTCCTTAGTTTGGAATAAGATAAGATATCTTTGTTAGTCACATGCACACACAGTGAAAGGCATCTTTTGTGTAGTGTTCTAGGGGCAGACTGCAAATGTTGCCACACTTCCGGCACCAACATATCATGCCCACAACTTCCTAACCTGTACGTCTTTGGAATGTGAGCTGGAAGTCTGGAGTATGGTGGGGGCCGGGGTCCAGGCTGTGGGCAAGGTGTGCAGCTGAAGGAAGAGTTAAGATCCAGAACACCGGGGGGGGGGGGGGGGGTGGGCAGGTAAGATTGCAGCCAGAGCTTGGGTCTGACGCATTTGTATATTTCCTGCTCCCTTTAAACTCACCACATTCACTGAAAAATGTATCATAATGCTGTGTAGCACATAAAATAACTGAAATAAGAATGTGCTCCGTCACAGGCACAACCCTCCCCACCATCGAGGACATCTTCAAGAGTCAGTGCCTCAGGAAGGTAGGATCCATCACCAAGGACCCTCGCCATCCGGGACATGCCCTCTTCTCGTTACTACCATCAGGGATGAGGTACAGGAGCCTGAAGACCCAAACTCAACATTTCAGAAACAGCTTCTACCCCTCCGCCATCAGATTTCTGAACGATCCATGAACACAGAAATACTACCTCATTAGTCCTTTTACTCGCATTATTTATTTATTTTGTAATTTATCGTAATCTTATGTCTTTGCACTGTACTGCTGCTGCAAAACAACAAATTTCACGTCGTAAGACAGTGATGATAAATCTGGTTGGTACTGGTATTGGTTTATTATTATCACTTTTACTGAGGTACAGTGAAGAACTTGTCTTGCATGCCGATCGTAATTCACTTTAGGTCAATTCATGACACAGTGCAGTTACATAAATTTAGTACAGGCATTGAGGTAGTACAGGTAAAAAACAACAACAATACAGAGTAAAGTGTCACAGCTACAGAGGAAGTGCAGTGCAGGCAGACAATGAGGTGCAAGATCACAACAAGGTAGATTGTGAGGTCAAGAGTCCATCTCATCGTATAAGGGAACTGTTCAATAGTCTTATCACAGTTCTGATTCTGCTTGGGTGTTATGGAGTCACAGATTCACACAGCACAGAAATGGGCCCTTTGACCCACCATGTCCATGCCAACCATTTTGTCCATCTACACTCATCCCATTTGTCCGCATTAGGACCGTATGCTTTGCTTGCTTAAGTGTCTGTCTAAATTGCTCTTAAACATAGTATTGTATCTGATTCTGCCACCTCTTCTGACAGTGTATTCCAGATATCAACCACTCTCTGGGAAAAAACTTACCCCTCAGTTTGCCTTTAAAAGTCCTTTCTCTCTTAACTGGAATAGTTCAGAAAATCTGGCGCCACCAACATCCCAAAGAGTGCTGGATTATCAGAGTTTTACTGACGTACTCTATATGCATTCCCTGTTCTTGAACAAGGAAATGTAGGTGCAACATAGTGAGTTTTTTCTTCCACCTTGCAGTGCAGTCAGCACAGGTTGGGTATGGAACAAATCATTAGTACTTAGCTCGGGTTGGGTTGAAATTGGCCATGTTCAGACTGAGTTCTAATTTCATTCTGGTGTAAACATCTGGATTGTAGGTCTTTAGGAGGCTGATGTTCGGTAACAACAACCAGTTGGTTTGTCTGGTACAGCTTTGTTTTGGGAACCCTGTCAGATAATTAGTCAGATAACCAACTATTCCTGCTGTACCAAATTTAAGATGAAGCAAGCAGGTATAACATTAGCCCTACAAGGTTTACAGTCCTTGAGATCCTTCAAATGTGGTCTTTTGTGTACAGTCATTTTCCTTCACCCCATCATTGGTCGTGAAATCTTGAGTCCCTGGCCCTCCAATAGCATCCCCCCCCCTCACCCCATCTGTCCCTTCTACCTTGAAATAGTCCTAAAAAAACCATTGGTTTAATTTTAGCTTTGAGGCAAAATTTTGTCTGATACATTGCTCTGGGATGCGTTAGTATGTTAAAGGTACTATATAAATAAAGCCTTTTTTATGTTAAAGGCACCATATGAATAAAGTTGTTATTACGGGGTTTGTTCTTAATAAAGCTGACTCAGAAAAGAAGCATCTTGCAAATATTTATTCTTAATTAACTAGGGCACAAGGAAGAACACCACAGGACAGTCAATTTCTCCTGAGCCACTTTGTAAGTGGGAGTCAATGTCACAACATCTCCAGTAGTGTTGCCCTCTCTGTCGAGACAGTTAATGAGGATTGTACACTCTGTACCTTGAGCAGCATTTCAACCTGACTCGCTGGTTATGAGTGCCAATACTGAGCCAGTGGAATGGTGTAGATTTGTTGAGACTCCATTTTCTTCTGAAATTTAGTAATGTTCCTCTCCCCACATTTGTAGCAATGGATTTAACAGAAATGCAATGCCAGATTTTCACAGTATAGATTTAGTTAATGCAACCTCAGGGTGAGAACTTGCAAGTCAATCTACTTTCGCCCATATTTGTTTGATAGACAAAGAGAGAGGGAGAAAGGGGAACATAGAATGCAACCTCTAGGGTCCTGCTGCTTTAGACCTTTAATTAAGGAACTGTCCTAGGCCCAAAGTAAGAACACACTGAGAAATCAAGCCTCCATTTGATGGGACTCTAGGGATCTTGTGAATGAAAATGCAAACAAAAAGAGGAATGATCAAATAAGTCAAGCTTATTACATTCAGAGAGAAAGAAAATTAATTCATTTCACTAGATCAACCTGATAAAACATGGATTAATTCAGTCTTCGGAGGCTAATTTATGTTCAAGTGAGTTTAGAAACAAATGAGAAAAGTCATATCTTATTACTTCCACAGGATTATCACGTAAAGAGTTCCGCTGTTCCAGTAGCAATGAAACAATAGTCAGTAGGCTCAGTCTGATATCCATGTGATAGTGTTTCATCCTAACAGCTGGTGCCTCTCACTGGAATGACTGGGATTAAATCAAAGGATGTAATTATATCTAAACTGGCCAATTCATTGCAGAGACAAAAGAAAATTGTGTTTCAATTGTTGCTCACTTCCCCAACTCACAAACCCTCCCACAGCAATGGGCTGGTCTCCAGCAAGGACCATCAGGTAGTCTCCATGCACAGATCAGCCGTCAATTAGCTCACACTTACATCTTCATCACTACTAATGTGTTGCATTTTAGGTGAGCTTAGAATGATATGTGTAAACTGGTCAGTGACAGGAAGCAGAGGGTACATTGGAATGGTAAAGTGGTGTAGAAGAGTTTTGCTTAATGTCCCCAGCAGCCAGACAAGATACAACGTTCCCAGGACATTCTTCAAGCTGTGTTATCAGAGTACATCAGACAGACTGGCCCCTTTTGTGTTGTTGAAGGTGGTGTTCCTCAGATACTAAACAACTGCCAGCTCAGATAGATTTGGAGATCCAGTGGAGATGTTTAAAGGAAAAGTGGAAGGGTTATACCCCCCCACCCCACCCCCCCGCCACTGATACTTTGGTTCAATACTGAAGGACAGCTGCATTGTTAGAGTCACAAAAGGACAATGTGCATCGCCCCTTCTGTCTTATCATTATTAATTCAGATGAGGCACTTCACCCACCACCCTTGCACTTGTTGTTTTCCCTTGGTTAGGGTCTGGCAATAGCTCATTTTAAAATCCATAATTTCAAACCCTTCCAAAACTTCTGCCTTCCTATCTCCTCCAGGCTTGAGATCTCCTGCTCCTTCAAGTCTCACCTCTTCATCATCACCATACAGCTCCTCCATTGTTTAGTGTGCCTTCAGCTGTGAGCTCCTACATACCGGAATTCCCTTAACCTCTCTTTCATCCTTTGAGTCATGCAGAGCACCTCTTTCACCAAGGTTTTGCTCAACTGATGTAACGCCCCTTTCTGTGGACATCAAACATTCTCCTCACTGTTTCAAAGACAGCATGTAAATAGAAATTGGTAAAACAATGCTGCATTTGCCTGCTTAACAGGATGATACAATCTGGCATACAAAATACATGCCCTGTGATCCTGGGTCATCTGCGAAAAGAATGGTAGAGAATAATAACCTATACCTATCATAATAAGACAATGAAAACAAATGACCAAACGCCTAATGTGGTTCCTGGGTCTCTGGTGTTTGGGTATCTCATCCCAGGTCCCGGATCCCAGGCCTGGCTGGCTCCTTGGTTCAGGATTGCTTCTGAGGCCTGGTATGGGGAGGATCCCATGACCTCTATGTTGTACAGTTATAGATTTTAAAACTGGTGTCAGATTGGAAAGCCCCATGACAAGAACATAAAACCTCCACTATTGGGCTGATTGGAAGCAATAAATATTTTAGCTTCATGAAATTATTATTTCAGAATATATCTATTGTTAAAAATTATTAAAGCTTGAGGTGATAGGAACCTCATCCACCACCATAAACACTCCCCCTCCACCAGTGATGCTCAGTGGCTGCTGCATAGACCATCTACTGGATGTATTGCAGTGACTCACCATGGTTCTTTCAACAGTTCTCCCGTAGCTGTCTCTATGATCTAATGGAAAAGATCAGAGAGGCACAGGAACGTGCTTCACATAGAGTTAGAGTAAAGAAAACATGCGATTCACACTGTATTGTCATGCAGCTGAGCTTTAACTTTATTGTCAACGATAAAGTCTTTCTGCACGTAAGTATATCCTGAGGCCAGTTCTCCATGGGGAGAAGAGATTGTATTTTCCCTAGATAACTAACAAATTGACTGGCTTGTGTTTCCCAGTTTTCTTTTTAAAGAACGAGTTTTGCCAGCTTAGGTGGGCACATTACATGGAAGTTAACCCTGGAGAAGCATGAACTGGGATATCAAGGATGCATGCTACTTGAGAAAGATGTACAGGCCTGACTAGAGAGAGTGTGTGGGCTATCAAGAGAGTGAGAGAGCGCTATTCAGAAAAGAAGAAACGAAATAGGATTGAGGACCAAGTGGATCTGAAGCACCAATGTAAATTAGAGGAAGTAGTCATATAGTTCAATCTACCACCTCTAGAGAACCAGATAAAATTAACTCAAAACCTTTTGTAAGATGGGTCTTGGTCTCCACCCAGTTACAGACACTCCCTTTGTTCTCCAATTCTGATGGAAGATCATTGACCTGAAATGTTGATTCTCTTCCTCTGTCCACAGATCCTGTCTGACCTGCTGAGAATTTCCAGCATTTTCTGTTTTTACTTCAAATTTAAAGCATTTTAAAAAATTTTTGATTGCAGTTTAATTCACTGCCACCTACAGGGGAGTCAAGGTGTGTGGGAGAGAGCGGCAAAGTGGTACTGAGGCAGAGAATGGATCAGCCAGGATCTGATTGAATTAAAGGTGTTGCTGGGGACGAACAAACGTCAAGTGCTGCTGGAAGATCATCAACTCGGTGCAAGATGCACTTTAGTCCGTCCAAAACTTGTTGGTCTTCCAGTACAACAAGATGTCCATCAGGGAATGCTGATGACTGGTATATTTCAGGCAGCAGGAGTACGTGCTGAGGGACGCACTGAAGTTCGGTGCAGCCACCGCAAAGGTTTTGCGGGGAAGGTCCACGGTCCAGGGTCCTTCTGCCGATAAACATTGAGGAGCTAAGTCCAGGGTAGAAGCCTCTCAAGCACCTAAAATTTGAACCATCCCAGGAGGCCCCATAGGGCAAAGGTGCTCCATATAGATTATGTGCCCACACTGCAAATGTATAGAACTGATAACACTGTGAATGTATAGATTGAACGACACTATGAATATAAAGAAAGCATTGTTTTTGGATTTCTTGGATATATTTTCATGACTAAAGTTTATTTTTAAAATAAAAATAAAGGCCCTCAAAGGTTTTGTACGAAAAGGCTGAAATCCTTCTACCTTAAGACACTGAGGGGCGGTGTGTTGTGTACCAGCCCTGCAAACACTTGAATGGTGTATTATCCAAAGAGGCCACATGAGTGGCACTGGTGCTTTGTAAATAGAATGTATTAATTTGAAGACACTACAAATGTATGCTACCTGAAAACACAATGAATGTATAGGCTAGATGACACCATAACTGTAAAGAAACTGTTTTTCTATTTCTTGTGCATATTTTTATGAATAATGCTTATTTTTTGAAATAAAATAAACAGCAGGCTGGGAGGGGGTGGGGGAAGTTGATTGGCTTCTTCCTGCTCCTCTTTCTGATGTTCCCACCTCTTCCAGGAATGCCAGTGGAATAAGCTCTGCCCCTTTCGAATGGGATTCCTCTCTGTCGCTTTGATCCTGCACCCTCAATCATTGGTGTTCCACTTCTTGGCTTTGATCAGATGCTGACCAACGCTCTCTTCCGCAGATACTTCCCTTCCTGAGCAAATGTCTGCGCTCTGTCAGGTGTTCTCCACCCTGTCAGAGACACTCCCTCAGTCCTCTGCATCCTCTCCTGTCTCTGCAACTTAAGACACAAATGTTTTCTCACTCTTCCACATGTGATAAGAAGTCTTCACCCTGAAATGTTACTGCTCTTTCTCTCTCCTGTGCTCACCAATCTGCTAAATATTTCCAGCATTTTCCGCTTTTATTTCATATTTCCAGCATCTGCAGTTTTGTTTTGTTTTTCTATACTGTAAACTTATTTTTAAAAAATCACTTTAAAAGTTTTGACTCAAAGCGTCAGTCATGTAAGAATAAAATTTCCTTCTAATTGACTATTTGTGGAGGATGTGTCAGCTTCTTGCTGTCGAAATGGCAGATAAAAAAAAGGACAAAGAGAGATGCTTACAGAAAAATCAATACTTGCTTGTCAGGAGGTAAGAAGAATGATGAGGTGGGGGAACTATTTCCTTGTCTTCACCAGCTCTTCCTGTTCTGGGTAAATCCTTTCACACCAGAGATGTCTCATTCAATTACAGTATAGGTGGATTGTGTCTTCAGCAGTGATTTCAAAGCATGGCATCTTCTTTTAAAAAAAACACAATCAATAGCATTTTAGTGAATAGTACTCAATCCTTTATTGGAATGTTAAATGTGAATGTATTATCATTGGTGCTTTTATACAGTTGAGGAGAAAGAGTGGTTGTTGTTCAATGCAACACCGTGCAAGCTTTCCTGATATGAGCTATTCTTAATATGCACAGGTCCTCTTTGTAGAGGAGTCTTATGTTGTTGCAGACCTGTGCTATGATGGAAAGAAAATGTGTGAACAGACAAGAAGGTGAAATGAAATCGTCAGTGAAAAAGGCAGAATATTCAGAAAAGATTGCAGCTGAATTGAGAGATTTTTTCTTGCACAAGGTTGTGAATCTCTGGAGCTCTCTACCCCAGAGGACTGAATAGGCTAGATCATTTGGGGTAGTTAAAGAGGAAGTAGCTGACTCTTGGAAAGATTGGGGAATTGGGGGTTGTGGGGAACTGACCCAGAAAGGAAGACGAGGGTGGGGCAGGTCAACCATGATTAATGCCAGAACAAGGATAGAATTCCCCTGGTCCTCACTTTTCACCCCACCAGCCTCTGCATTCAACAGATCACTCTCTGCAATTTCTACCGCCTTAGATTCCACCACCAGACACATCTTCCCCTTTCTTCTCCTCTCAGCATTTTCAAGGGACTGCTGCCTTGTTAATTCTTTGCTCTACTCTGCTGTTCCAAATAACACCCCCCTTCTCATAGCACTTTCCCTTGTAAACTGATGCAACACCTATCCATTCACCTCATCCCTTCCCACCATCCAAGGACCCAAACAATCTTTCCAAGTGAAGCGGCGATTCACTTGCACTTTGTCCAATCTAGTGTACTGCACTGAGTGTCCACAATGTGGTCTCCTCTACACTGGAGAAACCAAATGCAGATTGAGTGATCGCTTTGTGGAACACCTACATTCAGCCGCAGGGGAGGCCCTGAGCTTCTCGTTGCTGTCAATTTAATTCTCCATCCCACTCCCATTCTGACCAATCAGCCTGTGGCCTCCTGTGCTGTTACAATGAGGTGCAATGCAAGCTTGAGCAACAAAACCTCATCTTCCGTCTGGGCACGTTGCAACCTTCTGGACTTAATGCTGAATTCTACATTTTCGGGTAACTTGATTTCTCTGTTGTTTGGCTGTGGTATTAGCTCAGCTCCTTTGTATTTTTCCCTACTTTTTTTCCTCTGGGAGTGGACTACATGCCCAGCCTGAACAAGTCTTATGTGCACATTGAGTCATACAGCATGGAAACAGGCCATTTGGCCCAACTCATCCATGCCGACAATGGTGCCCACCTTATCTAGTCCCATTTGCCCGCATTTGGCCCACATCCCTCTAAACCTTTCCTATCCATGCACTTATCCAAATGTCTTTTAAATGTCATTATTGTACCTGCCTCAGCCTCTTCCTGTGGCAGCTCATTCCATATACACACTACCCTCTGCATGAAGAAGTTGCCCCTCAGGTCCCTTTTGAATCTTTCACCTCTCACCTTGAGCTTATGCCCTCTAATTTTTGGTTCCCCTTCCCCGGGAAATAGACTGTATGCATTCACTCTATCTCCTCCCCTCACGGTTTTATACCCCTCTATAAGGTCTCCAACGTACCAAAGAATAAAGTCATAGCCTGTTCAACCTCTCCCTATAACAGGCCTTTGAGTCTTGGCACCATCCTCATAAATCTTCTCTGCACTCTTTCCAGTTTAATGATGCCTTTCCTATAACAGGGCGACCAAAACTGTACATAATACTCCAAGTGCGGTCTCACAAACATCTTGGACAACTGCAGCATATATGTGAGGTTCCTCTATTTTAAAGCTTTGCAGACATATTGCACTTTCTGTAATAAATTATATTGAAGTGCTCTGAACATGTTACATAGGCACATTACATAGGCGCAGTCCACATTCAAACCCTCCATGGGAAGATCTCCTAAACAACAAAAACGTGGTAGTAGCAGTTGAGGGCAATATAATGGTGTGAACACAGGCCAAAGGGATTTTTCCATGGCTTTGTTACTTAACTATTCCAACACATCCCAGACCAGCCCCCATTCCACTCCTCTCCAGGAACTTGAAGTCATCCAAAAATGCTGCCCGTTTCCTATCTCGCACGAAATCCCTCTCACCCAGCATTTCTGCACCAAACTGACTTACACTGGCACCCAGTTAGTTTTGGAATTGGTTTATTATTGTCACCTGTACCAAGGTACAGTGAAACTTGTCTTGCATACCATTCATACAGAACAATCTATTACACAGTGCATTGAAGAAGTACAAGAATGCAGAGTAAAATGTCACAGCTACAGAGAAAGTGCAGTGCAGGTAGACAATAAGGTGCAAGGTCATAATGAGGTAGATTGTGAAGTCAAGAGTCCATCTTATCATACTAGGGAACTGTTCAATAGTCTTATAACAGCAGGATAGAAGCTGTCCTTGAGCCTGGTGGTACATGCTTTCAGGCTTTTGTATCTTCTACCCAATGGGAGAGGGGAGACGAGAGACTGTCTGGGGTGGGTGGGGTCTTTGATTATGTTGGTTGCTTTACCGAAGCAACGAGAAGTGTAGACACAGTCCACGGAACAGAGGCTGGTTTTCGTGCTGTGCTGAGTTGTGTCCACAACTCTCTGCAGTTTCTTGTGGTCACGGGCAGAGCAGTTGCCATACCTAGCCGTGATGCATCCAGATGGGATGCTTTCTATGGTACATCGATAAAAGTTGGTGAGTGTCAAGGGGGACATGTCAAATTTCTTCAGCCTCCTGAGGAAATAGAGGCGCTGGTGAGCTAAAAGTAATACTTTAAGTTATCTTGCCTGCTTTCAACCCTTCAAGGCCTCCCCCACCCTCCTGCCTCCATCTCTGTAACCTCCTCCAGCTGAATAACCCAGTGAGATACAACTCTTCTTAACTCTGGCGCCTTGATCATTGACTTTAATTTTTCCTCCATTGGTGGCCATGGTTTTGGAATTGTCTGGCTTGTCATTTGTTAGGTTGATCATTATTGATGACGGCTTGCGATTTTCCTGCAGTAGTAATCACTCCAAGCATGCCTCTGGCTCCCTTCTCATTTACTCCATGCCTGAGATTGGGATCGTCACCTCCTGCGGGTGGAAATTTGCCAGTTTCGGTCTGACGTTTCACCACTTGATCTCTTGCCTGAAATTGTCTCACTTCCACCTTACCCCCCCATTGGTTGTCTAACATGCCCACCTCTGCCCCACCAACACTGTCTTCTGCCATGCCCCACACCAGCCAATGGGGAAATTTCCTCATTGCCCAATAGTCAAGCAGCTTTTATATTTCATCTCCAGAGTTTTTATTGGAACGGAAGTTAGAAAGAAATAGAAAAGTATGAATAATTATTTTAAAAACACCACTTGTATTTATTCTCAGTTTGTTTACAATATTTAGAAGATTTTGATTCGTGGAGGTTGCAGTCCAACAGAACAGACTTTGAAAACATGGAGAATCCCTCCTAAATAATGGAATGTAAATGAACATGAATCAAACCTCACACAGATCACACTGCATATTTACGCACATACTCGTGTACACACAGACATACACACACAGATACACACATATGTGCACAAACTCACAAACACACACACGAACACAGTCATAAACACACACACATACGTGCACAGACACACACACACACACACAAACACAAACAGACAGACAGTCATAAACACATACAGACAGGCACAAAAACAGATAGACACACACACACACACACACACACACACACACACACACACACACACACACACACACACACACACACACACAACTAGTCTGAAGAAGCTACCTTGTACGCTGCAAGGTTAGAATAAGATAGAAAATAAGAATGTCTACCTCCGGCACTGATTCTAAACAGTTATTGATACTGAGTTCCCTCTGGGGTTCATTACTCTGCTGCTTCTGGCATTGATTGAATAACTTGTCTTTACTTGCTGACTAACCTGACTCTTGCTGTGATCTTGACAGTGCTGAATGCGAAGGTGCCTTAAGGACCCAGGTCTAATGCCATGCGCTCCACACTGAGCCCCCTTATCATGGCGCCTGGACAGCTCGCTGCTTGTCAAGCCTCCCTGAGGTGGGTTTATCACAGAGCCAAGCTGGATGATCACAGATAATACGGTGAGTGGCTGGAGCAGTGAGTCCATGCTGAGGCAGTCTGCAGCAGAACAGGAAAGATAATTACCTCTGCAGAACACAAGTGACTGAAGTGCAGTGGACAGTTCTTTAATATTAAAATGCTCGATTATCAAAGCTGCCAAGGTTGGAGAACGACAGGTGCAGTGCTATCAGTGTGAAACAGTGCAATAGGATTACATAGACATCTGATTATTCCCATCCACTCAGCATCCACAGGGAGTGTTTTTAATGCTACCAACCATCTTTGAAAGTCTTCCCAAGTTTCCCCATAGGATTGCCTGTGTATCACAGATGGCTGGTTCTTTCCAGAGGCAACCCACACATCCGAGCATCTGTGTCTGCAGTTAAGAATGCAATGTTACTTTGGGCATTTGTGAATCACCAGACTTGGTGATTCCAACATTCTTCTGGCCTGCCTCCAATATATCCACACTAACCACAACACTCCCACCCAACCCCACTCCCACCAACTCATCTGAAACATGACGGCACTCTGTTCACCCATCACCTGCTCATCCTCTCCTATCCCAGCCATGTTTTGAATTCTAAAACTCCCATTCTTGTTTTCAGATCCCTTCATGGACTTGCCTTCTCCCTGAGAAACCTCTCCTAACCCTACAGCTCTTTGAGATTGCTCTGATTTTAACTAGATCCTCAGGTCAGTAAATCATCCACAAAATCTCTTCTTCACTGACAATTGTCTTTTCAATTACACATCCTTTATTTGTATAGTGCCTTCAATGTAGAAAAATGAACAAAGGCACTACCGAACACAAAAACCCCTTAAAGCCTACTTAGCGTGAAGCATTGTGGGCAATTTGCTTACAGTGTAAATAAAACCTGCGAAGAGAGAAATGGGTGTACAGGAAGCAATTATCTGAACTCGTGTATCAAAGTAAATTCCACAGCCTTTCTTCTCTATGGGCTGAAAAAGACTATTCAATGAGTTAATATTAAAGGGTTAACTCGGCTAATAAAATTGCCTGGAGAGTTAACATTGTTTTGCAGAATGAGTCTAACGCATTTGTATTTCATAATGCAATTCTTCTGGGAGTTTACCACAACACAAATGCTTCCTAAGTGCTTTTATTGTGAAAATTATTATACTGCTGTAATGGACAATAAAAGAAGTTCCACTGAGAGTTCCTCAGCAGTACTTACCTAATCTTCCAAGCTGTATAATTCAATCACTGTTGTGACAGTATGTGGATTGCTCTGAAGAGACTTCAGATATCAACAATCGGATGCCTTCCACTTATCCCACGTTTTCAGACTTTGCATTATCAAGGTTAGCAACTTAAGGATTTTAAGGCAGGTGGATGAAGAGAAGGAATATTCAGCATTATTTAGTCAAAAGTAGCAACTGATGTGAAGGGCTTAAGAGCCTCTTCCTGTAGAGGCAGGACATCTGCAGGCTAGTGCCAACTGCTCTTCTTGGTGACAACTTTCTTTACTGTCAGTGGAACAACATTGTCTAATGAAAATGATAGGCAATATTATTGAGATATATGAGATTCTTAGAGGGCTTGACAGAGTAAATGCCGGGATAATGTTTCCTCGTGGGAGAGTGTAGGACCTGAAAGCGTGGAGTCTAAATAAGGAGCTGTCCATTTAAGACTCAGTCACGGAAGAATTTCCTCTCTGTGAAAGAATTCCAGAAAACTGTGGAGGTCGAATCCTTAAATACATTCAAAGTTAGAATGGATAGATTTTCATCAGTGAGGGAATCATGAGCTGTGGAGAGAGAGCAGGAAAGATTGGATCAACTGTGATGCTGTTGGATAGCAGGGCAGGGTTGGGGCCAAAGAGCCTGTCCTGATTCCTGTTTCTAATGGTCTAATATTTGCATTGAATAGTTGCTTTTGCAGTCGTGCAAAAACGACAACGGTTTACCACCCCCCCTCCCAAATCTGGGCAGCAGCTCCCTCTCCTCCCCCCAATTCCCTCAATGGTAGCTTTGTCCTTACCAGGTTTCAAAACGTTAACATGAGGCTGATTCCCAAACCATTGGTGAGTTTGGACAGACTTTGTCCAATGGGACAGGCACCACTCCAGCTGTCTCTGTCTTCTGACATACATTCTCCCTCCCCACCAAAGAATAAATCAGCACACATGTCCACTCCAGAGGGCAGTGTGTGCTCATTCGTTGAGTGAGATTGGTGTAGACCTTGGGGTGACCTTCACTATTTTTCAAGTGGGGACCATTTTGGAAAAAAGCCACCCCAACTACTAAAGTAACAAATTACTTATGGCTCCTGAAAGATATAATTTTACAGGGTGATACATGTAACTAAAATAAGGAGTGTTTGTACCATAAGCTAATATTTCTTTTATGAAAATACACTAAGTCCTTGTTATCAGTGAGGGACATGGCACAGACCTCCTGCAGATAACACTGAGATCCACTCCTTTGTACTCAATATACACCTCTTACTAACATAAATGTGCTTTATGATGCTTTAAAGTATTAATATGCATTAATAAACTCATTGAAATATTTAAATACCTTAAAGGGAATGATATAGGGAACAAACTACCTCTATTGAAACTTACAAGCAGTGACGGGTTTGAAATCACGGGGTGCAGCTGTGCAAACAGAAACCACTCACCAATAGAACAGGGCACAGCAGGGATCCACTTGACTCAAGTGGTCTAAAACTGATCACCATAATTATTGTGACGATGATTAGTTGCTTAATGTCCACATGTACATGGATATATTTGTTAGGAAAAAATCAAGATGGGGCCTGGGGCCAATCTCAACTGGTACATGGAACACAGAGAGTAAATCAGCAGATAAATATGGCTGTGTGTGGAATTAAAAGGGCACCTAGAGAAGCAAATATTTTAAGAGCATAATGCAAAGTCACAGAGACTCACACACACACAGACGCACACACACACACACAGACACACACACACACACACACAGACGCACACGGACACACACATGTACACAGACTCACACACAGACACACACATACACAGACTCACACTCACACATATACACCTACACAGACAACACAGACACACACAAACACTGACACAAACACACTGACACACAGACACACATGGACACACAAACACACACACACACACACACAAACACACACAGACAAATACAGACACACAGACACAAACACACACTCACACAGACATAGACACACAGACACAGACACACTCAGACACACACACTCGGGTGCCCACTACCTCACTGTCTCCCTCCAGACATCCCACACACATCTGCTGCCAACTTTGTCTCTGAACCCCTTCAGTTTGCATTTCCTCCTCCCCCCCCCCCCCAGCTTTCTGACCTCCTGAACTCTCACAGGGATCTTCCCTCCAGACACACTCCCTCCCCATCTGAGCTCACCTGCCCACCTTCTCGGACATGCTCTGGTCACCAGATCCCACTCCCAGCCACACTCCGACCCTGGGTCTCTGATGCACACCTGCACATGGTCCTGGCCACATTCTGTCCATATACGTGGTCCCCTTCCTGGCCATACAAATTGGGGGATCACACGTAGGGTCAATAGAACCTGCTACTGGTTTGCAGGCCTTACATTGAGGAATGCTTGGCTAATGGGAAGCAGGTAGCAAGTGGCAGTGGAGCAGTGATTTTTGAATGGAGGAGCAAGCTTGAGGCCACAAGCTGCCTCATCCATTGGCTGCTCTTCCACCAGGTAGAAGATACAGGCACCTGAGGGCACGTACCATCAGACTCAAGGACAGCTTCTACCCCACCATGATAAGACTATCGAACGGTTCCCTTATACGATAAGATAGACTCTGACCTTACGATCTACCTTGTTGTGACCTTGTACCTTGTTGCACTGCACTTTCTCTGTAGCTGTGACACTTTACTCTGTACTGTTACTGTTTTTACCTGTACTACATCAATGCACTCTGTACTACCTCAATGCACTCTGTACTAACTCACTGTAACTGCGCTGTGTAATGAATTGACCTGTACGATCGGTCTGTAAGACAAGCTTTTCACTGTACCTTGGTACAAGTGACAATAATAAACCAATACCAATACCAATACATGGCCGGCACCAGCTCCTATACTTTGTGCTCCTGGTCCCGCTAAAAGCAAAAAGCTCTGGGAAGTAACTTAAAATGCATCACTCCTGAAGCATGAATTTACTGGTTGCCCGTGAGAATTCAAAATTAAACACCAGTACTCCCCTTGGATTTGCATTTCTGTCCAGCACAGTCCACGCCAGGAATGCAGCAATATTGACTTTGCTTCTGAGGACATCCTTTGAGCTTTTATCAAATTAATGTATCCCAAGAGGCGGACGTACTGGGGGGGATAAACGGCAAAAGGGTAAACCCACGGAATGAAATGGACTTTCTCACATTCAGCAATAAAGCAGGCTGATTTAGAGCTGTGTTGACTTCTGTCATACAAGGTAACGATTTTTGTTGAGTTATCAGAGGAAAGTTTAGCCTTTGCCACCAAGTTGGACAGGTGTATTCTTAACAAGAAAGAAAAAAATCCCGTTATGAGAAATGGCAGATGGAGTTTAATCCGGTCAAGTTTGAGGTGTTAAACTTTGGGAGGTCAAATGTAAGGGGAAAGCACATAGCTCCCTGAAAGTGGCCACATTACAGTATTAATATACAGAGAGATCTTGGGGTTCAAGTCCATAGCTCCCCGAAAGTGGCCACACAAGTCAATAGGGTGGTAAAGAAGTCATATGGCATGCTTGCCTTTATTAGTCGAGGCACTGAGTTCAAGTGTCAGGAAGTTCCATTGCAGCTTTATAAAACGCTGGTTAGGCCACATCTGGAGTATTGCATTCAGTTCTGGTCACCCCATTGTAGGAAGGATGTGGAGGCTATGGAGAGGGTGCAGAAGAGGTCTACCAGGACCATCATCAAGGGCTGAGTGGCCTGTTCCTGTGTTGTACTGCTCGATGATTAATATTCCATCAGTAAATGATAGCAGAGGTGACTCAGATCTGCAGAGCTCATTTTTTACGGTCAACAAGCCTTGTGACATCATCTTTTCTCAAGAATAATTATGAGAATAATAATTATTAACAATTGTAATGTGACATTTATAATCCTACTTCCATAGTCACACAGCAGGGATACAGAACCTTCAGCCTACCCAGCCCACACCAACCATGCAGCATCCATTTAATTCTCCTGAATTTCCATCAGCTTCCCCCAGATTCTATTGCTTGCACACTCTTTAAAGTGGCCAATTAACTTACCAGTACCTTCCTATTACCTACCAATGCTGATTACTGGGAGGTGGGAGGGAACTGGAGCACTTGAAGGAAACCCATGCAGTCATAGGGAGAACGTGCAAACTCCACACAGACAGCACCAGAGATCAGGATCAAACTTGGGTTACCGGAGCTGTGAGGCAGCAGCTCTACCCTCCACCTGTCTCTGTTTTGATAATTTTGGCATTTTCCTGAAAGGAGTGAGCATCAAATGGGGACCTGCATTTGTATCACACCTTTCACCATCTCAAGACATGCCAGGTTACTTCACAACTGAGGAAATACTTTTTTCACTACCTGGTAAATGAGAAAATGTAGTTTTCACTGTACGCAGAGCAAGGCCCCACAACAAATCAGTGATGTTAACAAAGGGATAGTATTGGCCAACAAACTCCGAGGTTCTTTGAAATAGAACCTTCCACGTCCTCCTGAGAGAACAGGTGAGGCTTTATTTAGTGTTGCATCCAAAAATGGGTAAAGAATTATATATTGGACATTTTTATTGTGATGCTGGGATTAGGTTGGGTATGTAAAAAAAATTCTGTCAGGTAAAGGCAAAAGTAATGTTTGGATTGGCCATGGTCAAGTTGGGTTATAATCTTATACCTGATTTCTAGTAGTCATGCTAACTCCTTGTGAAATACAGCTTAAGCCCTGCTGAGTATTGGTGCCCCAGTGCTGGGCACCATACTTTTGGAAGGATGTTAGGGAGAGGGAGTAAAGGAAATGAACCATGACAGGGCTAAGGTATTTTGGTATTGGTATTAGTTTATTATTGTCACTTATAACGAGTACGGTAAAAAACTTGTCTTGCATTCCGATCATACAGATCAATTCATTACACAGTGCAGTTACATTGAGTTAGGACAGAGTGCATTGATGTAGTACAGGTAAAAACAATAACAGTACAGAATAAAGTGTCACAGCTACAGAGGAAGTGCATTGCAGGTAGACAATAAGGTGCAAGGTCACAACAAGGTAGGTTGTGAGGTCAGAGTCCATCTCATTGTATAAGGGGACCGTTCAATAGTCTTATCACAGTGGGATAGAAGCTGTCCTTGAACCTGGTGGTACGTGCCCTCAGGCTCCTGTATCTTCTACCGGATGGAAGAGGAGAGAAGAGAGAATGACCCGGGTGGGTGCAGTCTTTGATTACGCTGGCTGCTTCACCAAGGCAGCGAGAGGTAAAGACAAAGTCCAAGGAGGGGAGGCTGGTTTCCGTGATGTGCTGGGCTGTGTCCACAACTTTCTGCAGTTTCATGCGGTCCTGGGCAGGAAATGGAGAAGCTGAGGTCATTCTCTATAGAACAGAGAGTGTTACGAGGAAGACACAAGGAACTGCAGATGCTGGAATCTGGAGCAACACACAAGCTGGAGGAACTCAGCGGGTCAGGCAGCATCTACAGAGGGAAATGGACAGTCGACATTTCGGGTCGAGACCCTTCAGCTGGAAAGATGAATCTGGATGAAGGGTCTTGACCTGAAACGTCAACTGTCCATTTCCCTCCGTAGATGCTGCCCGACCTGCTGAGTTCCTCCAGCTATTCAGGTGAAGAGGAAACTTGATAGAGACATTGCAGAGTTTTGACCAAGTAAATACAGGAAGTCCCCAGGTTACGAACGACCGACTTACAAACGCCCATACTTATGAATGGCGGGAAGAAGGCGCGGAATTGGGCACAGAACGGTTTGCCTGTCAGTGTTGACTTTTTCCAGGTGATGGAGATGGCGAATGTCTGGATCGTGGATTTTATGTGTTACTGTCTGTATCGCAATTTCAGAGCAGGGATGTTCGAGGAGTTCCGAATGATGAGGGATGCCATGAATGGCCAGTAAACATCCCTCCACCAGCCCCCTCTCCCGCTGCCCCCACCCACCATATCTATCTCTCTATCTCTCTCTATCTCTCTCTCTATCGCCCTCTATCTCTCTCTCTGTCTATCTCCCTCTATCTATCTATCGATCCAGCGCTCACTCTCCCCCGACAGGTCATCCCAGGGTCATGACCGAGGTCTGTTTCTACGGATGTCCTTAAGTTGATTTTGTCCGTCAGTCGGAAAATACACAATGTTCACTCAATGTGGTAGCTGTACCTCCACAATACTGTACTGTAATGAATGACACCAAATGCACCTAAAACTGATGACAGTCTTCACATGTCCCGGCGATAACAAGTTATGCTGTATTTTAGATTGCTTCACATTATGTGTGGAATTATAATGAAACTGGAATCAAAATTCCATTTGGATCTTAATATATAGCAATAAATAACTGAAGCTTGTAGTGATTTAGGACTAATTGACGCTAGATGTGAACTGTACGTAACTGTTCCGACTTACATACAAATTCACCTTACGAACAGACTCAAAAATGGAACTCGTTCGTAATCCGGGGACTTCCTGTAAAGAGAAAGTGATTCTTGTGGTAGAAGGTCCAGTAAGAGGAAGTCACAAATTTAAGTCAATTCAAGATAGAAACAGAGGTGACTTGAGGGGACTTTTATTTAAAACAAACTGGTTGCAGTGACGGGACAACACTGTATGAAGAGTGGCAAAAGCCAATACAAAAAGCAGTTGGATAAGTACTTGAAGGGAAAAATGTTCACAGCTTACAGTGAATAATCGAATTGGATCCCTTTTTCAGAAATCTGGCAGGGTATGGTGGGCTGATTGGCCTATGCTGAACTACTGCATTGTGGGAAGTTTCCCACTGAATCGGATGCATCGCGGCTTGGTACGGCAACTGCTCTGCCCAGGACCGCAAGAAACTGCAGAGAGTTGTGGACACAGCTCAGCACATCACAGAAACCAGCTTCCCCTTCATGGACTCTTTCCATACTTTTCGCTACCTCGGTAAAGCAAACAACATAATCAAAGACCCCACCCACCCTGGACATTCTCTCTTCTCCCCCCTCCCATCAGGCAGAAGATACAAAAGCCTGAAAGCACGTACCACCAGGCTCAAGGACAGCTTCTATCCCACTGTCATAAGACTATTGAATGGACCACTTGTACAATAAGATGGACACCTGACCTCACAATCTACCTTGTCATGACCTTGCACCTTATTGTCTACCTGCACTGCATTTTCTCTATAACTGTAACACTATATTCTCCATTCTGTTATTGCTTTTCCCTTGTACTACCTCAATGTACTGATGTGGTGAAATGATCTGTGTGGATAGCATGCAAAACAAAGTTTTTCACTGTACCTCAGTAAATGTGACAATAATAATCCAATTCACAATTACCAGTTTGTGGAATAAAAGTTGGCATGTTCCAAAAAAGCACTATTATAATTAGAAATTGATGGCAAATTTCCACAGGAAATTTACACATTAATATAAAGTAACCAGGGGGTGTCTTTAGACATGTGGATGACGATGGCAACAAGTCCAATCACTCCATGGCTTTCAAGTCTTTTGTCTCCACAGGCCTGATTTTGACACCTTTTGCAAGTATCTCCTGCTATTCCATCAACACGGATGTGTGAAATGACAAGCCTAATAAAAATAATAATGTAACATTTTAATTGAAGTTGTGCTCATACATGTTCTTTGCATAAGGACATTGATGCATGAACTGAAATTACAAATAAACTTTTCCTTTCCCTAAAGCAGGTTCAAGGATTGTGGGGTTTTTTCAGTCATTATTTTCTCTCGGTTAGACTAAGGAGAGACTTTTTTTCATCATTTTGTGCATTTCAGACACTGGGAGATTAATGTTTCTACACTGGCTCCTGGTGTCTGCTAGTTCCTTTATTTTGAAGCTGAGAGTCTCCACATGGGAAATGTGGAGTTACTGCATACTCTAAGAGTGTTTCATCACCCAGTTTTGACATCAGCTGAGAGCAAATATTGCCACTCCCCACAAAATCTGCATTCAGTTATTGTAAATCCACCAATAATTAGTAATACTTTCTTAACCTCCATTCTACTGCAGAAGATCTGGTTAGTGTTTAACTTTTCATTTTGAATAGAGCATTGCTGAACACTTTCCCATCTCGAGTTGCCCCTTAGAAGGTGGTAGTGAACCATCTTCAAGAATACAAGGGGGCACATTAGGGTAGATGTTAAGATATTTTCACTCGTGGGAGCGTTTTGTATGAGGGTGCACAGGTACAAGATAAGGGGTCTGTAATTTAAGATAAGATATGTTTATTAGTTACAGGTACATTGAAATACGCAGTGAAATGCATCTTTTACATAGAGTGTTCTGGGGGCAGCCCACAAGTGTCACCACGTTTCTGGTGCCAACATAGCATGCCCACAACTTCCTAACCAGCATGTCTTTAGAATGTGGGAGGAAACTGGAGCACCTGAAGGAAACCCACGCAGTCACGGGGAGAACGTACAAACTCCTTACAGACAGCGGCCGGGATTGAACCTGGGTCACTGGCATTGTAATAGCGTTACGTTGACTGCTGCACTAAAGCCAAAATATGTAGAGATTTCATCTCGCAGTGAATCTCTGGAATTCCCTGCCCTAGAAAGTTGTGGAGGCTACAGCATTAGAAGTACCTAAAGTGTGGATGGATACATTTTTGAAAGAATCAGGGGATTGAGGGCTATGGGGATCTGGAACAAAAGAGGAGTTAGATCGGGGAAGATCAGCCAGGGTCATATTGAATGGTGGGACTGACTTCTGATGGGAATGGTGAGTCACTTGCTCCTGTTCCTGTGTTCTTGTGTGTCTTTGGACCTTTAGCCCAAACCTCTAGATTACTTGACCAGTAATATAAATAGCATTACCTCCATGGTCAGAAGACCGGGATTTTGAACAAGGACCAAATGAAGGAATTGCAATGTATTTTGGGCCCTGTATCTAAGGAACGGTGTACTGGCCCTGGAGAGGGTTCAGAGGAAGAGGATCACGAGAATGATCATGGGAATGAAAAACTTAATATATGACGAGAGTTTGATGGCTCTGAGCCTGTACATGATGGTGTTCAGAAGAATGAGGGGGGATCTCATTGAAACCTACTGAATACTGAAAGGGCTGGATAGAGTGGACGTGGAGAGGATGTTTCCATTAGTAGGAGAGTCTAGGGTCCGAGGGCACAGCCTCAGAATAAATTGATGTCCCTTTAAAACTGAGATGAGGAGAAGGTGGTGTATCTGTGGAATTCATTGCCACAGAGGGCTGTGGAGGCCAAGTCAGTGGGTGTATTTAAGGCAGAGATTGGATAGGATTTTGATTGGTAAAGGGGTTAAAGGTTAAGGGGAGAAAGGAGGAGAATGAGGTTGAAAAAACTCAGTCACGGTTGAATGACGAAGCAGACTTGATGGGCCGAATGGCCTAGTTCTGATCCTGTATCTTATGGTCTTATGGTTTAGCTGCTCCCATGAGTCTGCTGTCCTTGTCCTTCAAGTATTAGGAAGTGCCCTCAAATAAGCCCTGTAAGTGAGTAGTGTCACATCTGCCAACCTTTCAAACAATGAGTTAGTCAGCTTAAAATGAGTCTATTGGATATTGTTGGCTCTTCTCTCTATATCCCTTGGAGGGTGTTTTGCCACCAAACGTGTGGCAGCTATGAATAGTGTGATGGGATCTCTGGGTTCAACAGCTTTTTCAAAAGGGTGAACACTACTACCTGTACAGCAGTTGGCAGCAATGACCCCTAAATCAGAAACTTGGGAGTTCAAGTCCCACTTTCAATCTTGTACAGAAAACCTGGGGAGCACTTCACTGTCAAAAATGTTATTTTTTTTAGAAGCGATGTTAAACCGAGGCTTCATCTCCCCTCTCAGGTAAAGGATCCCACAGCACAATCCTAGAGATGAGCTGGAGAGTTGCCACTGGTGTCTCGGTCAATAATTGACTCTTGATTAATATCGCTAAAGCATATCATTGGATCTTTATCACATTGCCGTGGGATCTCTCTGTGCAAAATTTGGCTACAGCTTTGCTTATATTCTGATAGTGACAATACTTCAAAAAAGTATCTCATTTGTTGTAAGGAACTTTGGGACATCCTGGGTTAGAGAACTCTCTGCATAAGAGCATGCTGTTTGTTCTTTAACACTGAGCTCATTCAGTATGTCAGTATGACACCATTACCTTCAATCTTGAAGACCAATTCAAGCAGACTCAAAAGGACATCAACACATAAATCGTCATTTTAGCCAGAAGGTGATAACTTCCAGAGTTTTCTTTGGAAGAGAAATATGTATGTGCTTCCTCCTTTTAATTGGGTACCGACAGACTCTGGGAGAGATTTATCAGGGGAAAAAGAGATCTGAATGAGAAAGAGAGAGGGGGATAAAGAAGATTGGGGCTAAAGATCCATGCAGGAAAGAAAGACTGCAATTAGTGTTAATGTTGGTGCGCTTCAAGATAATGCTATGGGGAGACAAAGAAAAGCATTAATATTTATCGATAAAATGAGAAGGAAAAATGCCTAAGGGTTTAATAAATGAGAAATTGAGATTTTTGTTGTTAACTTGATCACAAACCTTGCTGCATATTTTATGAAGTTGCTTGTTACAAATAATCAGAGATTGATTTGCAGCGAAAACAAAAAGATTTCAGTCAGCAAAAAAAGATGTGCATGTGAAAGCACAGTGGGAAGGAAGTATTCCAACAGAACTGGTCTGATAAAGTGGGAACAAGGGTAAACAGTCACGGAGGTGGTTAAATGTAGTCAATGTTTCATTCAAATCTCTGCAATCCAAATGATCTGGTAGTTCCAATTTAAACAAAAATAAATTGGTGTCCATTTTCTTATCAAGAAAAACTGACTAGGACTGTGAGTCACTATAAGACTCTTTGGAGCTCTTCGATGCCAAGACTCCCTGAGGTGAAATTGGCCTTAGAATACTCTGATCTTGGAGTGCAGATTCCACTACTTATTCTGTTTAAACTGGAACAGAAAGAAGCTTTGCATTAAGAATTCAAATGCTGGTATGGGGCAGTGTGAGATCTGAGCCCACTTACTTGGGCAGTGGGCAGGCAGTGAAAGGATCAGAGAATGATCACAGTGTCATGGGGATCTGCAGAAATCATTGAATCAGAGATGTAAATGGCACAGAAAGACATCACTCAGCCCAACTTGTTCAGGCCAGCTGAGAAGGAGACCTTCAGCCTAATCCCACTACCTTGCTTTTGGTCCACAGTCTTGTGGGTTAAGACACATCAAGGCTCATTCAACTACTTTTTAAATGAGGTGCCTTTTGCCTTCACTACCCTTTCACGTAGTGTGCCTCCATTTGGGTGAAAAAGCTTTTCCTAAATTTCCTTAAATCCTTGTTTTGAGGGAAATAACTCCTTGCCCATCCTTAGTTTAGGTTTTTACATCTCAGTTAAAACTCCACTCAACCTTTTCTGCTCCAAGGGAAACAACCACTAGCCTCACCAATCTTTCCTCATCAGTGTGCTTTTATGGCCTTGGCATTTTTTTTTTGTAATTCTCCTCTTTGGTCCTGTCAGATCCTTCCTGCAACATAGTGACCTGAAATGCACAATAGTACTCGGGCTATATCCTAACTAGTTGAAAATCATTTGAGTACTTCATGGATTTCAACAGTGATATGAGAGATACAGCCCCTTGAATAGAACTTAGTTTCTGTTGTGCTCTTGCCTTTTGAATATTCAGACAATGAAATGGCATAAGAAATAGACCATTTGTCACATTGTGCCTTTTCCAGCTCCTTAAGATATCTGTTCATATCACCGCAGGTTACTTCTCGTTCCCAACACTGCGCTTCTGTGCCTTGGGTTGTGTTGTTCCATTTAGAGGCCGGAAATTCTGTTGTTTTACAAGACAGTTGGATTGAAATTGTGCTGCACAACATGAATTATTAATACATTTGCATGATTTTATTTTTGTTCATGATCTTAATCAAGGCCTGAGTTAAATTAATGGCCAGAAGAATTTCCGACAAATTCTATAACTTGTTCATTATTAATATCAACAGCATAGAATCAGTATGGAATTGGTCTCTGGGCACATGCAGACCTGCTGACCAAGCAGAATTAATTCCCTTTTAATATCCTTGTAAATTATATATAAAAATTGCAGTTATCTTGGAAAGGCCCAGTTGCCCAGAGGTTCTACTCCGTCACTGTTATTAACCAGTACGGCTCTATCTCCTTAATTGCAAGCCAAAATCTAATTGACACACTCAGAGGAAGCTCTGAACTATCCAACCTCTCATCCTCCACCAGAATCAGCCACCTCACAAATGAGTAGCAATCTTGACGAGTCTGAAAATTGGCATTGGTTTATTATTGTCACATGTACAGAAATACAATGAAAAGCTTTCGTTTGCATGTTGTCATTCTATCCATCAAAGTAGTAAAAAGGAAGACAGAATGAAGAATATAGTGTTACAGTTACAGAGAAAGTGCAGTGCACGTAAACAAATAAAGTTCAAGGACCGTGACGAGGTAGTTTGAGAAATCAAGAGAAATCCGTTCAAGAGTCTGATAATGGCAGGATAGAAGCTGTCCTTGGGCCTGGTGATACGTGCTCTCAGGCTTTTGTATCTTCCACCTGACGGGAGAGGGGAAAAGAGAGAATGACTGGGGTGGGAGGGGTCCTTGATTATGTTGGTTGCTTTCCCAAGGCAGTGGGAAGTGCAGACGGAATTAGTGGGGGGGAGGCTGGTTTGCGTGATGGACTGCTGAGCATTGAGAGACTGAAGTGGGACAAGAACATAATATTCCAGGGGTTTTATTTATTTGTTTACATTGTGGACGTTGAAGGCAATGCCAGCATTTAGCACCTGTGAGAACCGCTGCAGTTGGTCTGATAAAGACATGGTTGAGGAGGGAGTTCCTAGATTTTGACTCATTGAGAAAGAACAGCAATGTATTACCATGTAGGGATAGTGTGTGAATTGTAGGGGGGACATACTCCTTAAATGGAATACAGAAGAAACTGAAAATCAAAGAAACCGCAGATGTGTTCTGATGATGAGTTTTCAACCTGTAATATTAGCTCTGTTTCTCTTCCCATAGATGCAGCCTGATCTGCTGAGTATTCCCAGCATTTTCTGTTTTTGTCACAGAAGATGCTATCATGTGATAGACATCATATAAATTTGCTGCGAGCGGTGAAAGAATATATGCACACAGAGGATTTTTATAATCCATTGGGAAGCATGAATGTGAAAATAGGTTATATCATAGATTTCAACATATAATGATTAAGACAGCTTCTCACTGGAGTAAGGTGCAATATTAATTGTATATTTGTTATCACTTATTTGACAGGTTTGGAGCAGTACACTGCTCTCTGCCTCACCCAGAGGATGGTGAATTCAAGCCCCATGACAGAGAATTGAGTTTGTGATCGGGATTGACAAGTACGAAGGGAGCACTGCAATATTGGAAGTGACTTCTTTCAGATGAAGTGTTAAACTGAGAGCTGTTTGTTTTCATTGGGTGGATAAAAAGACAGATATGGAAGGGAGGGCTTCCACTTTATGTCTCAGTACATTTGCAATACTATTACCTTTAAATTCTGATTTTGTGTTCATTGCATGCAACTTGAAACCATAGAATGAAACAACATAGGAGCCCAGTCATCCTATCATTCTTGAGGTACGGTAACCACAGCTACATCTTCAAATGAAACACAAGAAAAGCCTGAAGAATAAAAACAACAACGCAGAAGCTGGAAATCTGAAATAAAAACAATGTCTATCACATACTTGCTTTTCTTGTGATAAAAATGCTGGAAAATTAAGAAAAAGAGTCAATGTTTCAGGTCCGTGACCGTTCATCGAAGTTGGGCAAGAGAGCCCTGATGATGGATCACAGACCCAAAATGTTGGCTGTTTCTTTCACCACAGATGCTGCCTGACCTGCAGAGTTTTCAGCATTTTCTGTTTTAATTACAAGAAAAGCCAGTATGTGACAGATATTGTACAACTTTGTCGTGATCAGTGAAAGTATTCAAGTACACTGAGGATTTTTATAATCACGTAGGAAGCATGAACGTGAAAATATGGAGAACACATAACAATTAAGGCAACAACTCTCTGGAATAAGATGCTAACATTGTGTTGTCTATCGTTACTGAAAACTTCCAAGAAAGTAAGTTGCAGTAAAATTGAGTGACATAACAGGGATGCATGAGATTAATTTATCCTCTAATGAAGAAGATTCTTGTTGAGATTCAAAGAGAAATAAGTGCTGAGATTGGGTCAGATACAGCAGTGATCTCGATCCATTGGGTTCTCTGAGACACCTGGCTTACAGCTTTGGGGGCAAAGTGTGGCAGGTAGTGTGGATGAGTGCTTCGAGGCTACATTCAATACCAGGATCCATGACCCACACCTGAAATGTGTATAGAATACATAAAACACAAATCAATATATAATGCAAAAAACCTCCAGAGGAATTCAGCGGGTCAGGCAATGCCTAAAGGGAAATAGACAGTCGACATTTCGGGCTGAGATCTGGACTGGATGAAGGGTCTCAACCCCAAATGTCAATTGTCCATTTCTCTCCACAGATCCTGCCTGACCCACTGAGTTCCTCCAGCAGCTCATTTTTTGCTCCAGATTCTAACACCTACAGTCTCTTGTGTCTCAATAAATAATGCAACAGCAATAGAAAGTAGATAGATTCACAGCCGATTAAAGGTGTAGCTATAATGTAAGTACTGAATAAAATTGGCCGAGAGCTACAAGAACGAGAGGTATTCTCATTTAGACAGATACAACTCTGACAGTAATTGACAGGGGAGACTTGTTTCACCTCAGTGGAGAGTCTAAAACCAGGAGGCAATGTCTCAAGAGATGAGCTGTGCATTGAGGACTGAGATTGGGCTACATTTACTTACATTGAGGGTTGTAAATCTTTGGAACTTTCCATGTCAGAAGGCTGTGGATGTTCAGTTTTTGAGTACATACTAGGTCGTGAGCGATAGGTTTTTGAACACCAGTGGAATCAGGGGACATGGGAATAGAAGGGGAAAGGATGGGGCAGGGATCAGCCATGATACCACTGAATGGCAGACTGACCAGAAGGGATGCAGAGCCTCTTCCTTATCTTGTTTCTTACATTCTTAGATGCTAATAAAAGACACAAACCCGGGCACAACTTCCTACCAACACCGAAAAGTCATTGACCTGAAACGTTAATTCTGTTTCTCTCTCCACAGATGCTGTCTGACCTAATGAGTACTTCTGGTATTTTCTGATTTAGCTGCTAATGTTACCTTGTCAATGCAGCCTAACAGAAAGTTTTGGATTGTTGTCATATACTGTATATGGACAGTCCTCGATTTGCAGTGGCCATTGCTACTGTATTTGAAGTACTGGACGAAGGAGACAGGATATTGATATCTGCTCTGGGGTGGACTTCACAAGGTCTGCAGGAGCTTTCCAACCAACACAGACACATTAAACCCAATGCTGGGTTGTGTGATAGCCTTACCGTCCTTTATCCCTCTCCCCCATTGCTTCTCTCCACAACCCATGTCTCTCAACAAAGCACTTTGATTAGTGTTTACATCATCCTCTAACCTCGTGAGGAGAAAGGGCCTTATTCCTTCTCTGCCCCTCTTGCAAGAGCTCCAGGTGCATCGACAGAAAACCTTGATGCTTGTTCTCCCATGCGTTTAGCCATTCCTCCATTTGATATGAATCTTGCCACTTCTTACAGACACAATGCACTGCTGCTTTTAAGTAGCACTGGCCAATCACGGTATCAGGTCCCCTGATGACACAGTAGCCAATGGATAACCTGAGGAGCATTGGCTGCACACAGCAATCCGTAAATAGAAGAAAACACAGGTTTAAAGCACTATCTGCAGCACTTACTGCAATCCCCACACTCATTTTCAAGGATTCTCAGTTTAACCCCACACCCGTCACACTAATAGCTTGTCAACCTTCTCCTTCAAGCTGTCCCTCAGGTTTGAGGATGACTTCCGCCCACAAAGCTGAAGGTGCCTGCAGGTGATTTATTTTCAAGTGGGGTGACCATTGTACACCAGCTACCATTGACACAGTGATTCCTGGCCCAATGGCAGGGAAGTCCGAGACAACTGGAGAACACATTCTGCTGCCTGTTCTTCAGACACATGCACGTCCACAGGCACACAGGTGCAGGTTCCTGCTCACACTCTCACCACAGACAGCATTGGAGGTCAGGGTTGAACTTGGGTCACTGGAGCTGTGATGCAGCAGCTCTACAAGTCGCACGATGGTGCCTCCCCCACCCTCCATACTTCCATATTTTTTCACGACAGAAGGCCATTCAGTCCACTGAGTCTCTGCTAGCTTTCAGAACAATCTCATCAATCTCAGTCCTACCCTTGTTGCCCTGTAGCCTATTCCCTTTCGTATACCCGTCGACCTCCCTCTGATTCTCCCACCGCCCACCTAGACCAGGGGCAATTTGATGAAGTAAATGATCCTAGCAGCATGGTGATTATATTACCAGATGAGGAATGCATGGGCCTGAATGATAAGCCAATGAAAAAGTGCTTGAAGAGCAGTTTGTGAATCTGCATCTGGTTACACTGATTTGCAACGAAAGGTCTATATGGAGTTTGCACGTTCTTCCTCTGACTGTGTGGGTTTCCTCTGGGTGCTCTGGTTTCCTCCCACATCCCAAAAATGCGTGGGTTGGTGGGTTAATTGGCCACTGTAATTTGTCCCTTGTGTGTAGGTGAGTGTAGCGTACGGAGGGAGTTGATTAGAATATGGGGAGGATAAAATTAGTCAGGGTAGGATTAGTGTAAAAGTGGGTCCATGATGGTCGGTGTATACTCAATGGCTGAAGGGCCTCCTTCCATGCTATATCTCTCTATGACAGTGGAATGTGGAGTTGATAAAAGGGATTGTTGTAAGACATATAACTGGGTGGGCAAGGACTCGATGGGCTGAAGGGCCTGTTTCTGCGCTGTATGAGTGTATGACTTTGAGAAGCAATAGGAGGTGCAAGATGCACAGGTCATGATGGGCTTCTCTTCAATATGGGATGTCTCTACCTGTGGATTCCAGGACAATGGTTTAAAGTGAGGAGTCCTGTATGGTTTATTGATGATTCAGAGAGTCACCAGTAACATGTTGCTGTAATGATTGTTCATTCAGATAACGTACTTTCGTGTCAAACATAGAGATTGTGGGAACTTGAAAGACTCTTGTAACTGATAAGCAATCTCATAACTCTTCCAACGCCTGCTACCCAGAGGGATTCATCACCTCGTATGAGATTCTGACAAAGCAATTCCGATGGAAGGTCTGTGTCTGAAACATTAGCCTCCTCTTGCTTTCCTCGTGCTGATGTATCTGCTGTCTATTTCCAGTACTTTCTGTTTTTGCGACTGATTAGCTGCTCATTCAGCCCATTGCTGTTTGTGAAATCTTGCTGTGTGATAAACAGCTGTCACCATTTTCCATATGAGATAGAGGCTGCACCTCAAATTGTTTCACGGTACGTGAGAGACGGTTTCTTAGAAATGTGATAAAGTGCTGTGCCAATGCACGTCTCCTGACTGCAAAAACAATTTTCTCTAAATTCGACAAATCCTTAACCTGAAAGAAAATTGGCATATTTTGTGTACAATATTTTTGGATCATTATCAGAGAGTATTTTTATTATAAGGATTATGACCATGTCCCACATGACATTCATAACCCTATAAAATGGTCCGACATATTTTCTAAGAACATGGAAAAAGGCCATTCGATCCATTGAGTATATGCCAGCTCGTAGAGCAATCCCAATCCTCTGCTAGAGTCATAGTCATAGAGAAATACAGCACAGAAACAGGCCCTTCGGCCCAGCTCGTCCATGCTGACCAAGGTGCCCACCTAAGTTAGTCCCGTTTGCTGGCATTTGGCCCACATCCCTCTAAACCTTTCCTATCCATGTACTTGTCCAAATGTCTTTTAAATGTTGTTACTGTACCTGCCTCATCTACTTCCTCTGGCAGCTCGTTCCATTTACACACCACCCTCTGTGTGAAGAAGTTGCCCCTCACGTCCCTTTGAAATCTTTCCCATCTCACCTTAAACCCATGCCCTCTAGTTTTCGGTTCCCTTTGCCTGGGAAGAAGACTGCGTGAGCTCACCCTATTTATTCCGCTAGTGATTTTATACCCCTCTATAAGGTCAACCCTCAGTTTCCTACATTCCAAGGAATAAAATCTTAGCCTACCCAACCTCTCCCTGTAACTCAGGCCCTAAAGCCCTGACAATGCTAATTACCCCTGCAACCTCATCTGCCAACTACTGTTTCCCAGCATGTTCTTGATCTCTGCAACAACAGCAAGCTGGGGAATAGGAAGGGATAAGAATTCACCTTAAGTTCCCTCCCAATTTGAATGGACCCTTTAACAAAGTAAAACATGTCATGAATTGACGATCAGATTAAATTTGACTGAGCAAAAAGAAAGCAATTGACATAAGATAAAATAAGATATCCTTATTAGTCACATGTACATTGAAACACACAGTGAAATGCACCTTTTTGTGTAGTGTTCTGGGGGCAGCCTGCAAGTGTCGCCATGCTTCTGGCGCCAACATAGCACGCCCACAACTTCCTACCCGTACGTCCTTGGAATGTGGGAGGAAACCGGAGCACCCAGAGGAAACCCACGCAGACACGGGGAGAACGTACAAACTCCTTACAGACAGCAGCAGGAATTGAACCCGGGTCGCTGGCGCTGTAATAACGTTACGCTACCGCTGAAAGGTGGACAAATGTTTAGGTCAAAGATGTCGGCTTCAGGGAGAGAAGTTGAGGGAGGGGATTCTAGGGCTTGAGTTTAGTTCACCTGAAGGCAAGGTTGCCAATGCGGAAGTAAGTGGAGAGGAGGAGGCCAGAACTGGAGGTGTGCAGGGATCTCAGAGAATTGCAGAGCACCATTGGCAAAGGCCTAGCAGTGGGGTTACTAGACGGTGTGTGTGCAGGTATCTGGAAATCAATATTGCCAAAACCAACAGCTTCCTCGTTACGATCTCTACCTTAGTTTTCCTCGATGTCATAGCCCAGGTTCTGAGAGATGACAAAGCTTGAAGTCATACTTAAGCCGTGTGTATGTCACTCCGAGGAGGTTCTACTTTGTGTAGAAACTATAATGGCAATGTCCAGGCTGCAGTGACTCTCCAGGACCTAACCCAACCCAGAGTGAAGGAGCCACACGTTCCTCGCTTGAATCCAGAGTCCCAATTTAGTCCCAAATCCACACTTAAGACACAATTTCCCAGCAATGTTCCTTATACTGTTCCTTATGTATTGAGCAATATCAGTATGTATGGTTGATGTTTTCTTATTCAAGCATGGGACTTGGGCATCGTAACTCTTGGTTAGAGAATTCCAGGACTTAGTCCAATGTTCCTGAAAAGACAGTGATGTGTCTCCAGGGCAGTCTGACATGGAGAGAAACTTGCAGTTGGCATTGCTCCCCTAAACCTACTGCTCTTGTACTAGCTGGTAGAGGGCAGACCTGGGACATCTGTTCAAGGAGCCTCAGTGAGTTGCTGTAGAGCTTTCTGTTGACAGTGCAACTGTTGCATTTAGTGGTGGAGTGTGTCACTGTCTATGGTGGATTGGAGTATCAATTAAGCAGGCTGCTTTGCTCTAGGTAGTGTCAAGTGGTGGCTTGTAGTTGGAGGAAAGGCTTTTGGGAAAGTCTTTCAGTAGAGAATCCCAGGTTCTCCTCTTGAAACTGTAATGGTCCAGCTGAAGCTTCTGTTCAAATAAGGTGTGGTCTGGGGAGTGCAACACTGGGATAATCAGGAATGCGCTTCTGAAATGTAAGATAGTAGGATTTAGTGGAGAGGCTGCATGTTCCTTCCAGAACGTAAGCCCTCCAACAATGCAGCACTCCCACAGTATCACAATGCAACATCAACCTAAATTCCAGTGCCTTGGAATTCACAGTGAGACTTGAACCTGGAACACAAGAATGATCCCAGGAATGAAGGGCTTAACATTTGAGGAACGTTTGATGTCTCTGGGCCTGTGCCTGATGGAGTTCAGAAGGATGAGGGGGAATCTCATTGATATCTACCGAATACTGAAAGGCCTGGATAGAGTGGATGTGGAGAGGATGTTTCCATGAGGAGGAGAGTCTAGGATCCGAGGGCATAGCTGCAGAATAAAGGGACGTCCTTTAAAATTGAGATGAGGAGGAATTTCTTTAGCCAGAGGGTGGTGAATCTGTGGAGTTCGTTGCCACAGAGGGCTGTGCAGGCCAAGTCATTTAAGGCAGAGATTTATAGGTTGTTGATTGGTTAAGGGTTTAAAGGTTTCGGAGGGAAGGCGGGAGAATGGGATTGATAAAAAATCAGCCATGATCGAATGGTGGAGCAGACTCAATGGGCTGAATGTCCTAATTCTGCTCCTATGGTCTTATAACTTTCTAATTCAGAGATAAATAGGTAACTCCTCTTCCCCTTTGAGCTACAGCGAACTCCAGAACCCCATCTTCCCACAACCACCACCTCAAGCAGTGATTTGAATCTATACAGCACCTTTGATACAGATAAATAGATAGGCCAGTGGAATTGATATAGACCAGCGGAAGTGGTAGATGCGGGTTCAATTGTAACATTTAGGAGAGGCTTGGATAGATACATGGATGGGAGGGGTTTGGAGGGATATGGTCCGGGTGCAGGTAGATGGGACTAGGCAGAAGATCAGGTTGGCATGGATTAGAAGGGCCAAAGGGCCAGTTTCTGTGCTGTAGTGCTCTGTGACTCTATGACTTTCTATAAACATCCCAAAGAATTTGACACTGAGCCACGTGTGGAGATATTAGGGCAGTGACCAATAGGTTGGTCAAAGGCCAGTGGCAGAGAGATGGAAAGAATTAGGAAGGGAATTCCAGGGCCTGTGGCCCTGGAAGCTGTAGGCCTGACCACCATTGCTGGAGTGGTTACATCTGGGGATGGAAGTAAACAGAAACTGTCCAGGGTTATTGGAACTGGAGGTCACAAAAGGAGAGGCTGGTGAAAGCCATGAGGGGATCTGGAAACAAGTTTTAATCATTGTGTGTCTGCAGTCTGAATGCCAGTTTGATGGCACCTGCACATATCATTGGCCAGGCCTGTCTGCCTCTCACACAGCTGTGCTGGTGTCTGGAAGCAAACATTAATGCTTCTGCTGAGGAATATGTCAGAGATGCTAAGGGCAAGACTGGAAGATATGATTGTATTTTTTTCCTCTTCTATACCAGAGACAGCTCAATTTTTTTCTCATCATTTGGTGTGAAGTTGAAATTAGTTCCCTTCCTGAATGTTGTCACCACTCACCTGATGTGTGTCTATTTATACAATGTTGGCATTCGATTGGGATGGAAATGAGACATCAACAGACACACCAGGAAATCAGTCCATGTGATCAGCTGATCATTGCTCCAAGCAGGACTGAAGTGAAGTTTCACCAGTATATTAAACTTCTCGCAGAACATTTAGAAACAAATCACTGGTAATAGTAAGTCCTTTTGCTTGCATATGTCCAGCATGTTTATATTTGGATAAATACTTCCTTCTCAACTGGAAACAAAGAAGCTTAAGTCCCACTGGATACTCATCATCAGTGTAGATTTGAAGGAGCGTTGTACAGTACAAGATGTTCCAGCTTTGAAATCTGTCTGTGGGTTGAATACCCATTACAGTGCTTAAATGCTCCAATTTGTCTAACGCCACAACAGGTCAACAGCTGATGCGATTCCTCTGGTTCTTCACTCTGCTCTGGACCCTCAGGACAACAGGAACTCATACGTCCGGCTGCTGTTCATCGACTACAGCTCAGCGTTCAACACAATCATCCCATCCAATCTCATCATCAAGCTTCAAGACCTGGGCCTCTGTACCTCCCTCGGGGCAAAACCCTAATCCATACAGTTTAACAACGCTATGACCACTTTGATCACTTTACACTAAAATTGTTTATTTTTGCTCTGATTGTGTATAATTTATGTTTAATTTATGTTTTTCTTTTATGCTTATCTGATGCTATGTGCCTGTGATGTTGCTGCAAGAAGTTTTTCATTGCACCTGTGCATACATGTACTTGTGCATGTGACAATAAACTCAAGTTTGACTTTGAGGTTGACACTCTGTAAAAACGCATATTTTTGATAAAGCCTTTGTTTCCCCTCTTAAAGATTTATATGTGCCAAATTTGGTTTGATGATCACCTCCCTGGTTGTTGAGTATATTTAAGAGAGAGATTCATAGATTTTTAGATATCATGGTAACCAAGAGGTATGGGGTTTGTCCAGGAAAGTGTTGTTAAGGTCAATGATCAGCCACGATCTCACTGAATGGTCAAGCATGCACAAGAAGGTGAATGGCCTACTCTTGCTTCGATTTCTTACATCCTTACATGGTTACTAACAAATAGGGAAATAAAAAGAAAATTCTTGGTGGAGTTCTTGATGAACTTAAACTTCTTTCTTGGTGAAAATTCTTGATGGGATGAGGTGGGATCTCATTGAAACCTACCAGATACTGAAAGGCCTGGATAGAGTGGACAATAGGAGGAAGTTTCCATTAGTAGGAGAGTCTAGGATCTGAGGGCACAGCATCAGATTAAAAGGGACGTCCCTTTAAAACTGAAATGAGGAGGAATTTCTTCAGCCAGAGGGTGGTGAATCTGTGGAATTCGTTTCCACGGAGGACTGTGGAGGCCAAGTCATTGGGTGTATTTAAGGCAGAGGTTGATAGGTTCTTGATTGGTAAGGCGTTTAAGGGTTACGGGGAGAAGAGGGGAGAATGGGGTTGAAAAAAAAACAGCCATGATTGAATGGCAGATCAGTCTTGATAGGCCGAAAGGCCTAATTCTGCTCCTGTATCTTATGGTCTCATAAAATTCTTTGCCCAGTGCTTAGAATGTGGAAATCACCATAACAGGAAGATGCTTTTGAATGGAGGAGTATTGGAGAGAAAAGGAATAGAAAGAAATTCTGAATGCTGTTGGGGTGGAGATTTTTGAGGCTTGTGTGGGGAATGAAGGGCATCGTCTAGCTGAGTTGTCTGGGATATGGGATGTCTGTAGGTTTCTGATGAAGTGGACACATTTTCTTTGCATCTTCCTAAATAAGCTGTTTTATCATCCTAAACTTATTCTGGGAGAAGTTGTTTGGAAGAGGAACTTAGCACATCAGCTCTTGGCTGTTATGAATCTGGTTGCATGCTCAAAGGCCTGTCTGTTACATATAACACATGGAAATGAAAATTCCATGATATCTGCGTCAGAATTCTGCTGTATCCTTGCTCTGTGAGAGACAGTACAGTACTGAGAGGATAAGCAGGTTTAGGTTGTGCAAATCACTACAAGGTTTCACCCAGGCTTGGGAACATTCAGCTAATATAACAAAATAGGTCACTGACCTGCAGATGAAGAATCGGTGATGCATGAAATGATTTGTTATCTTGTTACATTGTGTTATATTGCTTGTCAATTATAATCCAGTATGACATTTCCTATAGGTGCCCTGTTTACACAGCTCAAAACCACCACTGCAATAGCTAACAGTGCACTGTATGCCTTCCTAACTTAGTAATGAAGGCTACTGCAGTGTACCTAAACTGAGGAAAGGTTAATACTAAGTGTTGTTTTATGTTATTCCATGAGTACAGACTGAGGCCATGGAAGATGAGATTAAGATAGATCGCAGAAGTTCTGACAAGAGGTCATTGACTCGATGACCCCAGCCAGGAATGTTGGGTTTGATTCCCTCTCTAAGGATGCTGCCTGACCTGCTGATTGTTTCTAGCACTCGCTTTTTACTTCACAGAACATAGAACACTACAGCACAGTACAGGCCCTTCAGCCCACAATGTTGTGCTGACATTTTATCCTGCTCTAATATCTATCTAACCCTTCCACAGGATGCATTTCTGACATTAACTTTAATTTATGCAGCATCTCTTGGAGCCTTGAAGCACTTTAGAATTAATGAATTACTTTTGAAATATAAACCCTGATGAAATGTCAGGAGACTTTGGAAACACAAATAGACATTTGTCAGCTCTGACTCACTGGGAGGACTCTTGACTCTGAGACAAAGGCTGTACTTTTAAATCCCATTCCACAGGTTTGAAAAGAAAATTCTAGGATGACATTGTGGCACAGTGCTGAGGGAGTACCATGCTGCTCGAGTTGCTGTCTTTCAAACAAAAACATCTGCTCTTCCAAGTTCCGAGGCACAATCTCAAGGAAGAGCAGAGGGGTTCTCCCTGGTGTCCTAATCAATCAACGTCACTGAAGCAGATTATCTGGTCATCACCATGTTGTCGCCTGTGGGAACCAGCGTCAGAGTCAGAGTCATACAGCACGGAAACAGGTCCTTTGGCCCAACCAGTCTGTGCCGACCCATTCGTTTGCATTTGGCCCATACCCCTCCAAACCTTTCCTATCCATGTACTTATCTAAATGCCTTTTAAACATTGTAAGTTTACCTGCCTCTTACCACTTCCTTAGGCAGCTCGTTCCGTTGACCCACCACCCTCTGTATGACAAAGTTGCCCCTCAGATCCCTTTAAAATCTTTCCACTCTCTCCTTAAACCCACCCCCTCTAGTTTTAGGCTCCAGGATAAAGACTATGATCATTCACCTCATGATTTTATAAACCTCTAATGTCACCCTTCAGCCTCCTATGTTCCAGGGAAAAAAGAAGTCCCAGCCTGTCCGGTGTCTCTTTGTAGCTCAAGTCCAGGTAATATCCTCCTGAATCTTTCCTGCACCCTTTCTAGCTTAATGACATCCTTGCTATACCCAGGTGAACAGAACTGCACTCAGTATTCCGAGAAACTTGCTGTATGCAGAATGGCTGCTGCATATTACATCAGTGACTACAGTTCAAAGCTGCTTCAATAGCTGTAAAGCACTTTGGGACATCCTCAAAGTACAATGGAAATGCAAATCTTCCTTTCTATCTGGAGCTGGAGAAGGTTCTAAAGATAGAGAGGGATGAAGTTGTGAAGTGATTTAAGCATTAACTTATTTATACATTGGGTGAATTAATGGAAACTTATCAATAATGTATTTGGGTAAAAAATAGTTCTGAAGCTCAATAACCACATACAGTGGGATGCTATTACAGTGATTGATCTGGCTGATGACCCAACTAATCAGAAGGAAGAAGGTCCTGAATGGAACTACAGATCCCATAATGCAACATGATCATCACCCATCCTAATATCGCCTCTTGTGATGATTTAGGATTTTGTCAGATAACACCATCATGTTTTACAACAATAAATGCACATTAGAATCAGAGTTTTTGATGCATCTCTGGTAGTGCTGCCTGGTGCTCAAGTAAATGCTGCTCAGTCTTCTCCCCTCATGCAGCTACACAGAGAAACAAGACAGCCTTGCACTTCCAATCACAATGTTCAGGTACTTTTGAAGTGTAGTTAGTGTTATAGTGTGGGGAATATAGTCGTCAATTTGCACAAGTAAACAGCAATGGGATAATGATCCTATAATCTGTTTAGGTGGCATTTGTTGAGGGATATTGGGGAGAGTTTCCTCACAGTTACCGTGGGATCTTTGGCAAGGTAGCTTCATGCCTTGCCAAAGAGTTGTCGTCTATTTGAAGAGCCGTAATTAGTACTGTGTATGGTTGCAGACAGCTCCACTATCCACTGGACAATGAGTTATGTTTGAGGCCCTTTGCTGTGGAGCAGCTAAAGGCAATGAGCCAGCTCTTAGTCATGTTGTCAATTCTTATACTAGATCATGCAGATTAATAAGGATGTCTTTCAACACTTAAGTGAACTGATAAATCATTGTAGATAACTGTAATAACTCTACAAGATGGGTTGTGGTTTTATTTGCTTCAGGTGACCAATCTAAGCCAACAGAGATCAATGCAGCAGGATACCATTGTGTCTTCAATCAAGCCATGCAGAATGACAGAGATCAAGGACGTAATGATCATGGTCCCAATTAACTGGATTGTCGGGGTCTTTTGCAGTCTGGATGGCAGTAATTACACTGAGCTCAGTCCATAACAACAAACCATTCAATCCCTGTGTTGGCTGCATGTGGGGTTTAGTCCAAATGGAACTGAAATGTGATCACGGTTTGGTCCCATTACAAGAGGCAATCAGGTTGTCGGTCAAGTTAGAGACACAAGGGGCTGCAGATGCTGGAATCTGGAGCGATAAACAAGGCGCTGGAAGAAATCAGAGGGTCAGGCAGCATCTGTGGAGGGAAATGGACAGTCAACATTGACCCGAAACGTCGACTGTCCATTTCCCTCCACAGATGCTGCCCGACCCACTGAGTTCCTCCAACATCCTGTTTGTTGCTATTGGTCAAGTTAGGTAGGTATGATAACACAGCAGAAACGTTACTCGGCCAATACCCAGGAGACAGCACAGTTGATCTGAGGGCAGGAGTAATTATTTAATTAGAGCAGAGTCAGGGAGATGGAAGTAATTAGAGAGGGAATTCCAGAGTTCCCAGCCTTGGAAGCCGAAGGCAGGGTCACCAATGATGGAGTGATTACACCTGGGGATGTTCAAGAGGTCAGAGTTAGAAATGAGCAGGAAGGATTGTAGGAATTGGATATCACAGAAGGAGAGCCCAGGAAAACCATGGAAGGACCTGGTAACAAAAGGAAAGCTCACTGGGGCCTCTGCCTGCTCAACCCACTGGACATGTTCGATTTATCCTCCACCTTTGAGTCAATCTCCCCCAGCTGTGCACTGCTTCCCAACCCCCTGCCAGATTAGTTTAAACCCTCCCGAGTAATTAAATAAATAGAGTTATAGAGAGAGAGATACAGCATAGAAACAGGCCTGTCAGCCCATTGAGTCTGCACTGACCATTAATCACCCATTAAATGTGTTTTTCATATGTATAATTACAATGCTTAAAAGACACTCGGGCAGGTACATGGATAGGAAAGATTTAGAGGATATGGACCAAACACAAGCAGATAGGGCTAGTCTAGACAAGCATTTTTTCTGGCATGGACATGTTGGGCTGAAGGGTCTGTTTCCATGATGTACCACTCTATGACTCAATGAATGGTTGCAAAATTAAACAGCTAATTGGAGGAGGAGGAGGAGGCTCCAAGAACATCTCCATCCTCCGTGAGAGCAGGGCCCAGCATGCGAGTGCGGCAGTAAAAGCTGAAATATTTGCAATGTTCAGCCGGAGGTTCTGAATGGATGATCCACCTCAGCTCCCTCTTGAGATCCCCATTGTCACAGAAGCCCAGTCCTCAGCCAATTCAATTCACTCCATGTGAGATCAAGAAATGGATGAGAGCACTGAAATGGGACCTGACAACATCCCAGCTGTAGTACTGAATCCCTGCACTCTAGCCAAGCTGTTCCACTACATTTACAACACTGACATCTACAAGACAATGTGGAAAATTGCTCAGGTGTGTCCTGTTCACTAAATGCAGGACAAATCCAATCCAGTTAATTACCACCCAATCCGTTTCCTCCCAGTAAACAGCAAAGTGATGCACGCAGTTGTCAGCAGTGCTCTCAAGCAGTACTTGATCATCAATAACATATTCACCAATGCACAGTTTGGGTTTTGTCAGAACCTCTCAGCTCCAGACTTCGTCACAATCTTGGTCCAAACATGGAACAAAGAGCTGGATTCCAGAGATGAGCTGAGACATCAAACTTAACATCAAGGTAGTGTTTGAGTGGTTTGAGTGTCATATCAAAGCACCCTGTTAAAACTTTTGCCAATTGGCATCAAAGGGAAAATACTCTAGTAGTTGAAGTCATATCTCTCACAGCAGAAAATGGTGCTGGTTGTCATCTCACCATACCCCAAAAAACATCATGCCAGGAGTTCCTCAGGATAGAGTCCTAGCCCAACTATCTTCAGTGGCATCATCATTGACGTTTCTTCCATCTTAAAGTGGGAAATGGGACATTGTCTGATGATTGCACAATGTTCAGTTCCACTCACAGCTCCGCAAATGAGCCAGCCCATGCCTGTACGGAGCAAGACCAAGGCAACATTCAGGCATGGGTTGGTATGTGGTAAGTAACACTTGTGTCACAGAAATGCCAGGCGATGATCATCTCCAACAAGAGAGTGGCTAACACCGACCTTTTACCTTCACTGAGTCCTCCACTCTCGATATCCTGGGAACCACCAGTGACCAGAAAGTCAATAGAACCAGCCGCAAAAGTACTACTGCCCCCAGAGCAAGTCAGAGGCTGAGAATCTTGCAGCAAGTGACTCACTTCCTGACACCCCAAAGCCCATCTACAGGACACGTCAGGCGTGCGATGGAATGCTCTCCACTTGTCTGACTGAGTGCTGTGCCAGTAATGCTCAGGAAGCTCGACACTATCCAAAGTAGTCGATTTGATTGGCAACCAATCCACCATGCTGAACAATTGTTCCCTCCGGTACCAGTGCACAGTGGCTGTGGTTTGTACCATCCACTGAATACACTGCTGCACTGATCCACTAACACTGCACTAACAGCACCTCCTACACCTGTGACCTTTACTGCCAGGCAGTATATGTGAGGGAGCACCACCATCTGCAGTCTGTGTCCGGCTCGCACACCATCCTGACTTGGAAACATATCGCTGGCCCTTCACCGTCACTGAGTCGAAATCCTAGAACTGCTGACCCAACAGTGCAATGGGAGTACATTCACCAGCTGTAATGGAACAGTATGGCTAGAAGCACAACTAGTTCTGGAGTGCAGGGATTCAGGACTGGAGCCTGGATGTGGTCAGGTCCCATTGCCTTTCCTCAATCCAGTACTCTCTGCCATTTCCTGATATCGCATGGAGTGAATTGAACTGGCTGAAGGCTGACTTCTGTGACGTGGTATAAGAAGGTGGCTCACCACCAACACCTTCTCAAGAGCAATAATGGATGGGTAAGAAATGGGCTGATCAGTGCCAGTCACACCCAGATCCTGTAAATGAATTTAAAAATTACTCAGAAAGTCACAGATAATACTGAGGGAAACTAAATAAAAAATTAGATTGCCAAAAGGGCTGTACAAATTGCATAAGAGCCAACTTATATCTTGTACCACTGCCAGGCAGAACCATAAAATCCTCATAGTTTGTAATTTATACTTCAGCAGAGAACCTTAGAGTTTTATAATTTGCACATAATAGAACAGCACTGACATCCCTTATTTTGAATCCATTCCGGAATATTTTACAAACTATGAAAGGACAAATGAGAAAAACAATGCTAGTATTTCAGAGATGGCAGATTGCAAAATTGCTGCCATTTTTCACCAACCCTTTCCAAAGAAGGAAAGCCACGATGGAAGGAACAGCTAAACATTGATCCAGGGAGGAGTCCTCCTTTCAATTCTCCTTTGGGGATAAATGCAAGTAATTCCATTACTTGTCACAGGATTGACAACTTCAGTCCTTCACAGTGGTGCAGCTGGTTGAACCACTGTCTCACGAAGCCAATGACCCAGATTCAATCCTGACCTTGGGTATTGTCTGTGTGGTGTTTACACATTCTTCCCGTGAATACATGGGCTTCTTTTCCTCCCACAGCCCAAAGATGTGCGGGTTGGTTGGTGAATTGGCTGTTGTAAACTACCCCTGGTGTATAGGTGGGTGGTAGAATCTGAGAGGAATTGATATGGGGAAGATAAGAAATGAGATGAGTGTAAATTGGTGGTGGACGGTTGGTGCAGACTCAGTGGACTGAAGGGCCTTTTTACATGCTGTATCTTTCTGTGATGATGGCTTTCCTAACAAAGTGGCTCTGAGCTTCAATGGAGACCCCACCGTCCCAGTGCCCCCAGCAGAAAGGCAATCACAACACATGGTTTTGGGAAATACAAGCCAATGCCTCGGTTAACAAGTTTTCAATTCATGAATTGATGTTGTAACACCATTGGCTCTTCAATTTGCAACGCTACTTTTCATGATAACAAATAACACACTGCTCTTTGCACATTGGCATGCCCTGTCTTAAAATATGCATGAAGCACTTTGCTCAGATTTTTTTTGATTCATGAAATTACGCTTCACTAAATGTAAATGAAGAATTTCTGTACTTTGGATTTAAAAGGTGGCTTAAGTTCCAAAGATTCCTGGCATTTGTCCTTTATTGCAATCAAGGTTTTATATACAAGTCTGGCCCTGGAAACAAACAATGCAATCCTACTTGCATCAATTCTAACCAAGGAGACCAGGAGGGTAGGGAATGACGTATTAAATGCTTGCACTAGTCCTCTCTCCCACCCCACCGACCCCTGCCCAGAAATAATCCTATCCACCAACACCGTCTGATCTCCAGCCTGTCCCCAACCTGCTGGTCTCAGGATCCCCCTCTCCTCAAGATTCACATCCCATTCCTGACAGGTTGTCAGTTCCTCTTTCCCCTGTACCTCCTGATCCTTTCCCAGTGGACCGTTGGTTTTCTTAGAGCTTTAACAACCACCAACACAACCGCAGATACCAACAGCTGGTCCCCTATTTACAATCCCACATTCTGGGTGAATCTCCTAGTAAAGGATTTTCTGGGGAAGAGTGATCATAATATGACAGAATTTCACATTCAGTTTGAGAGTGACAAACTCAAGTCTTGAACTTAAATAAAGCAAATTACATGGGTATGATAGGCAATACCACTTAAGTAGACTAGATTAAAAGGTAAAAAGATCAACAAAAGTAGTTACAATACTTGGTGTTCTCATACAAAACAGAAAGTTAGCATGCAACAAATCAATACGAAGGCAAATAGAATGTCAGCTGTCACAATGTCACAAATAGAATATAAGGTGGATAAAGAACAAGAATAGAGAAGTATTGCCACAATGAGAGACCACACCTGGACTATTACATGAGGGTATACTTGACTTGTGGTTACACAGCAAAATTTAATGAGATAGATTCCTGAGGTGAGGAGGCTAAGGAAAGATCGAGGAGAACTGGCACATTCTCTCTGGAGTTCAGAAGAGTTAGAGTGGATCTCATTGAGGCAGTTAAGATTCTGAGGGGACTGACAGGGTAGATGCTATGAGGATGTTTGTTCTGGTGAGGAAATCCAGAACAACTGGAATTGTTTCAAGAAAAAACAGCTACTCCAGGAGGTATTTCTTCTCCTTGAGGGTTGGGATTCTCTACCCCAGATAGTTGTGGCTGCTGAGTAATTGAGCACAATCAAGGCTAAAGTAAAAAGATTTCTGGACTGCTGGGGAATGAAGGGATCACAGGTTATGAGGATCACCCAGGAATGTAAAGCTGAGGCCAACGGTTAGATCAGTTTGGATTTTATGGAACGGCAGGGCAATTTTCGTGGGCCACGTGGCCTAATCCTGTTTTAGTTCTAATGTTCTTACACCTGAAAGAGTCGAGGAGACAGTAACTCCCATCATGTTTGGAAAGTATATGGACAAGCACCTGATTTGGTGAAACCCACAGAGATGGCAGACTGACAGCTGGTAAGTGGAATAGCTCTTATTGGGCTGGCATGAACATGAGGGCAAATGGGCTCCGTCTCTGCCATAGTTCATAGGATTATGACATTACATGGTGGACCAATATACAAGACCATATAGATGCGCATTTCACAATGGCAAAGGAAAGGTCTGACTCAAATATAATATTTATACGTTAACGAATGCATTATCAATCATGTTTTGTACACAGGCTGGTAAACCATTAGAGCACCTTTAATAAAATAAGATATTTATTTATTAGTCACATGTACATCGAAACACACGGTGAAAATGCATCTTTTGCGTAGAGTGTTCTGGGGGCAGCCCACAAGTGTCGCCATGCTTCCAGCGCCAACATAGCATGCCCACAACTTCCTAACCTGTACTTCTTTGGAATGTGGGAGGAAACCGGAGAACCCGGAGGAAACCCATGTAGACACGGGGAGAACGTACAAACTCCTTACAGACAGCAGAGGGAATTGAACCTGGGTCGCTGGCGCTGTAATAGCGTTACGCTAACCGCTACACTACCATGCTGCTGGCAACATTATGACCACTTTGTACTACAATAGACTTTTATTTTGTTCTAATTGTGTTTTTTCTTGTACAAATTGGGTATAATTTATGTTTAACTCATGTTTTTCTTGTGACTATTGCGTACCTGAAGTTATGTGTCTGTGATGCTGCTGCAAGTAAGTTTTTCATTGCACCTGTGCACACATGGACTTGTGCATGTGACAATAAACTCGACTTTGACTTTCAGATCAGCTCGGAGTGCAGTGAGGTGCAGTGACTGTTAGTACGGAGAGAACACAGCAGCCAATTTTTATAGTCACGTGGGAGAGCAGATGATGTTACAGTCTAATAGTCATCTGACAGACGGCATCTCCATCAGCGCTGCATCCCCACAACTGACGCTGGAGTGTTAGCAGTAATTTTTGTGCTCAGTTTTCTGCGGCAGGGACTGTTTGGCCTTCCCCTCAATGATTTTATTGCACAGGGACATGAGGCATTAGGAGTAAAGGTTTGTTAACCAGTGGATAGTGATATTGCAACATTACATGAAAGTATGAATTTTTTATTAATGTTATATTTAAGTGGTAGGGTTAGTCAATACAACAATGATTTCCCTTGCTATTAAGGAAACATATTCCTGTAAATGAATCTTAATCTTTATGGTTTCCTTGCCTGCTCATTGCTCCATCTACCTCAGCTTGTAAAACATTAAGGAGAATGATTCGATGGCTCGAAGACTCTTAGGGTTCCTCAAGTAGTATATTTGGCTCCAGGGTTTTCCATCTTTGGTCCACCTTGTTTGGAGATAAATGTATAATTTGAAAAACACAAGTACCATTCCTCCACTCCCATTGAAAGGGCATAGGTGAGAGTCTGAGTGGCTCCCATGTATGTGAGCTGGAGTTAGGAGTGAGTCCCAGGCTGATCATTAACTCAGACTCATCTCATCTAACAAATAGACTGCAATCAGTGAGGATAGGCAGCAATACCTCCAGCACGATTATTCTCAACACTGGTGCCCCACAAGGCTGCGTCCTCAGCCCTCTACTCTACTCCCTATAAACTCATGACTGTATGGCCAGATTCTGCTCTAACTCCATCTACAAGTTTGCAGATGATACCACCGTTATAGGCCGTATCTCAAACAGCGATGAGTCGGAGCACAGGAAGGAGATAGAGAGCTTAGTGGAATAGTGTCATGACAACAACTTTTCCCTCAATGTCAACAAAACAAAAGAGCTGGTCATTGACTTCAGGAAAGGGGGCGGTGTACAGATACCTGTCTACATCAATGGTCCTGAGGTCGAGAGGGTTGACAGCTTCAAGTTCCTGGGAGTGAACATCACCAACAGCCTGTCCTGGTCAAATCACGTAGATGCCACAGCCAAGAAAGCTCACCAGCACCTCTACTTCCTCAGGAGGCTAAAGAAATTTGGTTTGTCCTCTTTGACTCTCACCAACTTTTACTGATGCACCATAGAAAGCATCCTATCTGGATGTATCATGGATTGGTATGGCAACTGCTCTGCCCAGGACCGCAAGAAACTGCAGAGTGTTGTGGACACAGCCCAGCGCATCACGGACACCAGCCTCCCCTCCTTGGATTCTGTCTTTACCTCTTGTTGTCTTGGTGAAGCAGCCAGCATAATCAAAGACCCCACCCACCCGGGACATTCTCTCTTCTCTCCTCTTCCATTTGGTATAAGATACAGGTGCCTGAGGGCACGTACCACCAGATTTAAGGACAGCTTCTACCCCACTGTGATAAGACTATTGAACGGTTCCTTTATACAATGAGATGGACTATGACCTCACGATCTACCTTGTTGTGACCTTGCACCTTATTGCACTGCACTTTCTCTGTAGCTGTGACACTTTACGCTGTACTGTTACTGTTTTTACCTGTACTTACATCAATGCACTTTGTACTAACTCAATGTAACTGCACAGTGTAATGAATTGACCTGTACGATCGGTTTGTAAGACAAGCTTTTCACTGTACCTCGGTACAAGTGACAATAATAAACCAATACCAATACCGTTACACTAGTTAATGAGTCACAGAGTTATACAGGCCCTTTGGTCTGATTCATCTATGCCAATCAAGATGTCTTCCTGAGCTGGTCCCATTTGTCTGCTCTTGGCCCATATCCCTCCAAAACTGTACCTTCCAAATGCCTTTTAAACATTGTAACTTTACAAACCTCTACCACTTTCTTATTCCATCTATTCACCACCCTCTGTGTGAAAAACTTGCCTCTCAGTTTTCCTTTAAATCTTCCCCCTCTCACCTTAAACCTATGCCCTTCTCTCCCCTGGGTAAAAGACTGAGTCAATCTATGTTATCTATGCCCCTCATGATCTTATAAACCTAAAGTTTCATCACTAAACATTGCTCAAATTACAGGCCGCGGAGACTGGCATCAGGAAAGCTGCAGTTCATTTGGGGAAGGAGTGGTAGAACATCTCAGCTTGCGTCAGGCCTGTCTAACCTAATCCCAGCTGTGGCTCAGTGAGTGGCATTCTTGCTTCTGATTTGGACCCCGCAACAGACACACTGAGGTAAGTAAAACCTTGGGTGGCACAGTGACACAGCTCGAGAAACTGCGGCCTCACAGCTCCACTGACCCAGGTTCAGTCCTGACCCCAGTGCTATCTGTGTGGAGTTTGCACGTTTTCCCCGTGACTGCATGAGTTTTTTCCCGGGTGCTCGGTTTCCTCCCACATCCCAAAAAAAGCATTGATTAGTCGGTCCATTGGCCATTGCAAATTATAGCTAATGTGTGGATGAGTGGGGTGGAATCTGGGGTGAGGGGGAGGGGGGGATGTTGTTGAAGGGAATATGGGGAGAATAAAATGTATCAGGCTAGGATTAGTGTAGAACAGGGTGCATGATGGTTGGGGTGGATTGTGTGCCGAAAGGTGGGATCTCTCGAAGAACAGGAATTTTAACACACGGCATTGAGAAAACAGTCTGGGTCATCAGCACAAGGGTTGTGGGTGACAAGGAATTGGAGGAAGCTAAGGCAAAGAGCAGCAAGTTTACAGAGGGTGAATAGAGGGAGGCAGGAAACATGCAGATGGATTGTCCAAAAGTAACAAAGCCCTGACTGAGGGTTTCAGCACCAGCTGGGCTGAGGTAGGGGCAATGTTACTGAGATAGAAAGACGTGATCTTAACGCTGGAATGGATTTGTGGCCCCAAAGCCCATCTCTCGGTCTAACATAACACCGGCACTCACTGCCTGTGACCACAATGCACGTGATGACCATGACCCATAGAACCAGATTCTGTCTATCACAACCTGAGGATGGTGGGTTACAATTAAATGCATTTATCAGAAACTAGACCAATGTAGAATGTTGCTGGGTGCTTCGAGCACGATTTAAGGTTGATGGCCGGGATTCACTAAAGAATAATTCAACACTGCCTAACTCAGCTAGATGTAACTCCATCAGGGAAGGGACATCGGTGATGGTGGAAACTAAAACACTGCAGATGCTGGAAATCTGAAATCTGAATAGAAAACACTTGGAACTCTCAGTGAGTCTGTTATACTTTTCCTGTTCAACCTCCTCTCTGTCTGGCTTTTCTTTCTCTGTATCCCACTATCATGTTTTAAGTACTGACACTAATCTCCTGCCTTCCACCCAAGCACACTCCTTTCCTTTTATTGTCTCCTCCCCTTTTTGTCAGAATGAAAACAAGTGTCAGCCCGAAAGAGGCAAAAGCCCAGAAATTAAATACAGATGGAAAGTGTGGCAACAAAATCTTCCCATCTCCAATTTCCTCCTCTTTCAACTCTTAACCCATAATGGTAGCTTGTTTAAAAGCACAGAGTGGCACAGCAGGCAGTGTAAGTGCTTCATAGCTCCAGTGATGCAGGTTCAATCCTGACCTCTGATGCTGTCTGTTATTGATTGTAAAACCCAGTCTTTTGGTCAATGAGAGAAAATAAAACTTTTCATACACTTGGTTTACTTCAAACCCTGAGTATTTATTTTCTTTTTAAAAAACTACTAAAAGTAGTCTGTCACTGGTGTACTTTAGGGTTAAGCTTTCCCCACGTTTGCGAGCTGTCCGGGCTCAGTAATTCATTGGTTCCAACTATCGCTCCTGTTCCCAAAACGAAGGTTTTTCTTCTTCTTTGTTGACTGTTGGCCTTTAGAGTTGTCACTACTCAATATTTCTTCTTTTACATGTTTATAACCAATCTTTCAGATTCCTCAAACTCCAGTTGAGCCAATCAGACACAAAGTGGAGTGGAATTGATTGCTGTCTGACAGATTTCCCACGTGGGTCTTGTGATGGGTATTACACTGTTTTAATCCAGGCATCTAGTTATCTCTTATTACTATAGTAACAACTAGCTCTGCTGCCTGCTGATGAGGCCTTGGATGCCAAGGGAGATGTTTCAGAATGGACCCATTGTTTCTTATCTCACTCCCACCAAATGGCTGCTGTCTTGTTGTTTTCAATTTATTAGGTCTCTAAGACCTTGGGTCCCTTCAAAGCCAAGCAACTCCCTACTGAAAATAATTAGACTTAGAGAAAGTTACTCAGCAACTTTGCTTCTAATCTCATAAAAGTCTAGTTTCACTTTGTATTTCACAGTTTAATTGCCAGGGATGGCTTCTCAAAACAATTCCTGATTCATAGTTCTGTGATCAAATACTGGAGAACACACATCCAATTAACTTATTATCAATGTCTTTGCTTATATTCTATTGGCATTCACAGAAAACTTCACAGACCATTAACCAACCTTGTGTGTGGATTGTTCAACCTGGAAACCCTCTTCTTTTCTGGGGTGGGCTGAATTAACCCTTTGCAAGCCACCTTTGTACCATTCTACTTCTTTTCTCTCAATAACCTGTAAAAATATTTTTTCGGTCATGTTTCATAGAGCTTTAGCTGCTAGCCACGTGGCTACCATTATAGTTCACAGCGTGGAATTCACATGTTCTCCCTGTGACTGTGTGGGTTTCTGCCAGGTGCTATGGTTTCCTCTCATACCTTAAAGAAATGCTGGGGGGTTAACGTCCACTGTAAATTATCCCCAGTGTAGGGTCAGTGGAAGGAGAATAAGACAATGGGAAAGAGAATAGACTACAGGGAAATAAGTGGGGGAATGAGAATGCTGGGATTGCACTGAGACCTGGCATAGACTCGATGGACTGAATGGTTCCTATCTCAAGTATAAGGTATGAGAAATAGCAGAACAGTGATTCTTATTGGTGGAAGTCATGAACAATAGGTTACTGTTATGACATTCTATTCTTGAACATCTGTGGGTTTCTTTATGTTCGAGCGAGCACAGGCAATAGAGAAAAAGCTAGAAGGAGAGTATCTCTTATTGACACAGTAACTCTCAACCAAGCAGTCAGATCTGGCACAATACACAAGAGCGAATGATATCATGGGCCGAAGGCCTGTTGCTGTGCCGTACTGTTGTAGGTTCTGTGAATGATACGGTATTGGCCAATGGTATGATACTGGACTAGTGATCAAGAAGCCTGGAGTAGCAATCCAGAGACCCTAACCCAATTTTCACCACAGCATTTGAGGAGTTTAACTTCAGTTAATAGTTGGAACAACTAGTCTTAGTAGTGATTATCACAATAACTACTGTTTTGTTCTTAAGAACCAATCTGGTTCATTAATACCTTTCAAGGGAAGGAATGTTCTATCCATACCTGGTCTGGCCTATGTGTCTCCTCACCCAGCTCCTATGCTTCACTCTTAAAAATGCCCTCTGAAATGGCTTAGCAGGCGACAGTTGTCTCCATCACCTTCTTAAGGGCAATCAGGGAGGGACGCTAAATGTTGTCCTTGCCAATGACACCTAGGGAAATAAATAATAAAAAAAATTCTTGTGTTCACATTGGTGTTAATGAATTTAACATCTGGATTCTCTGCTCCCGTGGTCTTGTTCACTTCTATATCTGAAGCCCTCCATGGCCATCTGATATCGTTACATTCTGCTCCTCCGGCTCTTAATCAAAGATAATTTATTTGCTCCAACATCAGCTGCCAGGACCCTATGGTCAGAAATTCCCTCACTAAAATTTTCAACTTCTCTCTTCTCCTTTAAGAGGCTTTTTAAAACGTTCCTTGTTTTTGATTGCTCTCCAATAACAATGAACCATCTTTGGATGTTTAAATGATATTTATGGCACTGTATGAATGTTTTTGATGCCCAGCAATAATATCATTCAAATTTACAAAGTGTACTTTCCACATGTCCAGTATTGAAGTAATTTTAACACTAACATTTAATTCAAACTCACACATTTGAGTAAAATTATAAAGATTTAAGTTAATTGTGTTGTCACTATGTCAGACTAAAAGCTCTATTGAGTTGGTTACTCTGTGAAACAGTACAATTGTTCAGAAGGTATCTTGAGTATCAAAGTTACAGTTGACTGAATGCTAGAAAACATCTATAGCTCTTGCAGCTTCGTGTGTTGAGCTGATAAGAGAATTAGAAAGAAACTTTCAACTGCAGTTGGTGAATGCTGATGATGACAAACAGCGACTCATCACTTGGAAATTCGTGGCCTGATTTCTGCAGCAGTAGCAAAGTGATGTTGCTTCCCACTGACTAAAGAAAACTGCCCATAAAGATCTAACAACCTCTGTGACGTGGACTTCCCTTTCTCCTTGCCTGCCGCTTTGAGGATCAAAATGAGCGTTGAACTCCGACTTCAATGTGATTGGCTGTTTAGCCGGACAGATTATATGCTTTAATCAGTCCGGTTGAACAGCTAATCACATTGAAGGATTCTCATGGACAGCAAAACAGGAAGGAAAAATAAATAATTTAGTTCATATTTTATCCATTTATCGGGGCACACAATAAAAATTGGAACATGCACAAAAAGTTAAAATATTAAAAACTTCTTAAAGAATAAAAACGTATTTTGAAATATGTATAAGAAGGAATTACAAAGCACATGCATGAAGCTAATTTTTAGGTCCAGAGAGTTTATTAAGTAGTAGTATGGATTCAGATCCCAATTAGACCTCATACAACTCAACGACACCTGAGCGCTGGTGTACAGCCCTGCATGTGATACCTGGGCAAAGGAGCAAGGATTTTCTTTTTAAATTGCAGTCTTAGATCGGTCAGCCAACAATCTGGGTAAGAAATTTATCCTCTTAATAAAAAGTCATAATGAGAACAAAATGGGAAAGACTGTTTATTGCTTCCAGCCACCTTGAGAATGAATTAAGTGAATCTCACCAGTGTGAACGTGGCTTCAAGATATGGGAATTGCTAAGAGTTGGTGCAGTATAATTTTTACTTTAAATCCAATATTATCTTCTAAAAAAGTCTTTTAAAACCAGCATGGAAATTTAATTTTAATGAAATATTAATCTTCTTGGATGCTGATGGGTAGTGCACAGAGCCTAGGAGAATATTTCAATCTTCCCCAATGTACAACGTTTGATAAAATTAAATTTCCCATTTACTTATGTGGTTATCTCAATGCAGTGACATTGGAACAAGCTTGATTAGTAAGTATTCTTTTCTGTAGGCAAAACTTAAACTAAATTGACTGCATATAATTGGTACCTGATGCTCCGTGTTATGAAGAAAGGCAAGGAGAAAAGTACATTTATTGGTAGGTTTGTATTATCCCTAATGCTACAATAATATATTACCAATTTATGCTCCAAAGGCTAGAGTAGTGACTCCACCATCCATGGCTTTTATTACATTATGCTTGTGTATAACTTCTTTAAGACCTGTTAACATTCAAATTATCCAAATCACTGGCTGCAAAAGCAGGTCAGAGTCTGGATCCTGTGACGAGTGACTCATTTCGTAACTCCCCAAAGCTTCCACAAAGCATAAAGCAGGATACGAGGTACATCTATCATCAAAGATCCCCACCATCCAGCCTATGCCATCTTCTTGCAGCTACCATCAGGCAGTAGGTACAGAAGCCTGAAGTCCCACTTCACCAAGGTCAAGAAAAACACAACCATTGGGTTCTTAAAATAACCGGCACCACACTAACCACTACCTCAGTGTAGCAACACTATGACCACATTGATCACTTTGCACCACAATGGATTTTGCTTCTTTTTGTTCTAATTGTGTTTTTATTGTATAGTTGTGTATAATTCATGTTTAATGTATGTTTTTCATTTGAATGTTGTGTCTCTGGTGCTATGTGCCTGTGATGCTGCTGCAAGTAAATTTTTCACTGCACCTGTGCATACACGAACTTGTACATGTGACAATAAACTTGACTTTGACTTTCAATCAAAGCAGCTTCAACCTCCTATCATTCCTGGGACCTGGGTCTCACACTATATGGGTAAAGGTACTAAGACAAATGAGAAGCATGATGTCTGTAATGTCACAACTTGGGCCTTTGATAACACAAGTAATATCCATAAAAATCTATCTTACACAACTCTCTAAAGTTTTGAGAGCACCTTTGCTCTCAGATCATCTTGAGGAGGGAATGCTGGAAAGATGAGGCTTGAATTTTGAAGAGTGAGGTGGGGAGATGATTGAAGTCTGAAAGATTCTGAAGGCCCCTGATAGAATAGATGTAGAGATGATGTTTCATTGTTGGGGAAAATCTAGCGCCAGGAATCACTGTTTAAAAATAGGGGGTCACCATAAAACATGTAGATGAGGCAATATTTTTCTCTCAAAGCCATTCAGCTCGAAGAAGTGCAGAGGAGATTTATGAGGATGTTGCCCAAACTTGGGGGACTGAGTTATGGAGAGAGATTGAGCTGGTTGGGATTTTTTAATTGAAGTGTAGGAGAATATAGTGTAGTGGTGAGTGCCTGGAACGCACTACTGGGGGTGGTGGTAGAGGCTGATACAATAGGAATATTTAAAAGACTCTTGGCAGGCACATGGATAAAAGAAAAATAGAAGGTTATGAGCTGTGTAGGAGGGAAGGGTTAGATTGATCGTGGGGTAGGTTTATATAGGTTGACATAACATTGTGGGCTGAAGGGCCCATACTGTGCTGTACTGTTCTATGTTCTAATGAGGGGTGATCTTATAGAATTATGAGGGCCATAGACAGAGTGAATGCACTCAGTTTTTTTCCCAGGGTTGAGGTATCAAGTACTAGAGGACATAAGTTTAAAGTGAGGGGAGAGAGAATTAATAGGAACTTGAGTGGCAAATTTTTCACCCAGAGGGTGGTCAGTAGATGAAATGAGCTGCCAGAGGAAGTGGTTGAGGCAGGTACATTAACAACACTTAAAAGGTACTTGGACTGGTACATGGATATGAAAGACTTGGAGGGATACGAGCCAAAAGCGGGCAAATGGGACTAGCTTAGATGAGAATCTTGGTCGGCATGGACCAGTTGGGCCAAAGGGCCTGTTTCTCTATGATTCTATCACTCTATGACTGAGGGTTGTGAGCCTTTACAACTCTCTTCCTCAAAGGGAACTAGAAGCAGAGTCCTTAAATATTTTTAAGGTAGAGGTAGGTAGATTGTTGATAAGCAAGTGCGATGGGGCACAGCGGGAATAGGCAGAAATTTATTTGAGGTGACAAATAGATCAGCCGTGATCTTACTGAAAGGCAGAGCAGGCATGAGGATCCGACTGTTCTATGGCTGTTCCTTGGTAAATTCATATGCTCTTTACCTAACCCTCCATGGAGTATCTCCTGCATGCCTGCACTTACCTGGATTGGATACACAGGGCTGACCTTGTTGGAGTCAGGAAGCAAGACCTGTATGACGAGCTGACTTGGTATGATACAGAGACCCCAACCCCCTATTCCTCTCCTTGGGACACTCTGACAACCTGTGACAAGAGGGGGTGGCAGCAAAACTTGGTCTCCTGTCAAGCCTGTGAGGCATTTTAAATATCAATGGCATATGCAGGCATTATAAACTAATAATATTAAGATGAATAATTAAAACAAATGGAAATTATTAAACTGAAAAATTCAACTGAGGTTACAAATAAACACTGAGAAATACTTAAAAACCCAGGCATTTCCCCTTTGTCTTGTAACCTGCAGGGCCAGAATCCCCATTGCTATCATTAGGGTCTCTGAATGTCAGATCTGACCAAGAGCTGGGTTTAAGTGGAATTTCCACAGATAATGCAAAGGAAATTCCAGCAACTTTAAGCTCCATGCTCCATGTGGGAGTCCAGGAGTGATAGAGAGTGTACCAGATGGTCCAGCAACCAGTAAACACAAAGAAGTCCAGGAATTTCTGAAGTTCACACAATTCAGTGCTAGTGGATCTGATCAGAGTCTTTGAATATTATCTACGGCAGAGGTAGATAGAGTCTTGATCCTCCCGACAGTGCTCAGCCCACTGCTCTACTCTCCCCACATTCATGACTGTGTGGCTAAGCACAGCTCAAACGCCATCTATAAATTCACTGATGACACCACTGTTGTTGGTAGAATCTCAGATGGCGATGAGGAGGTGTACAGGAGTGAGACGGATCAGCTGGTTGAGTGGTGTTGCAATAACAATCTTGTACTCAACATCAGCAAGACCAAGGAATTGATTGTGGACTTCAGGAAGGGGAAGTTGGGAGAACACACACCAGTCTTCATTGAGGGGTCAGCGGTGGAAAGGGTGAGCAGCTTCAAGTTCCTGGGCGTCAACATCTCGGAGGATCTATCTTGGGCCCAACATATTGATGCAATCATGAAGAAGGTATGCCAGCGGCTCGACTTCATTAGGAGTTTGAGATCTGGTATGTCACCAGAGACTCTTGCAAATTTCTATAGATGTACAGTGGAGAGCATTCTGACTGGTTGCATCACAGCCTGGTATGGAAGCTCCAATGCACAAGATTGCAAGAGGGGCGAGAGACTCAAGCAGCTCTATCATGGGCACAACCCTCCCCACCATCGAGGACGTCTTCAAAAGGCCCTTTTCTTGTTACTACCATCGGGGAGGAGGTACAGGAGCCTGAAGACCCACACTCACTGATTTAGGAACAGCTTCTTCCCCTCCGCCATCAGGTTTCTGAATGGTCCATGAATCCATGAACACTACCTCGTTATTCCTTCTTTTTTTTGCACTATTTATTTATTTTGTAATTTATAGTAATTTCTCATCTTTTCACTGTACTGCTGCTGCAAAACAACAAATTTCACGACATATAAGTCGGTGATAATAAACCTGATTCTGAATCGGATTATGGTCAGCAAGCTGTGAGTTGTGTGGTGTGGGCACTGATGAATAGACTAATTACTCCAGTTAGAGTTGTGGGCACAGCTCGGCACATCACAAAAACCAGCCTCCCTTCCATGGACTCTGTCTACACTTCTTGCTGCCTTGGAAAAACAGCCCACATAATCAAAGACCCCATCCATCCTGGTCATTCTCTCATCTCCCCCCTCCCATCAGGCAGAAGGTACAAAAGCCCGAAAGCATGTACCACCAGGCTCAAGGACAGCTTCTATCCCGTTGTTATAAGACTATTGAATGGTCCCCTTGTACGATAAGATGGACTCTTGACCTCACAATCTACCTCACTACGGCCCTGTAACTTATGGACTACCCGCACTACACTTTCTCTGTAGCTGTAACTCTATATTCCTCATTCGATTATTGTTTTTCCCTTGTACTACCTTGATGTATGGATGTGAAGAAATGATTTGTATGGATGGCATGCAAAACAGTTTTCCACTGTATCTCGGTACATGTGACAATAATAAATCAATTGACTCCAATCAGCAGCATTTCCCCAAAACTACATTACCCTGATAAAATGCTCCATAAGATCATCCACTAGATAAGTTGTAAGATCAGCATTATAAATAGAATCATTGAGTAGCATCAAAGGCCATTCTGCCGTAGATTCTGCGTTGGCTCTTTCAAAGAGCAACCTGGATCATTCTGCTTTTACATTATCCCCAAAGCCCCTTGGGAATATTTTTTCTCCTTCAAGCATTTATTCTTGAATAGAAATTTATTATAATATTATTTATTATTATTAAAAGAGTTTATCTAATTCACATTTGAAGGCTCCAATTGAATCTGTACACTAATGTAACTGGCCCAGTGACAGAGGCCATCAGTTGATCGAATTAGGAGCTGAATATCTACATTTTCTATAGTGGAATTTCTAGCAGAGCGAGAGAGAATGTATCTCTCTAATGATAAGGTTTGCAGTAATAAAAATCCAATTGTATTCATGGGCACACTCCAGATCTCATTCATATGAAATCAGAGATTAGGGTTTGTATTTGAACTTGTTTTACAGTTAATTGCAATCCAAGGCTGAATGAAAAAGGAATGACTTTATAAACAATATCAAGGACAGCAAATAATAGTCTCCACTTCTAACCTTTATGATCACGCTGGGAAATTATGTTTGTAAAGGGGATATCTCTAAAGTGCAGATAAGAGGGTCGATGTATTAAAGTGAGGGAACGTCTACAAAAGGTTGACATCAACAATGAAAAGTGTACCTCTCATCGAACGGAATGAAAATTTCAGGGAATTCATTTTCTGTTATAGAAGCAAATAAGAGTCCTAAAGAATTGTCACTTAACCAGTTAAACTGCTTTAGGAAATGTCTGTTTAATGTTTTTCCAGGGGCTGCTTGATACTAACTAATTTCTTGCAGCAACTGAATTTGCCTTTCTCAGTGAAATTGTTAATTAGATATGGATATTGGCTCAAATTACAGCACATAGCAAAAAAAATTCAATGCACTTTAAAAAGATATTTTTACAATTCAATTAATCTGCAAGGATAGAATGAACTTCGCCTTCCCGAGGGTAACATTATGCCAAGTGTGGCAGGTATGGTAGCATAGTGGTTAACTGATGAGGCTAGCACCCAGAGGCTTGGTATAATGATCCATAAACAAGTGTTCAAGCCCCAACAATCGAAGTTGGGGAATTCAAATTCAGTTAATTAAATAACGCTGGAATTAAAAATTAGGACCAGTAATGGTGGCCATGAATGCACTGGATTGTCAGGATAATGGTTGGGTCATTAATCACCCCTCACAGCCAGTCATGAATCCAAGCCATTGAATCCAGTCTCACTAGTATGACCCAATGAGCTATTCTGATTTTCCTTTAGGCTGTAATCAAAGTACCAAACTTCGTTCAAGGCATAAGAACATAAGAAGTAGGAGCAGCAGTGGGCCAATCAGACCTCAGCTCAGCTCCACCATCCAATATATATATCATGGCTGATCTAGACACCAACTCCCCCTCGTAGTTCGAACGTCTGTCAATATCCACCATCAATATATTCAATGACTCTGCCTCTGTTGCTCTCTGGAGTAGAGAATTCTGCAGATTTGTGACTCGCTGAGAGAAAAATATCCTTTTCATCTCCATCTTAAATGGGCGATTCTTTATTCTGAAACTCTACTCCCACCGACAAGTCAAACTGCTTTAGGAAATGTCTGTTTAATGTTTTTGAAAGGGCTGGTTACACGGTATCCTGGTACATCAGGTTAGTGGAATGGTGGAAGCAGCCAGATTTGTGCAGTGAGCACCTTGTTGAAGATTTGGGGATTGATAAACTGTTTCTTCTGGCTTAATGAGGAAGCCTGTCAATAAAGATTTACTGCAAATACATTGTGATCAATATTCTGCATGTCTTTAGTTGGCCCAAAAGAGGAAACACATTCTATTGTGCATGTGTTCATGGAGGAGAATGCAGTCAGAATGGTGAATAAACACTGGAAAATGTTAAGGATTCTGCATTTGCCAGCCCTGGGCACAACCAAGATCATGTAAGAGGCTTGAAAAACAGTGTATCTATTTGCCAAATGATCAAATGTGTTTCCAGATCCCTTTAACTCATAAACTAACATTAAGCCACTCAGTGGGATCAAGAAACTTCATTGATTGGATCAAAGAATTCTTGTTCCCCTCTCTCACAGCTTCAGGGGGAAGCAGAGGTGATGACTGCAGCAAAGATCAGGTTAGACGATTTAATAATGTCTCATGTCCTCTTAGCAACCTCTGCCACATCCATAGGCCTGGGCTAGAACTGATAAAACATGACAGGATGAATCTCTGAGTGGCTGTGGCAGGAATGGGAGAGGAATGTGCAGTCAACTAGTTATCGGTGCAGATGGAATCATTTCAGAAAAGTGATAAAAGCAGAATTAGATCAGTTTACTTCCTGGTATCAGTAGCCTGTTTAACAACCCTTTGTCACAGGATTGACCATCTTTCCGCTGTTCCTTCTGTTTCACTGCACACTTACATCATGGTGTGGACAATACAAATCACTCTTATTGTGACACCTTCTCCAATTTTCAACAGTGAATCAACACACAAAAAGCTGGAGGAACTCAGTGGGTCAGGCAGCATTTGTGTAGGGAAATAGACAGTTGACGTTTTTTGGGTCAAGGCTCTTCATCTGGACTGAAAGATAGAGGGGAGATAGCCAGTATAAAGTGGTGGAAGGAAGAGGTGCAGCTCACCTGCCAGCTCGACATGAAAGTCGAGTGTCCATTTCCCCCATAGAAGCTGTCTGACCCACTGTGTTGCTTCAGACTCCAGCATCTGCAGTGTCTTTTGTCTCCATTTCAACGGTGAATGTTGAGTAATCCAGGAATCCAACAGGAGCAAACTTCAGTTACAGTCGGGTCTGAACTTGTCAGAAAGAGTGGTGTCCTTTAATTGAAAATTGGGACAAAGGTGACATCCTGTTGTAAGGAGGAGTGGTGGTGGGAGTGGATGGTTGCTGTGATTAGGAGCTGGGTGATCTTGCTCAAGCAGGCTCAACCAGGCAATCGTACGATGTACACATGAATGCAACAAAATGGTCCCGAGGTAATTGGAAGGTGGATTAAGGTAGACTTGAGGAAGGAAATTTTACACAACGAGCAGTGAGAGAGGTTCAGGCAAAATCTCAGGATGTGTAAATATGGACACGCTTGTGAGGATCCCAAGTAAATGCTGACACACTCCCAGGAAATCCTGTAAATTCTGACACATTCCCAGGAATTCCCTGTAAATACTAAACCACTTCCGGGATCTCCCTGTAAAATGTATCAGTCACAGGGACTACCTGCAAGTTCTGACATCTGGGAAGGTCACATATAAACAGTGACACAGCCCCAGACACACAGACAAAGACCCCATGTAAATCCTACACACTCACACGGTCTCCCAGTAAATACTGATACAGTCCCAAGGACCCCATGTAGATACTGACAGACTCCCTGGATCCTTCTGTAAATGCTGTCACACTCCAAGAGACCCTATAACTATTAACACTCTCCTGGGAACTCAGTGACAAAGCCCAGGGACCCATTGTAAATACTGACACACTCCCGGGGCCCACCTACAGAAGAACCACCTGTAAATGCAGGCACATTCCCAGCGTCCCCCTGTAAATATCATCTCACACACACACAAGGACCCATGATTACCTTAAAATTCACAGCTATTTCCTGTAAATACTGACACATTCCCACAGTCTCCCTGGAAATATTGACACATGCCCAGGGACTTCCTATAAATTCTAAGGTACTCCAAAGGGTCAACTATATACTGGCACTCCATCGAGACCTCCTTGTAAATCCTGGAAAATCTCAGGGACCCTCAGTAAATATTTACACATTTCCAAGCTCCCTCCATAAGTATTGACAGACATACAAAGGGACAACTTTAAATACTGGAGCACTCTAAAGATCTATCTGTAAACACTGACATACTCCTCCAACACCTTCATAGGGATTCCCTGTAAATATGGTTGTTCTCACATAGATACCCTATAAGTATTGACACACTCCCAAGGTACCCCTGTAAATACAATTGTATTCTTAGGGTCCCTTGTTCATGCTATCACATTGACAGGGACCATCCCTGTAAGTACTGACACACTCCCAGTGTCCCAGTAATACTAGATGATCAAGGCTTCCTCTATAATTAATGCAGCACTCCTAAGGTCCAATTGTGAGTAGTAAGTCGTTGCTAGGGATTTGCTCATGGTTAAAAACATACACACTCCCAGAGATCCTCAGTAAAGAACGAGACACTCATAGGTACTCCCTGTAATTACTGAATCACTCCTTGCTTCCCTGTAAAAATTGATACACTCACAGGGAGCACCTGTAGGAACAGACATTCTCACACGGATACCCTGTGACAACTCTCACGTGTGTACACACACACACACACACACACACACACACACACACACACACACACACACACACAAACACATATACGCACGCGCGCGCGCGCGCACACACACACACACACCACACACACACACGGAAGGATCACCTGCAAATACTGTAACAGTCACTGTGACCCACTGTAAGTTCTAGAATTTCTTCTTGTGTCCCTCAGTACTACACAACCAAGGGTCCCCTTGTAATTATTACTTCATCACTAATGTATACACAGTCCCAGAGCAGCCCCAGTAAACAATGAGACACTCACAGGTACCCCCTGTAATTACTGAATTATTCCCAAGAATGCCCTTCAAACACAAGCACTCTCACATGTATACCCTGCAAATACTGGCACACACTCAGTATTACACTCCAAGTCGTGACTCCCTCCCAGATTCCCTGTGTAAATCCTGACACACTCCCATTGTCCCCTTATAAATACAGACACACTCTCGGGGTCCTGGTGTAAATACTGTCCCATTTACAGAGACGACCTCTAAGTACTGATGCACTTCAAATGCTCCCTGTTAACACTGACAAAGTCAAAGGAACCAAAATAGATATTGTGACACTCCCGGGGCCCTCCTGGAGTATGGCTGGGCATCACCCTTAAATACATGGATACATTCAGGCTCCCCTCCCCCAATGAAATAATGAGACCCTCAGGGTGCTCATATTGACAGACTCCCAGGGGGCACCAGTAAATGCAGATGTAATCTGAGGAGGCTGCCCTATGAGTAACAAAACTGTCCTGAGAGCTCCCTGTAAATATGGACAAAACCCAGGGACCCTTTGTAAATATGGACATCCTCCCAGTGTGCCTCTTTAGATGAACATCTCAGCGCCCCCACCCGGCTTCCCCTGTAAGTACTGACACACTCCAGGGACATCCTGTAAGCACTGATTGCTCTCTGAAGAACTTCTGTAACTACTGACACCTACCTGAGGCTCCGTAAAGTTCTGAGGCACCTGTGTTCTCCTGAGACAGAATGACACCCAATGACTTGTGTCCAAAATTCAAAAACACTAAAGGAATCTTCATCTGACGAAAAGCCTTAGTTTGGTTTTATACATGAACAGCAAAATATATAACTAGAAGTCAACCAAGTCATCAGGGTAATTAATAAACAATTGAATGATTGACATAATTGGTTAGGGATCAGCAAATATTTAGCAATTCAAAAGCCGACACTGTTGATAGCCAATGATTAATTCCATCAGGATATTGATTTAAACTTAATCAGTCGATGTTATGTTTTGATAATATTTGATGGGTCACTTAATTAATTGTGGACCTGCAGACCAATCCTGGCTTCAGGGTATCTCCTTCTCATTCAGCTGTAGAGAGGAAGGATACAAGAATGTGCTGGTGTGATAATAATGGACTTGGAACTGTAAAACTGCCTAAAATTAAGCAACTGCAGAGCAAAATTGTTTAAGTACCTTCCTCAAACAGATGAGATCTGCCATTGTCCAAGGGTTGGTGAAGAGTGAGCCGATAACTGGCACTTTATTTCTTTAATATCCTGCAAAGCTAATCCTCAATCCTTAATCCGGATACCTTTCTACATCTCGATCTTTGAAACGACACCCTGTTTCCATGCTAATTATCTCCAACCTTTTGTACTGCTGTCCCAAACCTTGTCTCCTGCTTCCCATTCCAGGTCTTAGTCCCCTCTTTGACCACTCCTAACCTCCTTAAGATGAAAGTTTTGATCTTTTCCCATTACACTCCATTCTCGAACACTCATGATCCACATTCCAATATAAACCACTGCCTGAAGCACAGAAGTCTACCACCCAGGATGGATTGGGCTCCTGCAAGCTAAATATCCAGACCTGCCAATCATCAGGCTAAGGCTTTGGGTCATGTCTGGCCCAATGACCACAGATTGTGCATGCCTGTTTGAAGAGATAAAGGTCTGGGAGATGTCTAAGTAAGCCAGCAAGATTCTGCAGTGTATCTCATTAATAGCTAAACCTGTAGGTAGAAAGTGTATGTTTCCCACTGGTAAAGAAAGTGAACGTTTAGGGTGATGGAACATAAGCCGAGTAGTCAGCTTTGTCCTGGTTAGTATGAAACATTCCTGAGTGATGTTGGGGCTACACCCATCCATGTAATTGGCAAATATGTCATCACACTCCTGACTTGTGACACATTGGCTGGGCAATGGTATAGAGTTACTAACCACAGGATATCTAACCCTTGATCTGTTTCTCTTACCAGCACATTGGCTGGGCAATGGTATAGAGTTACTAACCACAGGATATCTAACCCTTGATCTGTTTCTCTTACCAGCATTTATGGAGCTGGTCTGGTTAACTTTCCAGTCAATGGTGACTGCCATAATGTGGGTGACGCACCATTTAATGTTAGGGATTGGTGGCTTGCCGATCATTGCCTGACATAGCAGTATCTAGAGAGGGTAAAGAGCTCTACCCTATGAGGGTCATGTGCGTAGAACTCGGGAATAAGTGAGGGGCAATCACTTTGCTGGGGTTATACTATAGGCCTCCCAGTAGTTGATGAGAATTAGAGGAACAAATATGTAAACAAATCACAAAAAGGTGTAAGAGCGATAGGGTTACTGTAATGAGGGATTCTAACTTTCCCAATATTGACTCGGATTGCCTTAATGCAAGGGGCTTAGCTCGGGCAGAACTTGGTAAGTGCATCTAAGAAAGTCCTACTAGAGACAGGGCAGTGCTTGACCTGATCTTAGGAATGAAACTGGACAGGTGGTGGAAGTGTTGGTGGGAGAACATTTTGGGAACAGTGACCACAATTCTCTATGTTTCAAAACAGCTATGGAGAGCGATAAGGTTGGTTCTCATGTTAAGGTCCTAAACTGGGGGAAGGTTGATTTCAATAACGTAAGGGAGGGATCTAGCAAAAGTAGATTGGGTAGCAGATGTTTAAGGTAAAATAGCATCTGACAAGTGGGTGTCTTTTAAAAGAGAGTTAGTAAGAGTTCAGGGCCAGCAATGGTGAAAGGCAAAGATGGCAAGATTAAGGAATATTGGATGACTAAGGATAATAAAGGTTTAATCAGAAAAAAAAAGGAAACATATGGCAGGTACAGGCAACTGGAATTGAGTGAGTCTCTTGAGGAATATGTAGGATGTAGGAGGGAAGAAAGAAATTAAGGGACAATGATGGGTAATGAAATATGCTTTGCCAGTAAGATTAAGGTGAATCCCAGGACATCCATTAAGTATATCAGGAGTAAAAGTGGAACCAAGAAAAGAGTGGGTCTCCTCAGGATAACCTATGTGTGGAACCAGGGGATGTGGGCGAGGCCATAAATGAATACTTCTCATCTGTATTCACCAAGAAGAATATCATGCAAGATTTTGAACTCAGGGAGGGATGCATAGATAATTTCTAGCAGGTCAGTATTAAGAAGGAGGAGGTGTTAGAGTTCATTGAGGTCAGGTGTTAGAGGTCATGGTTGATAAATCCCCAGGGCCAGATGAGATCTATCCCAGGCTGCTATAGGCAACAAGAAAGGAGATAGCTGGGACACTGATGGAGATTCTTGAACCTTCGTCAGCCACAAGTGAAGTGCCAGAAGACTGGAGGATAACTCATGTTGTTCCTTTATTTAAGAATGGCAGCAGGGATAAGCCAGGCCAGTGAGCCTTACATCACTGGCAGGGAAATTACTGGGGTAAATTCAAACGGATACAACTTAAGTACATTTGGAAAGGGTAGGGGCTGATCAGGGATAGCCGGCATGTTTTTTTGTGAATGAAATCCTGTCTGATTGATTTGATTGAGTTTTTTGAGGAGGTAGCTAAGAAGATAGATAAAGGCAGGGCAGTAGACATTGTCTAAATGGACTTTAGTGAGGCATTTGATGAAGTCCGACACAGTAGGCTGGTCCAGCAGGTTGAAGTACATGGGATCCAAGGTGAGCTGGCTAATTGGATCCAAAATTGGGTTGGTGACAGGTGGTATTGGGCAACCACTCATCTCACTTCTGGAAGTCAGCTCTTTTAGACCAAGGCTTCAATGAGTTCCGGAACAGAGTAGTCTTAGCATTGGTGAGCAGGTTATTGGAGAGTTAGTGCCACTCTGTTGACAATACCTTCCATCTCTTCACTGTAACTAACAGTATTGGATTTCTCTTGCAGATGCCGGTGTTATTGTTGTACATGAATAACTTGGCCAAAGGCTGCTAGTTCTGGAGTATAGATCCCCAGACATCCAAGACTTTGTTGGAGACCATTTTCTTTGATCTATCCAGTGCTTGCACCATTGTAAAAAATAATACATGGAGATATTGAATTGGTCGGCTTCTGTTGCAATGTGAACCTCAACAGGAAGTCAAAATGGTTCCCTTAATCAACACTTCTGGCTAAAGGCAGAAGTGAATACTTTCACGTTGTCTTTAACACCTTCATGCTGGACCTTGATGTCACTGATGGACCCTCCTCCATCATTAACATCTATGACTTGATGTGGCAGGAATGCAGAGTTTTAATTTGATTCATCCGTTGTGAGATCACTCAGGTCTATCTCTTGTAGACTGTTTCGACTCTTTATGAAGCCATGTGTTGTAGCTTCATCAGGTTGATGCCTCACTTTAGGTAGACCTGCCGTTGCTCTCTGCTTGCCCTTCTGCACTCCTCATTGATACAGGGTTCATCCCCTGGCTTGAATGCTGGCAGAGGAGCCTGGGGTGTTGGCTGCAGCGTATGATTCTCTGAGAGCAAATATGCCAGGCTAATGCCTGACTAATCTCCAACCTTACACACCAGTCGCTGGGTAATTGCAAGGAAGACTCGGCAAGATCCTGAACCCCGTGTTGAAGTTGATGTCACCGCTCCATCCAGTTTTATCCTCCTTTGACAGCTTGATGTTGCAAAGTGACTTGGGAAGAGAATTGTTGTTGCAGTAGTAGAGTTGGAGGGAGAAGTGGAGGAGGACAAGTTGATGTTGTTGTTGTTGTTGCAGTAGTGCAAGCATTTTTCAAAGTTCCCAGAGTGATTTAATTGAGCTGGTCCTCACCCCTCATCTTGCTGACATATTGCTCTGTCTTGCTTTCAGTGGTTACCAACTCTGCTCATAAATGTAGGGAAATCAACTACATTATTTGTCCATTGCTGCTTTTGTCTGCAGATGGTCCACCTGGTTTAATTCCTCTTGTACATTTTTGTTGAATAAAGTGGAAAAAAAAAGCACTGCTCAGCTTCTTCTCCGCCCCATGCAGTTGCACAAATAACTCAGCCTGGGTCAAAGCGCCACTCTCCAGAGCCTGGCTCCCGTTAATTTACTTCATAATAAATTTAGTCCAGTCCTGACACAGGTCATTTGTCCGGCAACTGTGCAGTAATAGCGGGCACCCGATGTCGGGGCACTGCCGGGAGTTTACCTTTAATGAGGCTGAACGTGACCTGTCACCTCCCAGCTCCACCACAGCCTCAGACACAAGGCCAGACACTCGCTGGGGAGAGGGAGGAAGATGGAGGGAGGAGCAATAGGTGGAGGGGGGCGGGGGACAAAAGGAAGACGGAAGGAAAGGAGAGTAGGAGGCAAAAAAGGGGGAAGGAACAGGAGGAATAGGTGGGAGGGAGAAGAGGGAAGGAGAAAACGGGAGGGAAGATCATCTAGCGAGCTACTGTGGTCTGCGGATTGTGACTGGACAGCGATTGCTGCCCTCAATCAACAGAGAAAGCATTAATTTGTGTAGAGTAGGTAAATTCATCTATTTCACGGTGCCAACCAATCAATATGTCAAACAGTATGGCCCACAGCAGGGCTGGGGACTAACTAGTTCCCAAATGCTGACACTGCAATGGCACGTGAAAAGGTCAATTGGTGTCGACTAAAAGCTTCTGTCCCCAGAGAATACTCATCTTGTATAAAAAGCAGATGGGAAAAAATGCACATGAACCCAAATCACTTCCTAAATTTAACTACAGGGGAGATCATTCTGATCACCAGTAGGGCACTGGGGAAATGGTTTTGTGAAATAAACTGTAACAGATCTGTGCGTCAAGAGGCATCGCGTTGGATTAACGTGAACCCATGAAGATTGGGCATGTTTTTGTTGTCCCATCATGGATTATGACAAATGGGGACAACCTAAAACCTTTCAAAAGAGTTACAAGGACAGTCCAGGTAAACCGGAGATTAAATTGGGAGGTAATCAAAAAGGGAAGGCTGAAAAGAAGCCAGGGCTGGAGAAACCTGTTGAGCGTACTTGTTATTACTCAACAGGCACTGTGGTGTAGGGGTTAGTGTAACGCTATTACAGCGCCAGTGACTCAGGTTCAATTCTGGCCGCTGTCTGTAAGGAGTTTGTACGTTCTCCCCATGTCTCCGGGTGCTCCGGTTTCCTCCCATATTCCACAGACATACAGGTTAGGAGGTTGTGGGCGTGCTATGTTGGTGCCGGAAGTGTGGCGACACTTGCGGGCTGCCCCTGAACACTCTACGCAAAAGATACATTTCACTGTGTGTTTCGATGTACATGTGACTAATAAAGAGATCTTATCTTACATAGCATGTGGGCTGTGGACATGACTGTGGTAGAGAGAGGGAGAAAAACAGGAGAGAGAGAGAGAAAGGGGAGAGAGAGAGGGGTAGGGAGAAAAGAATGGAGATATAAAAAGAGAGGGTGAGAGAAAAAGGAGAGGCAGAGAGAGAGAGGCAGAGAGAGAGAGAGAGAGAGAGAGAGAGCATTTTGACCTTTTAACCCCTTGTACAGCTAGCTTTCTGAAAAAGTAACCCATAAAACTCACTGTTCTCCTTTGTGTCTTAGTTTTATCATCTTCCCGATTACCACCACAGGTGATACTGCTTTGGTAGCCATTTTATATAATGCAAGTTGCCACAAACAACACAATGGAATGAGCAGCCAGTGAAGGTATTTTTTAGTGAACACTGACCGGGTTGTATGGGAGAAAGTGCAAAGTTAATAGACATTTATTTTATGGAGCAAAAGCTGGGAAACTGTAGAACAACAGAGGTAGGACGTTAGTTCAGAGTGTGGGAGACTGGGTTGTCCAGCTTTAGTCTGTCAATGGTTGGTAGGAGAAGGAAGGAGTGTGGTAGAGTACTCTGTGCTTGCCTGGCTGAGGGTAGTTCCAACCAGAAGCTTAACACTATCAAGGGATTTAGTTGGTCAGCTTGATTTGCATCCCACACCCAAGCTAAATCCTTCACCATCAGCACACCGTGGTTGCAGTACGCACCGTCTACAAGATGTTGTGCAGCAACTCTCCGTGGCTATTCCAACACACTTCCCAAACCATCGACTTCAATGCCACAGAAGGACGAGGGTGACAAGTTCAGGGAAGTGCAGCCACCTGAAGATTCCCTTCCAAGTAACTCACCATCCTGACTTTGCAACCAGTTGCACTTACAGCTTTGACCCTGGGTCTAAACCCTACAACTTGCAACAGGACAATACTGAGAGCAGCTTTACCAATGGTTAAATAAGGTGGCTCACCTCCTCCTGTTCAAGGGTAAAAATGCTGGCCTTGTTGGTGATGCCTACATCAAAATAAATAAAGGGATCACAAGTGAAACACAACAGAAAGGTTGTTGATAGAAAATAATGGTCAGAATGGGGGGTGGAGATAGAATAAGCAGATACCTATGCTGGAGAGATAGGCTTGTACAATGATCATTTTAATCCAACAGCTCTACAGTTCCTCTATTTACTGCTAATAGCCCTGTTTGTTAACCACACTACTTGGGTTTTAGTGCAGACTTTATCAGAGGAAACAAGCTGCTGAAAGGCAGGAGTAAATTTACTTTACAATACAGTAACTGGCCATGAAAATAAAACTGCAACTGCTAGAAATCTGAAATAAAACTAAAAACACTGGAAACACTCAGCAGATCAGGCAGCATCTGTAGAAAGAGAAACAGAGTTGGTTTTAAATTGCAGACAAATTGGAAGTGGGATGGTATCCTGAAACATTAACACATTTTCTGTTTTTATTACTGGAACAGGCCAATCAGGCATCTGGCCAATGCTGTTGTTTATGGTCCACACAAGGCCACTCTCATCCTCTGGGTAAGAAGCTTTTCCTGAAGTCTCCAATGAATTTATTAATGACTATCTTATATTAATAGCCCTGTCTCCGAATGTTCTGAGAAATGGAAACATCTTCCTACCAGACCATCCATCAGCCTTCTAGAGAAAAGCATTCCATTCTGTTCGGTCCTCTCTGGTAAGGATGATTTCTCTGCCCGGCATCATTCCAGTCAATCCACACCTTTTCCAATATTACTGTCTTATACTATTGAGATCAGAAGTACGCACAGTATTCCACCTACAGACTAACCAGTGTTCAATGCAACTTTAGCATACTTTCTCTGGGTTTCAGTTCCATAGAGAAATGACCAAATGTCGTGTCTGCTTTGTACTTAAGTGGTCTTGTTAATCTGATTGAAGCAAGGAAGTATCCTTATACATATCTGCCTGGTAACTGGATCAGAGAATGGAGGCAAAAAATGGCAAGCGATCATTCACCAAATTGATTCGTGTGTGGACAGGGAAGTGAGCATATGCTTCACGGTGAGAATGAACCAGTGGGATAAATCGTTTTCTGCAAAGATTTTCTGCAAAGAAGGAGAAGGAGAGAGACAGGGAGGGAGGGATGGAGGGAGAAAGGAACAAGTGTAAGGGAGGGAGAGAAAGGAGAGGCACAGAGAGAGAGGGGAGAGGTGGAGAAGGAAATGGAGAGGAGTGTGAGAGAGAAGAGAGGGAGAGAAGGCATTTTGACTCTTGACCCCTTGTACCTCAGTTAGCTTTCTGAAAAAGTTACCCATAAACCTATATAAAAATGTTAGAGGCTTTGAAGAAGTATCCAGTGAATCAAGGTGCTTCTCCTTTCAAAACTACTTATTCATTACATCACTCTTTGGAGCTTTTCTATAAATACGGCACCTCGGAATATTGGGTCCTTCTCTCGATCTTCTGAGAGACATAACAATGAAGCTAAAATCTTCGATCGCTGACATCGTACACTATCTTTGTGCTGCCAATAACTTTACACTTTTCAATCATCCGGTGACAGAAAGCATTAGGATAATCTTTAAAAAGTCATCTGCACTTCACAAAAGCAACAACCCCAGATAGTTTCAGAGTCGGTTCCCAATCATTTTCGATTCCAAACTCATTCACATCTTTGGCTGTGTAAGGAAATTGCTTCCCTTGCTGTCAATTTCCACCTATGGTGTGCAATTTTCAATTCAGCTGGGTTCCATAACAGGAAATTGCACAATGGGTTTCATTTGCACAATTTCCACAGAGTAGGTACTTTTCTCACCATTAGCAACAAAGTATTTGTGTCCTTGTTTCTTTGAAGGGACATGGGAAAAAAATAGGCATTTTTTGTGGTTTGGGAAATGGAAAGACTGGTGCATTATTCTTTGTACTTACCACATAACCATGTAAACAGTGATTGCATATGTAATCATAGCATCTTAGAGCAAGGAAAGGAGACCAGTTCGTCCATTGTACCCACAGTGGATCATTGTTTCAATTACTCCCACTTTCCCTGGAACCCTGCCAATTTTTCCATTCCAAATATTTATTCATTTCCTTTTTGAAAGCTCCTACTGGATCTGCTTTCACCACCTCTGCAGTTCACAATAACTTTGCGTTAGTAAAGTCCCTTAATCTCGCCTGTTGGTTGACACTGCAATGACCTTAAATCTGTGTCCTCTACTTATCGATCTTCCTGTTAGGGTTAAACAGTTTTGCGTGATTTCAAACCTCTTTATCAAAGCTCATGCAGGTTTTTTTCTGTTCCAAAGCAAACAACCCCAGTTCTTCAACTGCTCCACAGAACTGAAGCTCATCACCTTCAATATCACACTGGTAAGCCTCCTCTGCCTAACCTAAAGCAATTTGGTCCAGTTAGAATTATTCTGTCATGAACAGTGATACAGTGATTAAGAAGGAAATAAACACAAAGATTTCTACTTTGGATGAGGCATTAAGCAAAGGACTTTTGTGACTTAGGTCTATGTTGAAGAATATCATGGCACTGTTCAAAATGGTGATAAGACTATTGAACCGTTCCCTTATACGATGAGATGGACACCTGACCTCACTATCTACCTTGTTTGACCTTGCACCTTATTGTCCACCTGCAATGCACTTCCCTGTAGCTGTAACACTTTACTCTGTACTCTGTTATTGTTTTTACCCTGCACTACCTCAATGCACTGTGTAATGAATTGATCTGTATGAACGGTATGCAAGACAAGTTTTTCACTGTACCTCAGTACAAGTGACAATAATAAACCAATACCAATACCAATACCAATACCAGATAGGAACAGTAATCTGACCCAATATACACCTGGACTATCCACTTCCCTCCACAGATGCTGCCTGACCCGCTGAGTTCCTCCAGCTCCTTTGTGTGTTGCTCCAGATTTCCAGCATCTGCGGTCTCTTGAGTCTCTATTCTTCTCTGTACTCTCTGTGAGATCTTCCTGTGTTTAAAATGATGCAATATGCATCTACATGGAACTGACACTGAGGACCAAGGAAGTACACTGTACATGAAATAATATTGAAAAACCTGGTCAGGCAGCATCTGTGGAGTGACAGAGTTAATGCTTGTGATCTTGGGTTCCACGTCCATAGATCCCTCAAGGTTTCAGCACAAGTTGATAGGGTTGTTAACAAAGCGTGTGGTGTGTTGGCCTTCATTAGTCAGGGTATTGAGTTCAAGAGCCGCGAGGTGATGTTGCAGCTCTATAGAACTCTGGTCAGACCACACTTGGAGTATTGTGTTCAGCTCTGGTCACCTCATTATAGGAAGAATGTGGAAGCTTTAGGGAGGGTGCAGAGGAGATTTACCAGGATGTTGCCTGGATTGGAGAGCATGTCTTATGAGGATAGGTTGAATGAGCTAGGGCTTTTCTCTTTGGAGAGAAGGAGGATGAGAGGTGACTTGATAGAGGTGTACAAGATGATGAGGCATAGATCAAGTGGACAGTCAGAGACTTTTACCAGGGCGACAATGGCTAACATGAGGGGGCATAGTTTTAAGGTGATTGGAGGAAGGTATAAGGGGGATGTCAGAGGTAAGTTTTTTTACACAGGGAGTGGTGGATGCACGGAACGCACCGCCAGCAGAGGTGATGGAGGCAGATACATTAGGGACAGTTAAGAGACTCTTTGATAGGCACATGAATGATAGAAAAATGGATAGCTATGTGAGAGGGAAGGGTTAGATAGATCTTACAGCAGGATAAAATGTTGGCACAACATTGTGGGCTGAAGGGCCTGTACTGTGCTGTAGTGTTCTATGTTCTATAAGGAAGTCCTCCGTAAATAAAAGTCACTTTTTGTGTGACTTTGAATGGGAAGGTGAGGGTAACATTTCCATGAAAATACCTGTTAAATCTACTATGGAGAAACCTGTGCTGATTTTATTAGAGAAACATTAAATAGATATTTAGCAAGAGCATTCTGCCACTCATGGGTAAGTACAGGACAGAAGGACCATACTTGCAGACTGCAGTCAGATGCAGAATGAAGTACGTGCCTTGGAAATGCTGTGGTGACTGAATTTCTTTCCTGGTGCAATTACTGCAAAGTGCTGCATCATTCAATTGCCTTACGATTGGCTGCGAATAATGAAATGACCATACTCTCTGATTTACAAGCCATTAGGAAACAATTACAGGGCCATTGTCATGGTACTTACACAGCTTTAACAACACAAAATGGCTTTCACAGTAGATGAGTGGCCAGCAATCTCCAATCTAGCATCACATTAACTCTCTGCCACAGTAGTTCAAGTGGTTGAGATGGTTACTGAGTTCCTGCGGTCAGAAGAGGCACATCACTGGTTAGAACACTAGCAAACCTTTGGTCTGTGGGAGTTTGAAGAGCTGTGATTGGTATCACCTCTCTGAGGTACCTTGATTTTAAAATTCTCACCCATGTTTTTAAATCCCAACATTATCTTTGGAATCTCCTCCAAGAATCCAAGGAATTGATGTTCTCCTCTGGCCTCATGGGAATCCCCAAATTAAATGGTGGCCCAGTCTTCACCAGGCACAGTCCTAACCCAAAGCCTCTGTACCTCTCTCTCCTTTAAGATGCTCTTTAGAGTCATGGAGTCATAGAGTAACAGCACAGAAACAGACCCTTTGGCCCAACTCGTCCTTACCGATCAAGACGCCCATTTAAGCTAGTCCCGTTTGCCCACATTTGGCCCATATATCTCTGAACCTTTCCTATACATGTACCTGTCCAAGGGCCTTTTAAATGTTATTATTGTACCTGCCTCAACCACTTCCTCTGGCAGCTTGTTCCAGATACACACCACTCTCTGCATGAAGAAGTTTTCCTTCTCACCTTAAAACTATGCCCTCTCGTTTTTGATTCCTTTTCCCTGGGAAAAAGACAGCATGCATTTAAGGTTACTTTATTTAAGGTTTCTTTATTAGTCACACGTACATCGAAACACGCAGTGAAATCATCTTTTGCGTAGAGTGTTCTTGGGGGCAGCCTGCAAGTGCCGCCACAGTTCCGGCGCCAACGTGGCATGCCCACAACTTCCTAACCCATACATCTTTGGAGTGTGGGAGGAAACCGGAGCACCCGGAGGAAACCCACGCAGACAGGGGGAGAATGTACAAACTCCTTACAAACAGTGGCCAGAATTGAACCCTGGTCGCTGGCGCTGTAGTAGCGTTACACTAACCGCTACACTACTGTGCCTATTCCCCTCATGAATTTATATACCTCTATAAGGTCACCCTTCAGTCTCCCACACTCCAATGAACAAAGTCCTAGCCTGCCCAGCCTCTTCCTATGACTCAGACTCTCAAGTCCTGGCAACGTTCTTGTAAATCTTCTTTGCATTCTTTCCAGTTTAATGATGTCTTTCCCATAACAGGGTGACTAAAAATGTACACAATTACTCTGTAAATCCTACCTCTCTGACCAGGCTTTAGGTCACTCACCTTAATGACTCAAGGAGGCCTTTGTCCTTGCTCCTGCGAAGCATTATAATCACAATATAAATGGAGGTTGTTGTTGAAGCTCACTTCCACCTCAGCTACTGCTGCTAGGGTAATTCCTGGCAGCTTTTCACAGGAACCTTTGATTGTTCTGTGGTAGTCACTCCCAAATGTTCTCAAGGGAAATGTATCTGGGAATGACATTTCAGCCTGAAAGAAAAGACAGCAAATGGCATGAATGCCTATTATCCACAGTCATCCAAGTGCCAACCATTCAAAAGAAAGACTTTAATGGAGCAACACAAGATGCTGGAGGCACTCAGCAGGCAGACTTTAACTGCACCAGTTCTACCAAAGTGCTTTGGTCATGTACATACCAGTCTGTGCCACAAGCAGCACTGTGATCACCTGTGGTGATGTTGGTTGATGGCTAAATTGAAATTTCCTGCTCTTCAAAATAGTGTAGGTAGGATCTATTACATCCACCTAAGGCAGCAGTTTAATGTCTCACCTGAAAGACGATGTCCAAGATAGTTCAGCACTTTCTCAGTAAAGGAAGATAATAAAAAAAACACACTCCATCCAGATGCTGGACATTTTGTGGGAGTTTGCTGTGTCCAAATTAAGTACTGTGCTTCTTTTAGTGACTACATTTAAAAACTACCTCGCTGGCTATAAAGTCCTTTGGGATGTATTGATGTAACAAATGATACCAAAGTATTTACTTAAAATGAGGAGCTGCTCGACATATGGAAGGCGCTAATATAGATGTGTCTTATTGATAATAAATGGAACTGCATTGGAAAAGTTTATTCATTATTGGCTTAAAGTTAACAGATGTGTACCCAGTTTAGAAGGATGATTATTCAAGACACTAAAATCTATATTACTGTAAGTGGGAAGCCCATAGTTGGGAAGTTGTAGGGAGGAGGGCTAGATTTGCTAAAGAAACCAACATCAATTTCACATGGAGTTTAAACACTTTGACTTTGTGGTTTACCCGGCAGGATCATTATCCAAACACAACTGCACCATGTGTTTGTGTCGGCCCGCTTCCCAATCCTCATGTTCTCCTTCTATCCAAGTGCTCGTGCAATGGTCTAGTCCTCCGCTGACCACACAACTGTCCTGGTCCCTTTGGCACCACTAACCTTTCTCTTCCTCAAGGCGTTGCTTCATCCCCTCTGGGCTACTGACATGACAAGATAGCTTCTCGGACTTTAAACCCAACACCATATCAATATGGTGTGGCTCACAGGGTATCACGCCCCCTGAGTCAGATGGTTGCGGGTCCCAGGACTCGATCCAAAGAGTTAAGCAATACTCCAGGTAAGCATACCCAGCCCCAGTATTGGTGAAGTGCTGCATTGTCTTTTGATTGCCATTTTAAACTAGGATCCTTTTTCTCTCTCAGGTGGGCATAAAAATTGCAGTTGCACTGTTTGGAGGAAGTGCACAGGATCATAAGGATATAGTAGCAGGATGAGGCCACTCGGCCCCTCAAGCCTGCCCCACTATTCAATATGATCATGGCTGATCTACCTCAGTTCCCATTTCCAAGTCTCACCACGGTAGTGTAGCGGTTAGTGTGATGTTATTACAGTGCCAGCGACCTGAGTTCTATTCCGGTCGCTGTCTGTAAGGAGTTTGTACGTTCTCCCTGTGTCTGCATGGGTTTCCTCCCACATTCCAAAGACATACGGGTTAGGAAATTGTGGGCATGCTATGTTGGCACTGGAAGCGTGGCGACACTTGCAGGCTGCCCCCAGAACACTCAATGCAAAAGATGCATTTCACTGTGTGTTTCAATACACATGAGACTAATTTTATCTAATCTAATCTAATCTAATTTTCTCTTTTGTGCCAATTCCCCCATAGTCCTCAATTCTTGATCTTACAAAAATGTATCGACCTTGATCTAGCCCCCAACTCTCATGCAGTTCAGAAACAGGCCAATTGGTCCAATCAGTCCCTGCTGGCATTTGTGCTTCAGTTGAGACTCCTCCTGTCTTTCTTCAGCGAGATCCAGGATGTCCCTCTGTCACCTTCACCCAGATATATTTATCCATCTCCATGTGAGTGTATCAATGCTATTTTCTTCAACCTACCCTGTGGTGATGAGGTCCACATTCAGATCATTCCTTCTGAGTTCCCTGTTGGATTTCTTGCTGACTATCTTATAATGGCAGCCTCTGGTTATGTCCCTCCACACATGGAAACATTAGAGTCTTGGTGTCACAGAGAGAGACAGCACAGTAACAAGCACTTCAGCACACCCTGTCAATGCTGACTCATCTCTCAGACTACCTCATCATGGCCCTTGCACTATATTTGTCTACCTGCCAATGCACTTTCTCTGTAACTGCAACACTATATTCTGCATTCTGTTATTGCATTTCCTTTTACACCACCTTGATGTACTTACGTATGGAATGATCTGTCTGGATGGCACACAAACAAAAGTATTTCACTGTATCTCGGTACATGTGACAAGAATAAACCAATGACCAATTATCAACCACCCATTATATTCTAATGCTACATAAGTCCCATTGTTTATTCTCCCCATGACCTCAACAGCTTCCCCTGCCCTCGATTCTACCACTCACCTACACCCTAGGAGCAATTTACAGTGGACATTTAACCTATCTCACACACCTTTGGGATATGGGAGGAAACGGGAACACTTGGAGGAAACCCACACAGTCACAGGGAGAACATGCAAATTCCACACAGACAGCACCTGAGGTCAGGATTGAACCCTAGTCTCTGCACTGTGAGGTACTGGCTCTGTTAGCAGCTCCACTGTGATTGAGTGGATGCATTCTCTCTGCCTCCACTCTATCAAGACTTTCCAAAATTTTAAAGACCGGTATTAGGTTACCATTAACTCTTTTCTCAAGAAAAAAAGAGGCCCAATCTGTTCATCTTTTCTGGATATGTATATCTTGGCATTTCTGAAACACAGGGACACACAGCGGCACTATGGGCAGTGCTGCTCTCTCAGAGCTCCAATGATCGGGGTTTGATTCTGACCTCTGGTGCTGACTGTGTAAAGTTCCCCTGTAACTGTGCGAGTTCTCCATGGGCATTCCAGCTTCCACCCACACACTGGTTGGTAGATTAATTGACCACTGTAATTTACCCCAAGTGTAGATGGGCAGTAGGAGAATGAGAGGGGTGTTAATAGGCATGCATTAGAAAATAGGGTACATGGAAATAAGAGGGGGAATGGGATTGACAGGATTGCTCCGAGAGCAGGACAGACTCGATGAGCTAAATGACCTCCTATGGTAAATATGACATGGAGAAATATATGGGAATTGTTCAAACTCATGATCAATATTTGTAATAGATTATCTGGTCATTGTCACAGTGCTGCTTGGGGGATCTGGCTGTGCACAAATTGGCCACAAGGTTCCTGTTCCACTATTACCATTTCAATAAGTTCTTCATTAGCTGTAAAACCATTTTGAGTGTCTCAGGGTTGTGATTGATGTTTCATAAATTCTATTTTTATTTTTGAATGTATGTGAACACAGATGAAGAAACACTGTAAACAGAAGCCTTTGCTGTGTCATTGTTTAGAAGATATATAAATAGCCTTGATGGGAACCAGGCTTACTCAGAGAGTGGGATAATCCTCTGTCCAAATGCAACTTCAGCATTATTTGGGAGCAAATGAGCAACTAGCACCCGACAGCAGCAGAGTGCGCTTTGCCTGTTACTGGTTGTCCCCAGGCTGCAGCAGGGCTCTGTTCCTGTGAACTGTTTGTAACTTGAACGTTTGTTTGTATGTACAAGCTGTCCATGAGTCGGGTGTTCATTAGCTGGGGAGGATCTGTAACAGGCTGCAAAATGGAATTGAAATACCGGGGCATAAGTAAGACACAAGAAAAGGAAATAAATGGGACCCTCAGAAAACCCAGAACTGAAAATAATTTTCTGAGAGCTTATTTGCCATGGAAGTAATACTGGGACAGAGGCAGCCTTCTCAGACATCTGTGCCTGAGAATTACCAGGAGAAAGTGGAAACTCATGAACGTTAGTGTAGGCTGAATTATCAGGGATTTGACCTGACCGCGGGGTTCAGCTTTGGTGTATCGTGGAATGTAACAATGGATATTAATCAACTTCTGAAGTGACGTGGAGTCTAAATGTAACCTAGAAACAAACAGTGGGTCCCACTGTACATCCCAAACTCTTCTTTTCTCCTTGTTTATCCCATACTCATTGTTTATGATGAGCTGAATACAAGAACACAAGAAAATAGGCCATTTGGCCCCTCAAGAATGTCCTGCCATTCAATATGATCATGACTGATTTGCCCCAGGCCTCATCTCCTGCATTCTGTGCCCCATAGCTCTGAATTTTGTGATCTTTCAAAAATTCATCCACCTGCTCTTTAAATATCTCCATTGATCTAGCCTCCAGAAACCACTATGCTAGAGAATTCCAGAGATTCACCATTCTATTGAGAAGAAGTTCTTACATACCTCAGTCTTGAATGATCACCTCCTTATCTTGTAACTATGTGCTGTTTTTCAAGGCCCTCCCACCAACAGAAACACCTCAATGTGTACCCTGTCAAGTCCCCTTGAGATCTGATCTGTTTCAATGAAATTATTTCTCGTTCTTCTAAACTCCAAAGAATACCGATACAACTTCTTTAGATGCTCATGATAGGACAACCCTCTTGACCCAGGAATTAGCTGACTGCTTCCTCCACTAGCTGGCTATTCCCCCTGATGATCCTGAGTTTATTATTCCCACTGTTCATTATTTCCACCGTGGACACTGAACATACTATTCCTACTGTTCATCCCAAGCTTGTCCATGCTGCTGTAGATCCCACACCCACTATTCCCACTGCCTATTCCTAGGTTGTTATTTCCACCATTAATCCTGAGTTTGCTATTCCCACTGTACGTCCTAAGATTTTTAACCTGCATGCTTTCCAACAGGTCTCAGTCCAGTTCATACAGGAAAGGAAGTAAAGGACAGGCTTGAATTTCTGTCACAGTTTCCATGGCTTCAGTACATCCCAATGCACTTTACATCCAGTGAGCTACCTTCAATGTATTGCCTCTGTTGTAATATAAAGGTGATGTCAGCATGGAGTTTATAGTGGAGCTTAAATCAAAGCAAGTTACGAAGTGTTCTGGATGGATGATGGTGTGAGTGGTGTCACTTATCTGTACACTGACCTCCAATTGACCTTATTGATTAACTAGCAAAGGCAATTTACCTGGAGCTTAACTGGGTGTAATTGAGAAGTGGCAGATTAATGGTTAGTGCAGTTGCTTTCCCTAACTGAGGCTACCACTACAGGACATCACCCAAGATGGCCAAGCAATGATCCTGAATCCCTGAGAGTATGATTTTGGTCATACACTCATTCACTGGTTGGAGGTGGGACTGAATTTATTTCCCAGTCCCTAATTGATCTTGAACTGAGTGGTTTGCTCAGCCACACATAAGGCAAGGCTGGGAAGGACAGTTACGTGGTCCTATTTGTGTATGCAGAAGTACAAAGAATATCACTCTGAAATTTGTTGCAATCAGTGGAAACACCTTATAATAAAATATTTCCTGGAGTAATGGAAATCCTACACTTTCTTTTCCAGAGAATGTATATTACAGTCTTCTGACATCATTGAAAAATTTACCTCAAGTGATACATAACACTCGATAGCTCTTTGTACTAACATTTAAAACGTTTATTCACTAGAACCCCTGTTGTATCATGGCTCCAGGCATTTAGTTGTTAAGTGAGAAGTCTTGAATTGGCCTGGCACAAAAAAATGCAGGAACTGTCGGAAACCTGGGGCTTTGTAGTTTTATGAAAAAAAGGTCTGGTTGTGCTCCAATCAATCTCAGTTACAGAATCTGATGACACTCAAGTTTCACAGTGCACAACTCGTGCCAGTCACATGGGTTGCTTTTACCTTTTGCAGCCATGCAGCGCTCAACATCCTCGAGGTATCGTTACCACGGTTATCTTGTGAGGCACCAACAACTAGGCCTCAGTTGACAGAACCTGAGGTCCTGCCCCCAGATTGACCTGAGAACCTTTTGAAAGCTTTCAAACACCTTTTAAACTATCCGAAAATATCTCTGAAGATCAGAAATATATCAAATTGTCAAAAATGAAATATATGCAAATATAAATTTTACAAGGTTTTAAAAATTGTAAAATAAAAATAAAGAAAGTGTAAATAAAACTTTCAACTTCACTTATGTTTATTTAAGGTTGGCAACTCTATTCCGATGGCTTCACTGTGGAGGCTTGTGGTGGAGTAGGATGTGAGATATGCTGGCACCTGTGCTTTAGTTTGGTTAATACTTCCCTCTGCAATACACAGACCAGAGATCATGGATGTGCTTTTCATAGAGTCACAGGGAGATACAGCATGTATCCTGCACTAATCCCATTTTATTCTCCCCATATTCCCATCAACTCCTATAGATTCCACTAGGGACAACTTAACCTATCAACCAGCATGTCCTGTGGATGTGAGAGGAAACCAAAGCATTTGGGGAAATCTATGCAGTCACAGGGTGAACGTGCAAACTCCACACAGGCAGCCAGGATGTCAGAATTGAACCTGGGTTGCTGGAGCTATGAGGCAGCAGCTCCACCTGCTGCACCACTGTGTTGCCCCTGTGGGAAGGACATAGCTGGTGGTCCTCTTTGGCCAGCCATTTGAAAGAGAAGGATGACCCAGCCCATTCTTGCCTCTGAGACAAAGGGCCATGAGTTCAAGGTCACTCACAGAGTTGAACACAGATTCTATATCAGTATTCCAGTGGTGTACTGAGGGAAAGCCACAATGTTGGAGGTGCAGTCTTTCTAGTGAGAAGTTAACCCAAGGCCCCATCTCCCAAGTCAAGTCAGAAGATGCCAATGCATTATTTTGAAGAAGAGTGGGGGGTGCTCTTTCTGGTACTAATGGGAATTTTTTCTCACTCCCAGCAGCCTTGACAGTTTGTCTGACCATTATCATACTGTTTTAGGGAACTAGATATGTGTAATCAGATAAAGTCAACAAGGCTTTGTGACAGGAGTCCTTTATTTGAAAAAATAACATGTGGCTGTGGATAAAGGCGAGTTGGTGGATGCACTGAGACTTCCAGGAGGTGTTTGATAAGGTGCTATATCAAAGGTTATTGTGGAAAATAAAATTTCATGGTGTAAGAGGTGACACATGGGAGTGTGTGGAAGATTGTCTGGATAGCAGGCAATGGAGAGCAGACAAAAATGGTTGTTTCTCTAATTGTCAAAATGTAATCAGTTGTGTGCCACTGAGACTGATGTTGGGCTTCAATGTTTTAAGAATGTAGAACAGACTGATGTGGGCACCAAAGGTGGGGTTGTTAAATTTTCTAATGACAAAGTGAGTGGGCAAAGATCTAGAAAATAGACTATAATGTGTGAAAGTGTGAAATTGTCCACTTTGGCAGGTAAATGAAAACAGAGTATGTTATCAAATGGTGAGAAGTTGCAGAGCTCTGAGGTGCAAAGGGATCTATTTGCAAAAGGCCAGTGTGCAGGTACACAGGCGATTAGGAAAGCTGAGGGAAATTGAATACAAAGTAGGGAGATTTTGGTGAACCACATCTGGAATATGGTGTGCAGTACTGGTCAGAGAAGGTTTACCAGACTAATACCTGGAATGGGAAGGTTGTCCTATAAGGAAAGGTTAGACAGGTTAGATTTTATCACTGAATTTAGAAAAGTGAGGTGGGACTTCATTGAAACTTGTAAGATCCTGAGGGGTATTGACAGGATAGATGTGGAGAGGTTGTTTCCACTTTTGGGAGAACCTAGAAGTGTTCACTGTTTAAAAATAAGGGGCCAGCTACTTAAAACAGAGGTGAGGCAAAATCTTTACTTTCAGAGGGTTGGCAATCTTCGGAACTCTCTTCCTCAAAAGCTATTAAAGGCAGAGTCTTTGAAAATTTTTAAGGCAGAGGAAGATAGATACTAGAAAAGCAAGGGGCTGAAAGGTTACCGGGGTAGAGACAAATGTGAGTTCAAGTCTCAATCAGATCAGGCATGAATTTATTAAATGGTGGAACAGACCTCAGAGTTGCCTACTCCTGCTCAGAGTTCATGTGTTTGTAAGTTTGTATGCTCTCTACTTCACAACAGTGGCTACACATTTAACATAGTTCATTGGCCATAAAGTTCTCTGCATCACTCTGGAAGGCACAATAGAATTGCAAGTTTTTCTTTAATATTTAAATAACTGTGTTTATTTGATGCTGCAAAATCTGCAGGGAGCTAGGCACTGACTAAATTGAAGGTAATTCTTGATAACTATTGTCTACTCTTGCATAAGAAGAGGCAAGTGAGACCTGGCTTCATTCTCAATAGTTGGCCTATAGAGATCTAAACTGTGGACTGACTTGGCAAAAACAGTGCAAAATTGTCTCCAAGTGCCACGAAAGCCAATGCAAAGTTTCATTACATTATTCTGAAATTTCTTGGTTTACATTGTGGGGACAATCAATAGTGAAGTAATATCTTTATGTTTGCAACTTATGCCATTGACTTTTAAAAGATTCAATCTCATGTTGCAGGCATTACTGGCAAAGCCAGCATTTGTTGTCCATGATTAATCAACTGAACTAGGATCACATTGTGTTACGGTAATGAATAGATGCAATACTATTAAGCACATTCATAAATAGCCACAGGGTTGTCAACTCTGGTCACTTGTAGTTCTGGAGTTTCATCATGTGACATCTCACCTTGAACAAGCCCGCCCTCATTTTTTCCCTTTGGTCACTTAATAGTTTAATGCTTGAGTATCTCTGCCTTCCCAACCCAATTTGAAAGTGAACAGTGTCTTTCGTAAATCATTGAATGATTCATGATTGGTTAGTTAAACAGCCTTTGGTTCTATGCCCAGTAATTTTATACCTAAATGATTAAAGTTTCCAAAGAAAATGGGAGCAGAAACATAATTTCTCTGAAGGTTCTCTCATTTTGTCTGATAGCTTTTGCTTCCAGCCATGTCTGAATAATTAATCTTTAATTCCTGGAGACTGTGGGCTATTCCTGGTTGGTTCTGTAACCCTAGGCAGCCATGGTACCCTCTCTCCAACCATGAAGCACTGGTCTGCAGTAACTTGAAGTTTCCACATTCCACCTTTGAATGTGATGTAAACCACAGGCGAGCCAAAGCCACTTTGTGAGCTTTCCTCTGGTGTATTGTTCTGCTTAAGGCAAGATATTAGAGCAGTTCAGGAATCTAGTGTCAACACACATCAGAAGTATGTGAGTTACACCTCCTTACATTAGATGATACACGCAATGAACACTTGGCAGAGGTAAAGCAGCATGATTGTACTGTGAAATTTCAGTGACTGAAATGATGTGACTTCCATGAAATATCTTCTCACCACTCCAGGCTTCCCGCTTGCTAACCTCATTTTTGGCATCTTGTTCTTTCACCATTTCAATTGGCAAATGCTTCAGAAAGTGTTTCTGAATAAATCTTGCAAAGGAAGAAGACAAACTCAAGTCCAAAATATATAGTTGTTCACAGAAAACAGCAAATAAACTTTGAAAGGGAAGTTCCCAACAATGGAGGGGTCTTCCTGAAAGAGCTGTGGTGTGATTATTTGAAAAGTCAAGTGGTTGCTTAATATATCCTCGACTCTGCCCAAACACCTCATTCCAGATCACAGCAGCAGCAATCCATCACTGAAACCACAGAGAGGACATGGGCTCTGAGAAAGTCTGCTAATTTGAACTGGTTGAAATAAATTAATTCAAATATTCTGGCTGTGGGAAGAAGGGAAAGGGAAGCAAAAAGTGGGGTGTAAGGAAGGGAAAAAGAGAGAGAGAAAGAGAGAGGGCAAGAGAGAGAATGAAACAGAGACAGAGAAAGAGAGAGACAGTCAGAGAGAAGGAAATCACCTTTTGAGTTCTGTTAAGATTGAAACCCATTTTCCATATGTGAATTGAAAGGAAATCAACCTTCTGGCACCCTTCTTTTTGACCTAATTTTGTAAGTGTGTACGGTAGCCTGGATCTAACTACAAATTGTTGTCAGCTCAATATATATCACAATGAACTGAATTCCAGTACTCAGACTCCAGCCTGACAGCTGGGAAAGATCTCGGAAGCTCATGAATGATTGCTGAGCATTAACTTTTAGAAAATAACATTGATTCATATTATTTTCCTCAGGAGCCTTCCTGTACCACTGTCAGCCATGGTACAGAAGGTAGCCAGAAAACTGTGAGTTCAAGTTCCATGCCAAAGACTTGAGCATACAAACATTGGTTGAAGCTTCAATACAGTACTGATGAAATGCTGCACTGTAGGAGGGCAGTACTGAGGGAATGTTGGATGAGAAGTTAAACTGAGTCTCCATCTGTCCTCTGAGAAGAACGTGGAGGATGCCACAGCAGTACTCTAAAGAAAAGCAGAGGAATTCTCCCTGCTCACTGTGTAAAAACTAGGAGATATCTATTTAAAGTAGAGATGAGGTGATTTTTTTTTCTGAAGGGTCCTTGAAATTCTCAACCACAAAAGGCAGGGGAAGCAGAGTCTTTGAATGCTTTTAAGAGGTAAATAGATTTTTGATAAGCAAGAGGTTGAAAGGTTATCAGGAGTACCCAGGAATGTGGACCTGAGTTTACAATCAGATTAGCCATGATCTTGTTGAATAACAAGGCAGGATCAACTGGCTGAGTGACCTTCTCCTGCTCCTAATTCATATGTTTGTATCCTGGAGAATGTGTATTTAAATTTTGGCATCTGTTGAAAGTATCCTGACTGGCTCCATCATGGTCTGGTACGGCAATTTGAATGTGCAGGAAAATAAGAAGCTGCAGAGAGTAGTGGACTCTGCCCAATCCATCAAGGGTACGTCCCTCCCCACCATCGGTAGTATCTACAGGAGGCACTGACTCAAGAAGGTAACATCCATCATCAAAGATCCCCACCATCCGGGCCATGCCATCGTCTTGCAGCCACCATCGGGCAGGAGGTACAGAAGCCTGAAGTCCCACACCACCAGGTTCAAGAACAGCTACTTCCCTTCAACCATTCGATTCTTGAACCAACCGGCACAACCCTAATCACTACCTCAGTACAGCAACACTATGACCACTTTGATCACTTTGCACTATGGACCTTGGTTTTTTTTTGTTCGGATCATGTCCTTTCTTGTAGGACTTGAGTATGATTTATGTTTAATTCATTTTTTTTTGTGAATGTTGTTTATCTGATGCTATGTGCCTGTGATGCTGCTGCAAGTAAGTTTTTCATTGCACCTGCGCATACATGGACTTGTGCACATGACAATAAACTCGAATTTGACTTTGATCTGGGCAACTTTGACAAGACAACATGAGGAAATGTAAAAAGTGTGATACAATAATTAGTCTAACAAAGCCACAGAAATGTGTCCTGATTGTTAAATCTGGTCACTATCATATCCATGTTTTTGTGCAATTAGTTGCTGTGTTTCTACATTCTAACAGTGACCAGATTTTTAAAGCACTAAATTGGCTGAAAACTACTTTGAGGTGTCTTGGCAGGTGCTACAGAAACAAATCTTTTCTTCTGAGTGGTCAAGTCGAGGAGTGTTGCCCTCAAGACCAGTGCTTTGTGATCTATAAGGATGGGTTTCTCTTTTGTAAGCTTTACCTGCTTGTACTGTGGCTGCCTGGAATGAGGAAGCCCACCACCAATATAGAATCACAGATGTAGCCCAAGATTCTGTGGTGGTGGGCACCAATTCTCAGCTGTTGTTTTACCTCTGATTCTGTCCATAATCCACTTCCCATCTCCTACAACAAGATATTGTAGTAAGTGTTCAATTACACTCTTAAATGCAAGAATGTTCACTTTATAAAGAGTTACTTATGTCCAGCTGGAAAAATTTGTGCCACGAGCGAGGAGGCAAACTTTACTGGGAAATGCTGGCAGTTCCATGGTAAATTGCCAAAATTTAACGCCCACAGGAATCAACAAGATTGGGACCCCCGCACGTATAGAAAAGTCCCAGACGTGTTGGTGGGGTTAAACTGGCACTTTCCTGGCTGCTGTTCCTGACACAGGAACAGTGAACCCATTCATCTGAATAGTGAGAAATGGCTGCAAGGAAAAAGGTTGAGTGGAAGGTGATTTACACTTTTTAATTAATCCAGTTTGTTTCATGTTTTTAATTATTTAAATGTGGTTTTTAGTGTTTTAAACTGATTTAAAGTTTTGACTTTTTATTCAATGAAGTTGTTTTTTAAAGGTTTCTAAAGTCGGGTCCATTTAAGGTCCTTGAAGCCTTTGACAGCTGACATAGCTGAAAATGTGACATTGCCAACAGTCAAAGATTTTTTCTGCCATTTTGTGGATTCAATGAGCACTGGCTCACTTATGTGACTGGATCACATTCCTTTAAGAAGGGAGGGAGGCAGAAGACATGAAATTATAGGACCGTTAGCCTGAATTCAGTTGTTGGTAAGGTGTTCGAGTCCATTATTAAGGATGAGATTTTGGGGTACTTGGAAGCACATAAAATAGGCCAAAGTCACCATGGTTTCCTTAAGGGGAGATATTGCCTGACAAATCTGTTGGCATTCTCTGAGGAAGTAACAAGTAGGAGAGACAAAGGGAAGTCGGTGGATATTGTTTACTTGGATTTTCAGAAGGTCTTTGACAAGATGCCGCACAGGAGGCTGCTAAACAAGATAGGAGCCCGTGGTATTACAGGAAAGGTACTAACATGAATAGAAGATTGGCTGACTGGCAGAAGACAAAGCGTGGGATTAAAGGGGGCCTTTTCTGGTTGGCTGCCAGTGACTGGTGGTGTTCCACAGGGGTCAGTGTTGGGTCCGTTACTTTTCACATTAAATGTTAGAGATCTGGATGACAGAATTGATGGCTTTGTGGCCAGGTTTGCAGATGATACAAAGATAGGTGGAGAGGCAATTCTAGTAAATGTCTTGAAAAGTATGTGTTTAATACCATTGTATGATTTTTTTTAGCTGATCCTATCAGTTTTGGCTTTACTGTTGAATAAAGATCTCAACCTATGGTTGACAATTGCTGTTTGATATATCAAACCATATGTTTAATCCTTTCCAGAAATTCAGCAACATAACCAAGTCCAGATAACAGCTCTCCTTTTTTTAGTTTTACATAGGAACAAGGAACAAAATCAACCAATTATTTTGGACTGTGTACTGCCTCAGTGTTTAATGGATGGTTCACATCAAACCTTCAAAACATTTCTGATTGCTGGTTACATCAAGAGTCCAGGGTTATGGTGTAGTTCTAACTGGTTGCAAACTGGGAAAACAGTCCCTTAAGAATTGTGTTTCTGGGTCTTTATAGCTTTATTTCCCAGTGTAGGATTGTTCCAACAGCCCAAGACTGCTGGATAGAGAGATCCAGCTTTCTGCAGAGAGTGAATGCAGATCCACACAACTCCTTGGTTTGATTCCCCACACATAAGTGCCACATAGTCTTGAGGTTCTGGATATCTCAGCAAAACTAACACATACATTGAGAAGTAAAGGGCTATAATTTTATTGGTATTGGTATTGATTCATTATTGTCACTTGTACCGAGGTACAGTGAAAAACTTGCCTTGCATACTGATCGTACAGGTCAATTCATTACACAGTGCAGTTACATTGAGTTAGTACAGAGTGCATTGAGGTAGTACAAGTAAAAACAATAACAGTACAGAGTAAAGTGTCACAGCTACAGAGAAAGTGCAGTGCAGGTAGACAGTAAGGTGCAAGGTCACAACAAGGTAGATCGTAAGGTCATAGTCCATCTCATCGTATAAGGGAACCATTCAATAGTCTTATCACAGTGGGATAGAAGCTGTCCTTAAGCCTGGTGGTACGTGCCCTCAGGCTCCTGTATCTTCTACCTGATGGAAGAGGAGAGAAGAGGGAATGACCCAGGTGCGTGGGGTCTTTGATTATGCTGGCTGCTTCGCCAAGGCAGCGAGAGGTAAAGACAGAGTCCAAGGAAGGGAGGCTGGTTTCCGTGACGCTATGGGCTGTGTCCAAGAAACTGACAGCAAACAAACTCTCACCCCCCCTCCCCCCATTTATAATGAAAATGATGTGAAATTCAAGCAGGGGCTTCCATGCAAAGCCTTAACTGAAGGCTGATTCATCCTCCTCCAAATGTTGGAACTCAAATATCAGCCTTCAGTGAAACACTGACCTCTCTGTCCTCAGCTTTATATGCTGCTCCAGTGAAGCTCATTAGAATGCCTTGGGAACTTTGCAGCCTACAAGAATTTAATTTCAGATTAAACCACTGCTTCCATTTTTTACAGACAGCACACACTGGCAATGGTTCTACTGACGTTCTTTGTACCTCACTGGACCCACCTTTGTTCCGTCGTTTATCCCATCACAATCCCCTTTCATCTTAAATGACCAATACCACCATTTCTTCCCTTTTGCTCTTCTGGATCAATATCAGACTTTCCTTTTGGTTCCATCTTCCATTACCTCTGAACTTGTTTAAAGCATGTTACATCCATTTCTTTCAGATCTGATGGAGGATAGGTTGTGTGTGGTTCTGGTCACCGCATTACAGGAAGGATGTGAAGGCTTTGGAGATGGTGCAGGAGAGGTACACCAGGATGTTGCCTGGAGTAGAGAGTATTAGCTGTAAGGAGAAGTTGGACAAACTTGGATTGTTTTCTCTGGAGTGTCGGAGGCTGAGGGGTGAACTGATAGAAGTTGATAAAATTATGAGAGGCATAGGCAGGGTAGATAGAGTCTTTTCCCATAGGTGGAAGTGTGAAATACAGGAGGGCCTAGGTTTAAGGTGAGAGGGAGAGAGTTTGAAGATTTACAAGGCATGTTTTTTCACACAGAGAGTAGTAGGTGCCTGGAACATGTTGCCAGCGGAGGTGATGGAAGCAGATACGACAGCAATGTTTCAGAGGCAGTTAGACAGACACATGTACAGGAAGGGAATGGAGGGATAGAGACCATGTGCACGCAGATGGGCTTCATTTAAAATGGCATCATTGTTGGTACAAGCACCATGGGCCAAAGGGCCTGTTCCTGTGCTGTCCTGTCCTGTAGTGTAGCGGTTAGCGTAATGCTTTACAGCGCCAGTGACCTGGGTTCAGTTCCAGCTGCTGTCTGTAAGGAGGTTGTACGTTCTCCCCGTGTCTGCGTGGGTTTCCTCCGGATGCTCCGGTTTCCTCCCACATTCCAAAAACGTACATGTTAGAAAGTTGTGGGCATGCTATGTTGGCGCCAGAAGCATGGTGACACTTGCGGGCTGCCCTGAGAACATTCTACGCCAAAGATGCACTTCACTGTGTGTTTCGATGTCCATGTGACTAATAAAGAAATCTGATCTTATTTTATGTTCTATGATAATTGATCTGAAACTAACTCTTACTTTACCCTCACTGGAGTCTGTTCCCACACTCTGTTTAAGCTCACAAGAGCCACATTTCCATGCTCCTTTTAAACTCACCAGGGCCCCATTCCAATGCTCCATTTAAAATCACTGGTGCCCCATTCCCAAGTTCCTTTTAAACTCACTGGGATCTCATTCCAACATTCCCTTTAAAATTACTAGGGCCCCGTTCCCACACTCCCTTTAAACTCACCAAATTTTGTTTCCCATGCTCTTTTTAAACTCACTCTGTTCACTGTAAAATTTATTATACCACAATATAACATTTGAAAAGCAGTGAGTTCAAAGTATGTAGGTGTATTAATCGGAGCAATATCCAATAGCAAATTAACTGGTGCAGCAACAGCAAAGTCCCGAAGGTGTTGGATCATCAGAGTTAAGTAGCTTCGAAGCAAAGTCATGTGGCAAAGTAGGGAGACAATTGGTTCACAGCAAGATCCCACAAATGACAATGAGATGATGGCCAGATAATGGGGTGGAAATTAATCATTAGTTGGTCATGCTTAATGATGTCATTAATAAGGCTGAATTTCAGAAGCAAAATACATTCTGCTGTCAGTCCTACACAGGCACAAATGGATAACACTCCACCCAGACTAGTACCTTTTGGGTGAGGGGTAGACAGTAAGTTGGGCACCAAGAAGAAGTCCCTGAAAACAGGGCCACAGATTGTTTTATTCCTGTCAAGAATACAAGGAAACCTTGGTTTAACATCTTTTCTGAAATCTGCCTCAGACTGCACTAATCAACCAAGACTTTGTGTTTAAGTCTCTGGAATGAGCTTGAACCCACAAGTCCTGACTCAGAGGTAAGAGTGCTACCCGCTGAGTTAGAGCTCATATCTTAAGACCCACAGCCCTGAAGCAGTGCTAAACAAAGCGAGTGAACACTGCTTTTTATTTCTTAAAGAACCCTAAATCAGATCTGAGCTCTGCAGTCAGTTTTGTACACGGTTCTAATTTAAAGTGGTCCAGCTGAGATATGTTGTGGTAAGAATCAAATCAAAAACATCAAGTTCCTCAGATAATGAAGCAGTGCATACCCGCAGCAAGACCAAGGCATTGGCTGGTAAGTGGCAAGTAAGATTCCTGCCACACACTGCCTAGTAGTGTCTATCTCTAAAGCAATCCTTATTACCTCAATGGCATTAGCATCATTCTGTTCCCCATCATCAACCTTGGTGTCAACATTAACCTACCCGGATTTTGCAGTTTCAGAGATCTTCAAAAGACAGGGGTGTAGGAAGAGGGTGGGACAAAATAAGGTAGTAAGATAAATAAAACCTTGTTGTACTTAGAGAGATAAATGATAATGGAAAATTAGTGGGTGGGAAACATGGACTCATGCTGTAGATTACAACAGGATATTGATAGAATGCAGAGCTGGGCTGAGAAGTGGCAGATGGAGTTCAACCCGAATAAGTGTGAAATGTTACACTTCGGGAGATCGAATTTGAAGGCAGAATACAAGGTTAATGGCAGGACTTTTAGCAGTGTGGAGGAACAGAGGGATCTTGGGGTCCATGTCCATAGATCCCTCAAGTTTGCCACACAGGTTGATAGGGTTGTTAAGAAGTTTTGGCCTTCATTAGTCAGGGTATTGAGTTCAAGAGTCGTGAGGTGATGTTGCAGCTCTATAGAACTCTGGTCAGACCACACTTGGAGTATTGTGTTCCGCTCTGGTCGCCTCATTATAAGAAGGATGTGGAAGCTTTAGAGAGGGTGCAGAGGAGATTTACCAGGATGTTGCCTGGATTGCAGAGCATGTCTTATGAGGATAGGTTGAGCAAGCTAGGGCTTTTCTCTTTGGAGAGAAGGAAGATGAGAGGTGACTTGATATAGATGTACAAGATGATAAGAGGCATAGATCGAGTGGACAGTCAGATACTTCTTCCCAGTGCGACAATGGCTAACACGAGGGGACATAATTTTAAGGTGATTGGAGGAAGGCATAAGGAAGATGTCAGGGGTAAGTCTTTTACGCAGAGAGTGGTAGGTGCGTGGAACGCATTACCAACAGAGGTGGTGGGGACAGGTACATTAGGGACATTTAAGGGACTCTTAGATAGACACATGAATAATAGAAAAATAGGGGGCCATGTGGGAGGGAAGGGTTAGATAGATCTTAGAGCAGATTTGGCACAACAGTGTGGGCTGAAGGGCCTGTACTGTGCTGTAGTGTTCTATGTTCAATGTGCTGAATGGTTTGCTGTGTCATTATAGGTAGGTATAGTTCATGCAAGCTTCACAAGAGGACCTTTGCTCTACTGGGAGTGTGGAATGAGCATTATAAGGTCACTGGACATTGAACATAGTATCCCATTTTTACAAGTGTTAGGCAAAACCAAAGCTCTCCCTGCTCTGGTGATGTGTGCTTCATCCTAACCACCCCATGCTGAAGCATTTATATGGCACCATTATATCTTAAACCATTCCAAATCTCTTCACTGAAAGCTGCCTCAATGCTCAATTCATATTCAAGGCCACCATCCAAGGCATTCCTTTCCTCCACTATCGGCAACCGTGGACGTTGCTCACCAAGGTTCCTTGCCTACACCCAAGGCACCTCCTAAACCCACAAACTCTACCATTGGCAGCATGGAACCCCATCAGTTGCAGCTTTCCTCCAAGTCTCACACCAACCTGACGTGGAAACGTTGTTGGAACTCCTTGTCCAACAGCAATGGGAATACCTTTACCAGAAGGACAAGTCAAGTTTATTGTCATGTGCACAAGTACGGTGAGGCACAGGTACAATGAACAACTTGCTTGCAGTAGCATCACAGGCATGTAGGTACAGACAGCACATAGAATATAAATTATACATAAATTATACAAGACAGTGAAGAGAGAGAAAAAACAAGACATTTGTGCAAAAAAAGGACACAATCAGAGACAAGCCCATGGTCCGTAGCCATTCAAGATAGAAGGTCACCACTACATTCTGGGGGACAAGTAAGGATATGCCATAAATGGTTGAATTGCTGCAATGTTCACAGCCCCGTTGATGACCATGCTTTCTATATTTAGTGAGAGTTAATGCAGTATACTGCACATAAACTATTTTGGGATGTTTGTGAAAGGCACAACAAGTAGCTGTCTAAACAAGTCATTCTATTCTGACTGTTGTTTTCCTATAATAATATTTAATAATTCAATCAGCTCCACCTATGAGTAGCAATGTTGTGAAAAATTAACTTCTGGAAGAACTGAGCAGGTCGAGCAACATCTGTGGAGGCAAAGGGATGGTCGATGTTTTGTGTCAAGACCCTGCATCAGGACTATTGTGTGAGTTCATTCTCTCATGCTTTATCTCATCAACAGCACAGAATTAAACTGAGCATTATCCCAGCATTATCACTGATCAACAAGGGAGCGTTTTGGAATCTGATATCCTGAGGGAACATTGTGCAAAACTCACAAAAGCAGGAGACTGGGATTCTTATGAAAATGCTAAAGATCTTGATTTCCTTTTTGCAGTTTTCTCAGTATAGTAATCCAATTTCAGAAAGCGTGGGGAATCAATAGGTTTTGTCATGGCATGTTGGCATTGGAGACAAGGTCAGTATTTACTCCTAGTTCTCTGGAGATGGTATTGGTCACCTTCTCTCTTCAACTACTTTAGTTCTTTCAGTAAAAGCATTGTTGGGTATGGTGTTCCAGGACTTAGACCCAGAACCAATGAGGGTAAATATTTCCATGCCAGGATGGTATGTGACTTGGAGGAGAACCTGTTGGTGGTAGTCATAGAGTCATGGACTCGTACAGCACAGAAACAAGCTTCAGACCACCATCATACTAATCCCACTTACCAGCACTTTGCCTTGGTGATTTCAGTGCTCATCCTGATACTTTTCATAGTTGTGACAATACCTACCTCCACTGCATCCTTAGGCAGTGAGTTCCAGATTGCAGCCAACACCTGAGCGAAAAAAGTCCTCAGATCTCTTCTAACCTACTTATTCCTCACCTTAAGCATGTACCCTTTGGTTCTGGACATCTCCATTGTGAGGATGTTTCCCACTATCTATGCCCCCCATAGTTTTGGATACCCCTGTTAGATCCTTCATCAGCCTCCGCTGCCTGAAGGAAAGCAAACCTAGCCTACCCAGTCTAGTGATCCAAAGTTCCTGCTACCCTTGTCCTCCTTGACGGTAGAGGTTGTGGGTTTGGAAGATGTTGTCCAGGTAGTCCAGGTGAGCAACTACACTGGTGAAGAATGAATGCTTAGGATGATGAATGGGATACGAATCAAGCGGTTGCTTCATCCTGGATGGTGCTGATCTTCTCGAATGCCGATGGATGAGAAAGAAAATGAATGGTTGTCAGATGGAGGAACAGTGCAGCTTGTTCCGTGACAAGGATACAGGAAACTGTTTGTAGTGTAATGATAGAGGCACAATGTGTAGATTAAGGTTCTTTTCTGCACCCCCTGCCATAAAAGGGTTCCTAACTGAGATAATAAAGGCTCTGCTTTTAACATCAAGTGGTTGAAAAGAGTATTAATCAGGCAGCTGCCTGCTGAGGCTTCAGATGGCTGTGTGTGCCTGGGGGGGTTCAGAATTAGAGACATGGAAAGCAAGAATTTCAACTAATTAAAGCAGAATGAAGCAGAGATTCAGTGGAGTCATGGCTTCGTTAAGCATTGCACAGCTCTCCACCCACATCTGGTCAATGAAGGTTAAGTAATGGCCATTAGTAACTTTACTGTAATGGGGCAGACAGCTGTTGTTATATTTTTGCAAAATTATAATTGCGCTAGCTGCCTTCTGGGAAAAGTAACTTGCTTATAATGCAAAAAATGCTAAGTCAAGCTAGGCTTTTTGACATATCTTGTGTTACCCTCTAAAGAGCTGCAAAGAACTGATTAAAATTAAAACCAAGACATTCGTAGATGCTGTATCATCGCAGGAGCAATTATATATCAATTGCACTTCAGAGCAATTCATGAACAACTAACTCATTAAACAGACTGCCATTTCACAAAACATCAAAATAATGCATTTATATAGCACCTTTAGCAGATTAAAAAGTCCTAAGGGTTACTTTCAAACAAAATATGCCATTGTGTCACAGGAAACAGGTGGATTTTAAAGTAATGTCTTAAAGCTTGAGAGTGAGTTACAGTTGGAAGATTCAGGTTGGTGAATCTCGAATTTAGAGCTTTGGCATTGCCGCACTTATTTCACTCCAACCCATTCTCTCCCACTTCGAGTCATAGAGTCATACGGCATGGAAACAGCCCCTTTGGCCCAACTGGTCCATGCTGACCAAGATGCCCCATCCAAGCTAGTCCCATTTGCCAGCATTTGGCCCATAACATTCTAAACCTTTCCAATCCATGTACCTGTCCAACCGTCTTTTAAAAGTTGTTATTGTACCTGCCTCAACCACTTCCTCTGGCAGCTCATTCCACATGGATACCATCCTTTGTGTAAAAAGTTGCCCCTCAAGTTCCTCTTAAATCATTCCCCTCTCACCTTAAACCTATGCCCTCTAGTTCTTGATACCCCAACTCTGGGAAAAAGACTGAGTGCATTCACCCTATCTATACCCCTCATGGTTTTATACACCTCTATAAGATCACCACTTGCTCGTCAACTCCACCCTGCTTCTGGAACAATAAAAGTCAGGGTTATACATTAGAATAGTGGAGAACTTTTGAAAAGTCGTAAGGATGGGAAATTCATGGAGGGATTTGAAAACAAGAATCAGCATGAACTGGTTGAGGGGTGATTGCTGAATGGGTATTGTACAAATTGATTTAAGGACAGCAGTGTTTTAAAGGGTTAAAATTCCCACTTTTTTTTTCAGGGTCACTCCTGAAAAATGAGAAATGGGAGTTCTTCCACTTGTAATGGCATGGTTGCAATGGCATGGAGCACCTAGTGTGACCCCACAAGGTGAAGACCGATACAATTATTCATTTGTGTTGTTATTGGAGGGAGGAATGTCGTTTGGGAAACAAGGAGAATTTTTATTCTTGAAATAGAAGCACTGATCCTTCAACTGTAACAAAGCAGGTGGGGAATGCAATTTAACTGCCTGCAGAATAAACTTGGTGAACAACATTGGTGGCACAGTGGCACATTTAGTGGAGCCACTAACTCACAGTGCTGGAGACCCAGGTTCAATCCTGATCTTCGGAGATTTCTGTGTGGAGTTTGCACGTTCTCCCTGCGATCGTGTGGCTTTACGTCAGGTGCTTCGGTTTCCTCCCACATCCCAAAGTTGTTCAGGTTGGTAGGTTGAGCGGCCACAGTAAGTTAGCCCTAATGTGTAGGTGAGTGGTACAATCTGCGGGGAGCAGATGAAAATGTGAGAAGAATAAAACATGGGTTTAATATAGGATTAATACAATGGCTGATTGGTGGTTGGTGGTTGGCACAGCCTTGGTGAGCTGAAGGGCCTGTTTCTCTGCTCTATCTCTCTACAACTCAATGGCTCTCTCATTTGTGGATGGAACCTCAGATTGTGCACTAATGTCCTTGTTTCGGGTTTGGACGTAGAACCTCCCGACTCTGGGGTGAAAGTTTATCAGTTGAGGTTACTCAACCTAAAACACTGGCTGTTATTTCATTAGCGGTGAAATATTTCACTGTTGAACTTAACTTAAAACATTGTTACAATTAACATTTTGTGAAGAACCAAGGATTGCACACAGTTTCACCACCTATTGTGTAAAACAGAAAAATCACAGAATATAGTGACAGAAAATGGTGACAGCATCCATGAATCAAAACAGGGAGGCCTGGAGGACGTGTTAGTGGAAGAAGACAAATAATATAGAAATTGCAATGCAACAGCAGTAGATTTTCTTACAACACAGAAGGAAGCCATTCGGCCCTTGTTGCCTCCTTGAGCAATCCCATTGCTCCCTTTCCCCCCACTTATTCCCCTCCAACTCATTCTCTCCCACACACCCACAACTCCACCCTGATTCTCCTCCCACTCACTTGCACTGGGGGCAACCTACAGGACCATCGAGTGCACTTGGGATGTGGGAGCAACGGGGGAAATAGTGCGGTCACAGGAAGCAGATGCAAACTCCACACAGTCAGCACCAGAGTTCAGGACCAAATCAGTATTCCCCGAGCTGTGAGGCAGCAGCACTACCTGCTGCATCCTGGGCCACCCTTTGAAAGGCATTCAGGTCTTTGCATCCAATCATGTTTACATGGGACATCCTGGAGGGAAATATCTATTTCCTGTTCTTTGGGTAATGACTCTGGCTCCCAAAGAAATGGTTTGTTTTCTCAACTACTGTTGGAATTTACTCTTGGATGGGGTGGAGGAACCAGTGAGATAGTTGGTGGGTTTTTTGCCTGTGAGATAAAGTCCCCTCTGTCAGAAATACTCAGAAGTAAGAAAATTTGGGGAGTCATTTAAGCCTAAACTGCAATAACAGCATTGTGGTATTTATGACAATCTACCTGACAGCAAATTCATGCTTCATTCAGAACCCACTAAAATCCAAGACTGACCTAAATCATAGCTTCAATGACATTTAAACTATTTTGTATTCAGCCACTCAGGCTTTGCAAAAGCATTTCACATCGAAGCTGCCTACAGGCAAGCACCTGCCTGTGATATTGTTAAAGGCCTGGCCAGTAGGTTTGTCCATAGAACAAGTCTCCCTCCCTATTACAAAAAAAATCACCTTCAGTATTGGTACCAAACTGGTTCAAGTGCATTGTCTGCTGGTTGAAGTCAAAACCTATACATTCAGGTTAATTGAAGCTAATGGGACCAAACCTGGGGGAGGTGAGTGTACAGATACCAGTGCGGTCTTGTTCTTGCTTAGTGCTGGTGACCAAAGATAAATATCTCTGTCCATGACAATCACAGCCACAGCGGCAGTATTAATAATTAAAAAGCTCGACCTGCCTCAGGCACTGTGGTTTCATCTATCCTTCTTTTGTCACTTATTATCATCTTCCAGATGAGATATTAAACCATGGCCCTGTCTGGTCTCTCTGACAGGCATGAACATCCCTTTACACTATCTTGAAGAACAGCACGGGAGCTATTTGTGGCCAATATTTACTGTTCACTCACAAACACTTAAAAAAAAGATTACCCAGCATTATGCATTCTTGTTGTATGTAAATTATGTGCATTTCCAACATTACAACAGTATCAGAAAGGTTAAGGAAAGGAACCGGAGAGCTTAGGGCCTGTGCAGTTGAAGGTAGGTCCACCAGTGGTTGAAAGATGCACATCACACACATCTCTCCTGATCTCCTTCCTCTTTCATTTTGCTCATATTTTTCCCACTTTCCCAACCCAAACAGAACAGAATGCAGAAATAAAAGCAGAAGATGCTGGAAACACTCAACTGGTCAAGCAGCATCTGTGGAAAGGTTAAAGGCCCGTTGTCAGTACCAGGAAAGAGAGAAAAACCAGTTAGCTTCAAGTTGCAGAGAAGCTGGGGGAAGGGATAGATCGGATAAATGTAATACCTGTGATTGGGTGAGGTCAGAGCTGCCATTGGGATCAGTTGTAGGGGCCATTCGGCCAACGAGTTAATGTCCAGAAGGGTGCAATATACACAGAAGGAAGATGGGATGCTGTTCCTCAAGCTTGCACTGGGCCTAATTATAACAGTGCCACAGGCAGATAGTTCAGAATGAGAGCGGGATGGAGAATTAAAGTAGTTGGCTCAGGGTCACCCCTGTGGACAACATGCAGGTACTTTGCAAAGTGATCACTCAATCAGCGTCGGCCTTCTCCAGTGCAGAGGAGACCACACCCTGAACACCGAATGCATTGGAAGGAGCTGCTTCACCAAGAAAGAATTAAAAGTTTGCACAAAGAGAGTAGTTAGAGGCTGGCTATCTCGGATGTAACCTGCAGGGTTTCCTGGACTTTTTTTGTTTCCCGGAATGTGCTAAAACTGCAACAAATTCACTATTTGTGAAATTGTTCTACCTGTCTGCTGATTACAAATAGTCGACCATTAAAAGTCATTATCTACAGAAGGAAGCTTGAAATCCCCTCTGCAGAACCACCGGACAGATTGCGGATGTTGATGTACCTGTGTCCTCGACAAAATTAACCTGGGCGCTAATGAGACGAATCGTAATTGGCTTTCGAACCTCAACTAGTCATAATCACAAAGTATTAATGGGAGCTATTATTGACTGCTCAGAACACTGCTTTTTTAATTTCTGGTATTTTAAAGTTAATTTATCAAACTGATGGATTATCCTCAACCCCACCAGACCCTCCCCCATCTTCAATAGAAAAGGCTGCATTTATTCAGAGAAATTCAAACCCTTAAGCACAGCCAGGTCTGCTGTTCACTGAGAGGAGGTGGCCACCATAAGCCATAAAACAGATTGCATTTTGAATTTCAAGGTATAATGAATTCTCAACATTGCACTTTTTTGAGTTTGAAATGAGTAATATTAGTGTGCTTGACCTTATACCTGCAAAAACAAACTTGGGTAATGATGATGGATGTCACAGCAGTTACAATGCATGGTGCTACCCATATAGAAGCAGAGTACTCATCAATAGTTATATGCTGCATGTTTCCCATCCACTGGTGCAATGGCTTAACAGGCAGGAATGAATTCAAAGCCACATTGATATACAAGAGACCTCCAAAGCTTATGTTATTTCCCCTACAAGGGTTCTTTCATTACATAAAGTTGGTTCAGTTACTAAACAGTGAATTAGTGCTGTTCAGGTGACATACAGTGTAGAATCTAGGTATAAGATATCTTTATTAGTCACATGCACATCAAAACACACAGTGAAATGCATCTTTTGTGTAGAGTGTTCTGGGGGCAGCCCGCAAGTGTCAACACGCTTCCAGCGCCAACATAGCATGCCCACAACTTCCTAACCCGTACGTCTTTAGAATATGGGAGGCAACCGGACCACCCAGGGGAAACCCGCTCAGACACGGGGAGAACGTACAAACTCCTTACAGACAGTGGCCAGGATTGAACCTGAGTCGCTGGTGCTGTAATAACGTTATGCTAACAACTACACTACCGTGCTTGCCCTAAAAGATGCAATTCATACAACAGCTTTTAGGGAATTCCAAAGTACTTTCCTCTCAGTGACGTACTTTTGATGTCTAATCATTGTGCAGGACATACTGCCGCCAATTTATGCACCGTAAGTTCTCCAAAAAGTAACAGAATAATGACCAGGTAAACTGGCTTAATTCGGGCACAAGGGATGACATATATTGGAATCTGGAGCAACACACAAGATGCTGGAGGAACTCATCGGGTCAGGCAGCTCTACGGAGGGAAATGGACAGTCGACATTTCAGGATGAAAGGTCTCAACCCGAAACATTGACTGTCCGTTTCCCTCCATTGATGCTGCTTGGTTAAACTGGTTTAATATAAGTCTCGTTTCCAGGTCGACAACCTTAACTTCTGTAATTTGATGCTTGGTGTTCAACTATCATTCGGTTAAATCCACGTTCCTTCCAAGGTCAATAAAGTCTTCCTGAGATACCATGTCCAGTTTAGGGAGCAGTGGAGGATGAGAAGACTTTTCAATAGGGCATCTCTTATCTTGCCAGAAAAAATAGAATATTATAAGTTTATGATTTAGCTATTTTGTTGAAGTGTTTGTTTACAAAGAAACATCTGTTGGGTATCAGAGTTTGACACTGGCAATAATGTCCGTCCATTGAAGAGGACTGGGAGTTGAAAGCTCTCTCAGAAACTGGTCATTGATCAGCAGATGTAGGCTATTCTGAGCAAGGTTGTTACAAACCCTTCACATGGCCTGAAGTACAAACCCAAAATACAAATTAAATTGCATGCACAAAGGTACAACTCGTAGAGCTACTGCTTCACAGTTCCAATGACCTGGGTCAATCCTGGCATCGGGTGCTGTCTGTGTGGGAGCTTGGACTTTCTCTCAGTGACTGCATGGGTTTCCTTCAGGTGCTCTGGTTTCCCCTCACATCCCAAAGATGTGAGTTGCTAGGTTAATTGGTGTTGTAAACTAGTATGGTAGAGTGGGGGGAGTCAATGGGAATGTGAAGAGAATAACATGGGGATTCATGTGGGATTAATGTAGATGGGCTCTTGATGAGTCAGTGTGGTCTTGCTGGGTGGGCTGGGGGTGCGGTGGGGGTGGGGAGGGGTAGCTATTCCCTGCTGTATGACTGTATGAGTCTATATGACAGCACAGAATGAGTCCATTCAGGCTAAATGTCTCCACACGAGCCTCCTCCCAGCACTTTCTAACTCAGTCCATCAACACTTCCACTTTATCTGGTGTCCCCTTCAATGTGTCAATGTTCTTCAGCTCAACTACTGCCTGTGGGAACATGTTCCTCATCCCTGCCACTCTCAGTTGAAAGAAGTCTCATTTGAATTCCCCACTGGATTTATGAAAACTAGGAAATGAGATTCAAGCAGCCATAATCTCTCTATGTCATTGAATTGAACAAGAACAAGAAGGGTGACTGTAGCAGTAACAGATTTATTACTGTATCCCAGGTTTTGACTGGGCTCCAAGGAATGACAAGTAGGATTACATTAGATTCTATTAGTTGAATAAATTATCTATGTTCATCAGCTAATTGTTGTAAAACTAGAGGAAAGTAATTATAAATATTCTATTAGGCCAAATTAATCTACAAGTCTAAGGCATTAACACGCATTAAGTACAATAGTATTATCTTGTTTACTTGTGTTCATTGTAAGAGCTCCTTCAGGATTAAAGATATTCCAGGGCTTTGGGATTTAACCAAGAGTTTAAACAGCAAGACAGAAACTTAATTATTCAAGTTACAATAACATAAACTCTTTATTGTTGACTGAGAACAATTGTATAAACTCAGGCTGATCACAAGGGGCTAGGAGCAAGAGATGTGATCCGTGGCAATTTATTTCATGGTGAGTGGCCAAAGAATATTGCTTAAACAGAGAGGTATTAAAGAATGCTGCTCTACAGATAGATCTAGATGTTCTCATACATCAGATCCAGCAAGGTAGAATTCAGGTTCAGCAAGTAATGAGGAATGCTGGAATGCTCAATCCGGGGGCATGGAGTACAAAAGCAGGGAATTCTGTATACGGCATTGGTGAGACCAAACCTGAAGCACTGTGTTGAGTTTTGGTCTCCTGATTTAAGGAAGGTTGTAGTTGCATTGGAGGTTTATCAGGAAAAGTTCATCAGGCTGATTCCTGTGATGAAGCAGCTGTCTTATGAGGATTGAATGAGAAAGTTGGGCCTGTGCTCGTTGGAGCTCAGGAGAATGGGAGGTGGTCTTACTGAAACAAATAAGTTTCTGACTGGGTAGATTCCAAAGGGATGTTTTCCCTCATGGGGGAATCCAGAACCAGGGGGCATAGTTTCAGCCAGCCATTTAAGATGGAGATGTTTCTCTCAGAGGGCCATGAATCTTTGGAGTTCTTACAGAGCTTTGGAGGATGAGCCCTTGAAGATATTCAAGACCAAGATTTTCAGACTATAGGGAGTCAAGGGTTATGGGAAATAGGGAAGAATGTTCAGACTAATGTTCGTCCCAGCTAAAGGTTTAACTGGCCTGAGGTAGCGATCAGAACAGCCATGATCTTATTGAATGGTGGAATAGGTTCAAGGGCCATAGGGCCTATCATGTTCTCTTACAACACAGAAGCAGGGAATTCGGCCCATCAAGTCTTTGCCAACTCTCCGTGCATTCCCAGCAGTTGTCTGTAATTATTCTCTCAGACATGCGGCAGTCTGCATTTGTGGATCGGTGGTGGAGAGGATGAGCAGTTTTAAATTCCAGGGCATTAACATATTGGATGACCTGTCATGGGTCCAACACATAGATACAATCACAAGAAAGGCACACTAGCCTCCTTACTTTCTTAGAAGGTTAAGGAGGTTCGGCATATCACTGAACATTCAAACTTCTACAGATGTACTGTTGAAAGTATCCTGACCGGTTGCATCATGGTCTGGTACAACAATTCAAATGCACAGGAAGAAGCTGCAGAGAGTAGTGGACTCTGCCCAATACATCACTGGCACATCCCTTCCCATCATCGGTAGTATCTACAGGAGGTGCTGCCTCAAGAAGGTAACATCTGTCATCAAAGGTAACCATCATCCAGGCCATGCCATCTTCTTGCAGCTACCATTGGGCAAGAGGTACAGAAACCTGCAGTCCCACACCACCAGGTTCAAGACCAGCTATTTCCTTCCAAATGTTCAGTTCTTGAACCAACGTGCATGACCCTAATCACTATCTTAATATAGTAACACTATGACCACTTTGCATGACTTTTTTTTTGTTCTAGGTGTGTTCTTTCTTGTATAATTTTGTATAATTCATGTTAAGTTTATTTTTTTCTTGAGAATGTTGTGTATCTGATGCCATTTGCCTGTGATTCTGCTGCAAGTAAGTTTTTCATTGCACCTGTGCACACATGTACTTGTGCACATGACAATAAACTTGACTTTGACCTTGACCTTGACTTTGACTTTGATATGCCCATCATTTCCAAGTTTAGTCACTCACCAGCACCCACCCTAGGGGTAATCTACAGCCAATTAACCAGCCAACCAGCTGGTTAGATGTGGGATGTGGGAGGAAACTGGAACACCAGAGGAAACCACGGAATGTGCAGACGCCACACAGGCTGCATCGGTGATCAGGATTGAACCCAAGACACGGGAGCCATGAGGCAGCAGTACTACCTGCAGCATCATCGTGCTGCCCCTGTGTCCTGCATATTTATCTTGTTTTTATGTGCTTAAGAGCTGATGGGAGAGGGACTTGGCTGTTGTACATCTCACTCTTAAAAGTCACCCAGCTGCAGTGAGTGCTGTTCCATTAGCAAACATCTTCCTGATGGGAACACCATCTGCAGCTGTTCAAGAAGCAACCCCAGCACCTTATCAGGGTCATCTGAGGACTGGGTATAAATACTGGTCTTGTCAGCAGCTCGCACATTCCACAAAAGAATGGTGCAAATCACAGTTGTCCTTTTGTTCACAGCAAGATCCCACAGAGCAATGGGAAGGAACATTGGTCTGGACAAGGGGAACTCTCCTTCAAACACTGCTCTGCAGGTTGCCCTTAAGTTGCAGACCATTTGGAAATGTGTTGCATTTCCTTCATTGTCACTGGATTGAAACTGTGAAACTTTTCACCTTTCGGTACCTTCACCACATGGACGGCAGCAGTTCAACAAGGCAGCTCAGCATCACCTTCTCAAGGGTAATTCAACTGTTCCAGCAGTACCCAGCTCATGCAAACAAATATAAAAGAGTGAATTGCTCCTTCATTCCCTGGACATGCTGCCTGTGGCTCATGGACCTGAGTTGCCAGTGTACAGCCATGTAATCTGAAGCAGGTCCCAGAGCAGTGTGAATGTGCTGAGTCAAGACCTTACCAATAAATTTGGAGAGGGCAAATTTGTTGTTTTGCCTGACTCTGAACTCCTTGTGTCAGCAACTGGACCCAGTCTATAAGACCATAAGATATAGGAGCAGAATGAGACTATTCGGCCCATCGAGTCTGCTCTGCCATTCAATGATGGCTGATTTGCTTTTTCTCAACCTTATTCTCCTGCCTTCTCCCTGTAACCACCTTACCAATCAAGAACCTACCAATCTCTGCCTTAAATACACCCAATGATGTGGCCTCCACAGCCCTCTGTGGCAACAAATTCCACACATCCACCACGCTCTGGCTGAAGAAATTCCTCATTATCTCAGTTCCAAAGGTGGGATTCCCTTGAGGGGAATAACTGTTACATCCGGAGCCAGGTCAAACCTCGAGCAGAATCTGAAGCCCCACTCATTTCAATGGGGATCCCAGGCCTGAGATTATGAGATAAAATGAAAGTAGGTTTTTTTCAAAAAATTCCTTTATTTAGCACTGTAATTATTATATTATGAGTTTTTAATGCTTTTTATGAAAGTATTATTGTTTTAAATGATTTTAATTTGAATCACTTTTAAATGCAATTGAATGTTGGAGAGATTAAAAGCTGTTAAAATGTTATTAAGGCTTCACAGTTGGCAAAGCCCTTCCGCAAACATTGTCTTCTATCACTGCCTGTCAGGGGCAGAGCTTCCACACAATGCCAGTCACTGCTTGAATCTTGCCACAGGGCTCAAGGTATCAGACGGCTAGAGAGATGTCCACTGTGCATCTAGCTGGGGTATATATGGACAGGTAGGGACCAAGGTCAGTAATTTTAGGGTTGGGGCCAGCAGAATTGAGGTCTTTCTGTTGAAGCAATACTCAAGTTGTCAATTATTGAATGTAAGAACATAAGAACTAGGAACAGGAGCAGGCCATCTGACCCTTCCAGCCTGTACCTCCTTTATTAAGGCCAAGGCCAACGTCATCGATGATAATGGAAGAGAGATTAAGATACCACGTTTTAAGCTCAAAGAAAACCAAATAAAAGCTCTCAAAACTTGAAGTGATTAAAATCACTTGACAATACAGTTATCTAGGTATCTACTGTGCAAGCACACTCTCAAAATTGGATATAGCAAACTATTTCATTTATTATGCGGAGAAAAGCTTCACACTAATGGATCTACCAAATTGAATTTGTCTTGTTTTCCTTAATAGTGAGCTAGTTGGTAAATCTGTTGTCTCCTATCAGACCAGAATTAGCATGGCAATGACGAACGAAATTACCCTGCATAGCTCTTTCAGAGTGTACTTGCAGTCTCAAGTCACTTCCACCAGGTCCCTCTGTGGTGATAGGGACTCAAGCAAGGTATGTTTCATGACTGTTTCGGCATGGACCAGTTGAGCTGAAGGATCTGTTTCTGTGTTGCATGACTCTATGACTAGAAAAAGCCACAACATACCCCATAAATACAATTCCTCTTGCTCAGTTGCCAAAACTAAGACTTTGTTCTAAATGTTTCTAAACTATTAAAAATAATTAACATTTGTACTACAAAAATACCACACAATGACCATCTCTGTCAAGGGAGAATCTAACCACCTACCCTTGATATTCGACATCATCAACAGTGAATAGCTTATAGCTAGCATCGTGTGGTGTGAGAAGACAAATCTTGATGGAAGTGCTTTGCCAGATGTGAAACCTCTGTGCCATTTTAATAGTTTTTAATCTCTCTGACATTCAATGATATTTAAGCGCTATCCAAAGTAAAATCATTTAAAATAATAGCTTTTTTTTTAGAAAAAGAAGTTGATTAAAAACTCATAAACACATTTAAAGAAACTAAAACATTCAATAAGGGAAAATAATGTTTGGAAAAATTATCTTCTGCTTTACCTCATAAAGTGGGGCCCAGAATGTCCACCATCAATATCCTGGGGCATCAGCATTGACCAGAAGCTCAACTAGACCAGCCATGAGTGCCATGCACCAAAGAGCAAACCAGAGGTTCAGTATGCTGCAATGAATGACTCATCTCCTGGCAGCCAAGGAATTTCCACCATCTCCAAAACACAGGTCAGGAGCTTGATGGAAACTAACCAGTTGCCTGGATGAACGCAACACCAACAACACTCAAGAATTTTGCCACCATTCAGGTAAAAGCAGCCCAATTGATTGACACCCAATCCACCACCCCAAACATGTATTCCCTCTATCACCAGTACACAGTGGCTGCAGTGCATACCACCTACTGCAGTTACTTACCAAGGTTATTCCAACAGCACCTCCCAAACCACAAGGACTACCACCTAGAAGGACAAGGGCATTCATTGCATGGGAACACTATCACCTGAAGATTCCTTCTGTGTCGCAAGACATCCAACTTGGAAAAATACTGCTGGTTCTTCATTGTTGCTGGATCTACATCCTGGAAATTCTTATCCAAGAGCATGTGGAGCACCTTCACCAGAAGGACTGCTGTGGTTCAAGAAGGTAGCTTACCAATACTTCCTCAAGGGGGACTATGGATGGCCAATAAATGCTGGCCTTGCATGCAACATCCTGATCCCAAAAATGAATATAAAAAGTGAAAAAAGATTTTTTTTAAATACCTAAAATAAAAATGTTTAAAACACTCAAATGATTAAATAATTTTTTTTACCATGGTCCCTTGCAGCCATTCCTCTCCACTGAATGAAGGAACCATCCTTTATGCAGCAGGTCAGGTGTCCAAACCGATTCTGTGCTGTCAGTGCTGGTGCATTGCTCCAAGTCCTGATCCAATGCTGGATTCTGTGAGGACAGCCAGCATCAAACCACATCTGTGAAAAATATTGTGAACAGTTACTCACAGAATCAGGATATCAATGGAATTCATGAAGCTATAAAGAGCTAACACAGGGGATGTCAGCAGACAGATAGGGAACTGTAGATATTTCTGCACAAAATGTGGGTCATTGCCTTCTGAGTGTTTACTCAGTGGGTATGAAGAATAATTACTGCTACCCCTACCATCTTCGCTTTCACCTGCTTCCTTTTAGAAGGAGTGATGTAGTGTGGGGATGATGGAGAAATCTTTCTTTTCATGTTTTTTTTGGATAAGGTAGGCCGTTCTGGTACCTCACTCGGCATACCATTCCTTGTGCAGAAGTTTGGTGATGGGTACAGTGCATATCTCAGTATTTTTGGGCCATTATAGCTAAGTCTAACTCTACCCAAACCTGTCAATCACCCTTATAAGACCGCCAGACCTGGCCCAATAAAGAAGTAAATAATTTGTGTTTACATGAAGCTGGCATGGATCGTGTTTGGGTAATCATATATGAATATAATGGTGTAACAGTTAAATTACTGGATTTGAAGCCAGAGTTCTGGAGCAATGATCCAGAGATATGAATTCAAATCCCACAAAGGCAGCTAGGAAATTTAAATAATATCTGGAATTTTTTTCTAAAAAGCTAATCATTAAACTACTGGAATGTAAAAGCCCATCTGTTCCAATAATGTCCTGTAGGGAAAAGATTCCGTCCTCTTTACTTGGTCTGGCCCATATGTGACTCCAGATCCACTCATGTGGTTGACTGTTAACGGATTCTTCAGTTCTCGGGCAACTAAGGATACCCAATAAAATGGTGCCATTGGCAGTGATGTTGCATTGTGAGAACAAACAAAATAAGAGAGGAAAGGTGTTACGTACTTGCAAGTTTTCTTTCCATACCAAATATCTTGATGTGAACTGCAGCCTTTGGGCACTGTGGGAGACCCATTCTATTCACAGCAGGTTCCAACAACTATCAATGCAATGAAAAACCAATTAAACCATTTCAGCTGTATTGCAGGTTCAACAGTAAATACTGAATTTGAAGGACATGTGGCTTCTTTTTTTGTACCGGTCAAATGTCTCTAATATCCAATCATCTGCCCCAAGATTAAATAGAGCAAGCCTTACAACTCACTTCCTTCCCCCATCAACAAAAGCTTTCAGTCTTGAACAAATTCCAAATTAAAACTAGTCTCTATGTGACTAAAACATTAGGTGCTACTTCCTACAGAGATATAACCTTTGAAGCATTGGGCACCAGACAGCTTGAAGGCAAAAATCGATTTTAAGCATTGCTAACAAGAGAAACTTTAATGCAAAAGCAAAATACTGTGAATAATGGAAACTTGATTACAACACTATATTGGAAGAATTTTTGTATTGGCTGAACCTTATTAAATTGCAAGCTGAGAAACACTAAACCCAATGAATGTTATCTGTCAGGCAAAGGCAGCTGGTAGCCAAGAATAAATCTTGGTTGCTATGTCTAGGCTGAATGGAGTACTGCCTTGAGGTAAGACATCCATTAAACTTTAACAAGTGTTATACATGTGAGTTAACCTCACCAAAAGTTGAACAAGCCATAAGCAACTGATAAGTCTGCCTCAAGGAGCAAATGGTTGAGATATGCTCGTAACAAACATAAAGGAAATGTGGATACAAAGGTTTACGAATGTTTCACTACATGTGGTGACAATGTTTTAGCTCGACCGGATAGAAATGATTGGGTAATTCTCCTGTCACTCAGACTTGGTGACCTTGCTGCTGTAAGTGAGTGAGACTGACTCTATGCATATAATTTATTTGTCACTATCCTCCACTTACTGCATTTCACCAGGAAATCACCAGTCTGGATGCATCACGGCTTGGTACGGGAACTGCTCTGCCCGAGACTGCAAGAAACTGCAGAGAGTTGTGGACACAGCTCAGCACATCACAGAAACCAGGCTCCCCTCCATGGACTCTGTCTACACTTCTCGCTGCCTCGGTAAAGCAGCCAACATAATCAAAGACCCCACCCACCCAGAACATTCTGTCTTCTTCCCCCTCCCATCAGGCAGAAGGTACAAAAGCCTGACAGAACGTACCACCAGGCTCAAGGACAGCTTCTATCCTGCTGTTATAAGACTATTGAGCGGTCCCCTAGTTTGATAAGAGGGATTCTTGACTTCACAATCTACCTCGCTATGGCCTTGCGCTTTATTGTCTACCTGCAGTGCACTTTCTCTGTAACTGTAACACTTTATTCTGCATTCTGTTATTATTTTTCCTTGTACTACCTCAAAGCACTGTTGTAATGAAATGATCTGTATGGATGGCATGCAAAACAAAGTTTTTCACTGTACCTCAGTACACGTGACAATAATAAACCAATTTACCAGTCTTATAGGGAATTTTTCTTTGTAACTTTTGCTCGTTACTGGTTTTCTGAGTGAATTGACTTTGCTGCATAACAGACTGCTTGCTAGATGTCATAACCCACTCAATTCTAATTTGTTGGCTGAAACAGTGCTGTTAATAAACACCACTAGAATCAGCTTTCTTCCCATGTTGACTAAGACTGAAGGGTCTGAGTCTAATGAAAGGAAGTCAACTAAAGACCCAGCTATAGGTCTCCCAATGGGTACTTGAACATTTCAGGATTGAGATCTGTCATTGACCTGCATGTTTGCTGGGAGAAGGACTGTATCTGACAGGGTAAATTCAGCCCAAGAAACTCAATTAACATCTGATGTTGAAGATATAAAAATCATGAGTAATTTTTACTCATCATTTAAAACTCTGTTCCTAATGATCAGCATCTTTTGTTTTATTTAGCCCAGGTCAGTACAATGAGTCCAGCTGACATAATTGGGAATATGAGTTTGGAAATGTCATTGAGCCTGACCGAAAAATGACATTCAATTATCTCAAAGAGTGGGTATCAAATCATCTTGAGTTAAATGAGTATCTGTTGGGAGCTTAAACAGCTTAAATCCTCATAATATTACCGTGGAGAGAGTGGGCCAGTATCCTTCATGATATTAAGATTCAAAGAATCAAATACAGTACAAGAATTAGCAGAGACAGAGATTGACACAAAAGCAAAATTAATATAAAACACGTTGTTTTCACTATTTGGTTTATAAAACTGGCCAGATGCCACAGCTTGTTTAAACAGAAGGGTTTGTTGAAATTTCTGAGTTTTAAGTAGACTAATTTTGAAATAAAAATGGAATCACAAGAGACTGCAGATGCTGGAATCTGGAGCAACACACAAAAAGCTGGAGGAACTCAGCGAGTCAGGTAGTATCTATGGAGGGAAATGTACAGTCAACATTTCGGGTCGAGACCCTTCCCTGTCCTGATGAAGGGTCTTGCCTTAAACGTCGGCTGTCCATTTCCCACTGTAGATGCTGTCTGACCTACTGAGTTCCTCCAGCATTTTGTGTAATTTTGGAATAGCACTGATGGATGATGACAACATGTCAAGACAGCTTTTGGTATCAGTGGGTAGTAGTCTCTTCACTGAGTCATAAAAGGTATGGGTTCAAGTCCCAGCCTAGAGAGTTGAGTACAAAACACTAGGCTGAAGTTTCAGTACAGCACAGGAGGGGTGCTGCACTGCCTGAGGTGCTGACTTTTGGATGGCATGAAACAAGATGTCATCTGGCCTCTGAGGTGGATGCAGATGATTTGGAAAAGAGAGGAATTTCCTTCAATGTCCTGGCTAATATCTGTTACTCAACAAATATCATTAAAGCCAGATGATCTTATCATTATCATCATTGTCTCTACGTTTCTTTTGGGCACAAATTGGCTACTGTGTCAAAATTGTGGAATTAAAAATCCTATGATGTAGACAGAGGTTACTCGGGCTGTGTGTCCACATTGGCCTAAAAAAGAGCAAGCCAACCTCATCCCACTTTCTAGCACCTGATCCATCACTCTGAAGTTTCCAATTCTTCAACTACACCTCCACTTATCGGTTAAATGTAATGAGGGCTTCCATCTCTCCCACTCTCTCAGGTAGAGAGTTCCAGACCCCTATATCTTCTGGAATGAGGGCTTTCCTCATCTCCCCTTCTACCAACCTAAATTTTCCCCTTACTTCTACAAAACAAAATGGGTCCTTCCTGTTTATCTTATCTCCTGATAATATTATGTACCTCAATTAAATCACCCCTCAACTTTCTCTGTGCAACCAAAGCTCATTCAATCTTTCTGCATGGCTAAAATTTTCCTACCTTGACAGCATCCTTCTAAGTCTCTTTCTCTACTGCAATCACTTCTTTCCTAGAGTTTCTTGTTCCAACAGTTTATTGTTCTGCATAGGAGCAATGTTTAAAAGGTGCTGGAAGTTCAAGTCAAAGCTTGTACATGCTGGGATGGCCTGAGGTTGTATTGGATTTATATAAAAGCAAGTCTTTTTTTTGCCTGGCAGTCCACTATTACTGAAAAAGGTATTAACCAATTCACTTTAAACAGGTGAGCAATTTCACTGAAATATTAGAGAGTAGAAGGTCAAACTAATATGCTAAATTTACAGGTGTTATCTTCTCTTTAGGGCTTTGTACTTAGAATATATTCTTAGTAAAGTACTTTGGGACAACCCGTGGCCTTGAAAGGTAGTATATAAATATGTCTTCTTTCTTGATAGCTGTATACAATTTAATAAGATTGATTTTATGACTTGCTCAAAGTGGGACTAAGATGTATTTTGCCCAATTTATTATTCTGAGCATCTGGCCACACAAGGCAAGATACCCAACTTTGATGTTGAGTCCAACTCACTAGCACTTTAAAGTAGTGCCCTTTGGTGTGTGCTCAAGATTAATTATCCAGATTTCAACACCAGGGCTGAAATCAGACAACAGGGGAACTAATTATTGATTGGGGAGTTCAACCTGTCATAAACAGTATAGACATTATAGTGGCAATGCTGGCCAGTACCTTAATCAATATGTTATTTGAAGCACATTTAAAATATAGACCAGTTAAATAATTGTCTTCTGTACCATGTACACATTAAGACTTTAAAACAAATGAAACATAACCAACAATATAAAAATTACACCATATCGGTTGCACACACATTATTTTTAATACCCTAAAGTAACACTGGTAATATTAACTTTGTAGTCTGGGAAATGATTGATTCAGTAGCACTTTGACCTTTGTTGCTATGGGGATTAAGGGTTTGTGCTCAGATAGAGAAAGGCTTTCTTTCCTGTCATAACTCCAATAACTAAAAAAAAGTCTATTAAATATGTCCTTGACATTGACCTCAAAGAATTCAAAAAGAGGTTTAAAGTAAACTAATGAATGGCAACAAACCATCCTTTGGCTTTCCCACTATAGGGAGTTCCTCCATTTTCTGTTCGTTCTGCTAATGTAGATTAAGCTACCATCTGTATGTTCCCCATAGCAGCAGACACCATGTTGACATGGAAATATATTGGCCATTCCTTTATTGTTGCTGGGTCTAATTCCTGATTCCCTGTACCCAGCAGCATGTGGGAATGCCTCCACCGCAAGAATTGCACCTCACCACTACCTTCTCACCAAGCATCTAGGGATGGGCATTAATGCTGGTCTTCTCAATGACACCAATTTTTCATCAATGAGTAAAACATGTGAAGTTGCTGATTCACTTGGTATCTCCGGAAATTGAAGATTAATCTCTTGGATACCCCTCCAAGTAAATAGAGGGCTAAATAAAACTTTGAATTTTCTTTGAATACTTCTTATTACCAGTAATTAAAATATTAGGGGTGTGGAGGATAGAAATTTCTATTTCACTAACAAGTCAGGACCAATCCAATTGGGTAATAAAGATATCTATTAACTCAGAACATAGAACACAGAACAATACAGCACAGGGCAATAAACACTGACCTTGTTGAATGGCCATATCCCAAGAAAGAACGAGAAAGTAAGCAGTCCTTCTGTACTATTCTTGGTGGGAAATAGTTGCAAGAATCAGTGGTGCCATTTCTATGCTCTTAGGTCCCATTAGCATGGTGGTAAATTGATCTTGATTCACTGCAAAGATTCCTGGGTGTAAGACCAACCTCATTCAGCAAGCTGACTTCCATTCACTGAAAAACACTCAAAGCTCAACTTTGAATGGTTATGACACACAAAACACTCACATGGACTTTTTTTCTGTGGATTTTGCAGATGTTGACTGGTCTGTCTTTTAGTAAAATTTCTGCAAATATTGAAGCGTTTTCTGGTGCCTTTATATAATGCACCACTGCTGGAGATGGGCATAGAAGACTTAGCTCAAAAGCAGGGGTATTTTCCTTTTTAATACGAGGCAGATAGTTCATGGAAGTTATTTAGAAGGCAAATTATTGAAGGTAGAAAGCCTGCTTGAGAATTATCTACAATTCAAAAGCATATGCTCCACACAAAAAAAAAGATTTTTCATGAGTGTTCAACCTATTTTACTGTGTTTGAAACTACAGGGCACATATCAATATGATCTTTGGCTCTGGATGTCAGAGGTTAGTGCCATGAAGTCTGGTTCATGTTAGTGTCTGAACAGAGATCCCAAGATGTTGTCATTGAGGCAATTTAGTTTTTCATTCATCATGTGAAGAAAATTGAGAGGGTCTTGTGCAGTCTAAACATTTAAGTCTTGATTACGGATTCACCTTCCTTTGCATGTGCCATAAAATATGCCTATGTTGAACTCTGAAGATTTGTTCTGTTAAAGTCAAGAGGGCTGCATTTCAAAGGTGGAATTCACTGTTTTCCTTAAAATATTTGTGTTTATTACTTGCAACAGAAGACAAGTTTCAGTTGGTTGTGAGTATCAATACACTGACATAAACACCCCCTAAACAAAACTGGGCTATTTGCTGTGTGTGGTTTGTGTCAGTATTTAATGATCTGCATAAGCCCCGTCTCACCACCTTCTCTGTCCCGTCAGACTCTCCCCTTCTCTATCACAGGTTCATCTTGTTTCTCCATTTGCAAAATATTTGCTCCTAGCCTTGTCTTGATTAAGAATAAGTGGCCGTGTGGAAGTGCCTGCCTCATTGAAAGTTCAAACCTCAGGCATATTTCAAAGACAATCAGGACCAGTATCCGTTCACCACTCTAAACATTCAGTTGCTCCACTAAAAACAGGGCATAGTCAAAATATGCAGCAGGTCAGGCAGCGTCTGTAGAGAGAGAAAAAGTCTCCATAGATGCTATCTGCTCCATGCACTTCCAGAGTTTCAGCATTCGCCACAGGATCATTGTCATGGAGTTATACAGCACGGAAACAGGCCCTTTGGCCCAAATCATCTATGCTGACCAAGTTACTACTTGAGTTAATCCCATTTCCCCACATTTGGCCCATATGCCTCTAAAGCTTTCCTATCCATGTACCTGTCTGAATGTTTTTACAGCGCCGTGACCCAGGTTCAATTCCGGCCACTGTCTGTAAGGAGTTTGTACGTTCTCCCTGAGTCTGCGTGGGTTTCCTCCGGGTGCTCCGGTTTCCTCCCACGTTCCAGAGACGTATAGGTTAGGAAGTTGTGGCATGCTATGTTGGCGCTGGAAGCGTGGTGAAACTTGGGGCTGCCCCTAGAACACTCTACACAAAAGATGCATTTCACTGTGTGTTTCAATTTACATGTGACTAATAAAGATCTTATCGTAGTTGTACCCACCTCTACCACTTCCTCTGGCAACTTGTTCCATATACCCTCCACACTCTTTGTGAAAAAGTTGCCCCTCAGATTCCTTTTAATTCTTTCACCTCTCACCTTAAATCTATGACCTCTAGTTTTAGACTCCCCTGCCCTGGGAAAAAGACTGTGATTACTCACCTTATTTATGCCTCTCATGACTTTATATACCTTCATAAGATCACCCCTCAGCCTCCTACGCTCCAGGGAAAACAGTCCCAGACTATTCAGTCTCTCCTTGTTGCTCAAGCCCTCCAGTGCCGGTAACACACTTGTGAACTTTTTCTGCATCCTTTCTAACTTAATGACATCCTTCCTATACCCAGGCGACCAGAACAACACACAATACTGCAAGTGTGGCTCACTATGTCTTGTACAGCTGTAATATGATGTCTCAAATGCCTTCCTCACCACCCTGTTTGCCTGTTTCTCCACTTTCAGGGAACTATGCACCTGTACTCCTCGATCCCTCTGTTCTACAACACTTTCTAGGGCCCTACCATTTACTGTGTATATTCTGCCCTGGTTTAACTTACAAAACTGCAACACCTCGCACTTATCCCAGTTAAATTTCATTTGCCATTCTCTGGCCCACTGTTAATTGGTTGCTGTTGATTGCCCCTCGTGTGTGGGAGGATTATAGGAGAATCAGGAGGGGTTTATGAGCATTTATGATTGAGTAGGTTACAGGGAAATAAGTGGGGGAATGGGATTGATGGGATTGTTCTGAAAGTTAGCATAGACTCGATGGACTAAATGCCCTCCTGTATCATAAGAAAAATCGAAATATGAGAGAGTGCACCAATTCAAAGGTAGCTCACCACCATTTTCTCAAGGGCAGTGTGGAACTTCTAAGTCCAAGCTTAAAACAACGTAGCTAAATACAGTTGAGACATCCATTTGGCCCTTCTATTTCGTGCTTCAACTTCTGACACCAACTCCATCCTCCTCCATCATGGCACATAACTGCCTGTTAAGTAACTCATGTTTATGCCCCATGAACTCGCTACAACAGAAAAATAATCCAGACTTTAATAAAAAGGGAAAGGAAGACCAATGTACCTCTATTGCACTTCAGTGTTTTACAAATAATGAAGCACTTTTCAAGTTCTGAGAATTTTGAAACACTCTTCTTGTGAAGAACAAGTTTCCAGACATTGCTGCTTTATACTTTGTACCTGTATTATGTTGACCTGGAGTCACAGCTTGCATTGAATTTGCCCAATAGGATTTAGCTGTTTTTAATGTCTGCCTGGTGCCTACAATCTCATTACACTAATGAACTGAGTACAACAATCCCTATGCCTTGCATATCAATCAGGTGACATCCTCTTTGTGGCTTTCTTTTTATGTAATTCAAGGATAACCTTCATTGCTATTGAGCTTTAACATTCTAACTGAAATCCATTAGACAATAACAGACTGGCACATTTCCTATTTTAATAACAGATCCTCACAGTAAGGTTCCATGGGTGTGTTTATTCTCAAGAAAATGTCCCATGGTGTTTAAGAAATGATTTAACTTAATTTTGTCAAATGGAAGACCAGTCACAGTGTGTTCCAATTCATTACAGGATGATTATACGCATGGCGCAATGTGGAAAATAAGGCAGCGTTTTGATCAGGTACATATAGGTCAAATGAGTGGTGTCACATTGGGACTACATTTCATCTATCCACTTAGCCCTCCAACCTCACTGTGGGATTATAATCCATCAACTCCAATGTGCCTTTGGGCAGGGACAGGGGGAGGAGGGAGTAGGGGCATGCCAAGTTACTAGAATGAAAAATGTGCAAATTCTGTATGTTTCCTTATGAGCCTCGTGACTGGAGTTATCTTCATGAATCATTACCCCTCTGCTCTAAATTACAGAGGGTACATGACGCCACTCTTCAGCTGTTTTGTGGAACTGGACATTATGCATAACAGAGGCTGCAATTCCTATGGGATGTACCCCGCGGCTCATTTCAATAATTCATTGCCACCTGCAATTGTAACATGAAATGTAACAAGCACAGCTTTTCAAATCTGCCTGAAACATAGAGAGAAATTTGTTCTGACTACCAAACCCATTACCACAAGGTTCAGTCAGTGGCAAATGTCTTTGCTGCTCATTTACAGTATTCGCATTTGTATACTGAACTGGCGTATGAAATTATACACCAGTAGATTAGAAACTAAAAGTTACTTATCTGGGGACTTTTGTGATTTCTGCAATCATCTGGACCTCCCTTGATTTAATCGCTCCACCAATGGTGACCATGTCTTCAGCTGCCTAGTCCCCAATCTCTGGAATTCCCTCACAAAACCTTTCAACCTTCCCACCAGATCCAGATGTAATTTCCAACAGGAATTGGGAAAAATACTCAAAAAATTGAGTCATTCAGGGATGTGGAGGAAGTATAGGAGTTTCTAAAGAAATAGAGATCTCTTTCAAAGGGCAGGGCCAGGCACAATGGACTAAATGGCCCCCTTCTTTACTGTGGAATTCAATGAACGTCCTTGGAATAGAACTTTGGAATCCTGTCAAGATATTACCTTCAATACAGCTACTCCTATCCATATGCTTAAAGTGTAGAAAAGGATCAAAACCTTTTGTCCACACAATACCTTTCACAGGTTCCCAGAGCATTTTACCCTCATTGAAATGCTTTTGGAATTTTAGTTACTGTTGTAATATAGAAAGAGTGGCACCCGTTTTGAGCACAGCAAGCTTCCACAAGATCCTCCCACCTGTCAATCTGTTTTTGCGATATTGGTTGAGAAATACATTTTAGCCAGTGCACTCAGCATAACTTGACTGATCTTCAAAATAATACCCAGCTTCCCTTACATCTACCAAAGCAGCTGGGGCCTTATTCTCCCTGCAGAGATGGCATATTTGACAGAGCAGCCCTCCCTCTGTACGGCACTGTTTGTTGAGGCTTTATGCTCAAGTCTCAGGACTTGAACCCATGACCTTGCAACTCAGAAGCTATCATATGTGCCACAGGTGACCCTTACATCCGCTCTCCAACTTTGCCAAAGTATAAAAAAATTTCAAAAACAATGACTTGGTATTTTCGATGAGCAGTAATGAACACATTTGGTTCTGTGTCTCAAAGTACTGACAGCATGGCACTGGTATCCACATTGGTTGCCAAGGCATGAAGTCAATGTTATCTTCCTCTTTTCCTCCTCCACCCGCGCCCCCCCCCACCACCCCATCAACCTCCTCTACTTGTGAAACAGATGGAAAGGCTGCATAATATCTTTATCAAGTTTGTAGAGCTGCACTGTGCAAAGGGATGGTAAATCACCTACTAATTATATCTCATCCATTTTAAGCTGTCACATTGCAAAGCCTTTATCCTCCTTCCATTCATCCCTGCCCTTCCTTGTTTTTACTGACATTTATTTTGCAGTCCATATTCCTGAGACAGAAATCATTGTCTAAAGTAGTGTATGTCTGCTCTTATTTCTTACTAATTCATACGATGTGCATATTGCAGGCAAAGCCAGATTTTATTGCCCTGAACTAAGGTTATTTCAGAAGACAGTTAAATTGACATCACAACCTCATTCAACGTCATGTGGTGTGGGCTTAGTCACACATTGACATAATGGGTAAGAGCAGCAAACTACCTTCCCTGAAGGACGTAAGTGAACCAGATGGGTTTTTATGACAATCTGATAATAATTGTAACCACAAAACTATGGAAGCTTTTTAATTCCAGATTTATTTAATTAACTTAATTCAAATTCCCCTGTTGCTGTGGTGGGATTTCTTCCCATATCCCCAGATCATTAGTCCAGGCCATTGATAGTCCAGTAATATAACCATTATGTTGACATATCCCTCGAGGTGAGCGACAATGGGACAGGAAGCTAGCAATGCTTTGCATCTGAAAATATCAGGTTAATGGATCTGTTTTTTGTACAACAGCTTCAGCTGTATCTGTGTGGATTTTCCTGTAACTTTCCTCAGAAGCACAAAAGAGCAATGGGGTTTTTCAAGTGGAGCATTGACTAAAGAAAACATCTTTCAGATCATACTTCAGGGTAGACATTCGACTTCAAAGTGCTAAAGAACTTTGAAGGAAATAATTTCTTTCAGTTTTTGCAATGTTATACCAGCACCCAAGTAGGGTTTTCTTGAACGACTGCACGGTTTACTCCAGCATCTTGTGTGTTGCTCCAGATTCCAGCATCTGCCGTCTCTTGTGTCTGCTCGATTTATTTGGCCATTTCCTGCATTTGTTAAGGTCAGGTGGGGTGCAAAGAGTGTCTGCACTTCACTTGTCTTTCATTGGTCGTAGCGCACTCTGGGATGTCTAGAGGCTGTGAGAACTAATCTCGAAATCTTTTCTGCTGTGAGCCGGTGTCAGACCTGGTGTGGATCAGATCAGGTGGTGACAGGATCCCTAACTTAAGAAGAGTACCTGAGCCCAGATTCTTCAAGTACATGTCACTCCATGGTAGAGGAGATGAAATCTGATGTTGGCTTTGATGTACAACAATTGTATATCCTGCTTGAGTTTAATGCAACTAAGATTCACCTCAGAGGAGCTAGCTTGCCTACAGACATTGGTGACACTCAGCCCTGCCTTGCATTGCCTGTGCCAGTCCTCTACACAGAACATAGAACAGTATAACACAGGAACAGGCCCTTCGGCCCACAATGTCTGTGCCAACCATGATGCTGATTTAAACTAATACCATCTGTCTGCACATGGTCCGTATCCCTCCATCCCCTGCCTGTTCATGCGTCTGTCTGAATGCTTCCTAAACTTTGCTATCATATCTGCTTCCCCCACCACCCCTGGCAGCCCCTTTCAGGCACCACGTAAATCTCCTTTAAACTTTCCCTTCTCACCTTAAAGCTACGCCCTCTAGTATTTGACATTTCCACCCTGGGAAAAAAGGCTCTGACTCTATCTATGTCTTCAGATTGTTTGTTAGATGTCCAGTTTTGGGTGATCAGCAATTAGCTGCATGTAAATAGTAGGAAGAGTAAAACCATCGTCCTTTGTCCATGCTGTATCCCTTATTGTTAACTCCACTGCCCTTCTGTCCAGTGTCTTCACTGAACCAGACTACTTGCAACCTTGACGATCAACCAGAATCCCAAGCTGGACTTCCAAAACCATATCCTTTCCATCAAGAGGACAACTGATGTCTTCCTCTACAACATCTCCCATCTCCCCATCTGACCCACCCTCAGTGCATCTGTTGACAAAACCTTCATCCATATTTTCATCACCCCCATGTTGACTATTTGAATGCTCTCCCTGGCAAGCTGACTTCAACAACAGAGAGGTCACTGCCACTAACAGCATAATGGCTTACATTTTGGAGCCAATGTAATTTAGCCGATTATAGGACTGATTCTTTTATGTACATTTATTACAGTTAATTTCAGGCAAAATGTGACTTTGGGAACTCTGAGAGCTGGCAATTTCCACTTCACCATTTATTAAAGTTATAAAAGTCTTACGTGGTGATGATTACGTGGGTGGTGAGCTGACAGGTTTGGTAAAAGGCAGCAGATGTAGGCATGGCTCCCATCCCACCACAAACCTGGTGTTTCCCCAGCCACGTATGTTGCGGTTGGAATGAATGAGCAGTGAATGTTGCTCTGAAGCAGACACATGGGTTTGGAAAAAATTGAATTTGTCAACCAGTGGGAAAATGTTCAGTGTCTATCATTTCCACTCCAGAACTAACTTCTTCCTAACATCACTTAGTGAGCAGCAGTATGTTCACAGGTCAAAAACCAAGTCACCATCAACGCCTTTACTGAAGTTTGAGAGGATAGACCTTATAGTTAATGTATTGGTATTGACATTGGTTTATTATTGTCACTTGAACTGAGGTACAGTGAAAAACTTGTATTACATACCATTTGTACAGATCAATTCATTACCGCAAAGCAAAGGTCCACTACCAACTTGCCTTTATTATATTTCAAAAAGAAACTTTAATCATAATAAAATATATAAACAAAAGGAATAAACAGTGCAAAACTCTTTACAATTCTTAGTGTCATTTGGTCCATAAATTAAGTAGTGTTAACACATTTAATTACATAATGCCATTGCTACTTGGGTGGCCCCGGGACAATACACACTTCTGTTGTTTGGGGGTTTCCCCACCGACTCCACCCATCCAGGCCCAGTAGTGGAAGAACAATAGACTGTGGTCCTTCCCCACCGAGCCCTTGCATTGGTGCAACTTGCCTTTGCTGTACACTACCCTCCAACAATAATTACAAGTCCCTGGGAAACCTGGACCACTTCCCATATCTCAAGAGCCACCTCTCAGTGAATGCAGACATCGATGATGAAATTTGCACTTAATTATATGTGACCACTTAAAAAAAAGTCATTCAGTGTTTCAGACAATTCTTCCAGTGTCGCCTGTTCAGCTGGAACTGCTGCCTCAAGAGCTCCTTTTCAAAGGCCTCTTATTTGCTTTATTTTATAGTCCACCACCAGCCCAAAATCTCTTTGATTTCCACTGCTAATGTCTTGCCTGTGCTCTCAGCAGTGAAGCAAACTCCTGTTTGGCCTTGTTTTTCTAACTGCTTAAACCGTAACATATTTCCTTCCAGCGTTAATGAAATGCTGTTGGAAGGTACTTTAATCAGATTACTTGTATTGGGCCCCCTTGCTTGATCTGTCACAGTGGGGTGGGGGGAGGTGGGGAGCGAGGATTGGATGTATCCTTGAACTCCGCCATTCTCTTCCCATGGGAGAAACCAATTCACATGAAGGTGAATGAGTAAATGGGATTCACAGCGTCTAAATGGACGGTGATTGTCATTCTCATTAAATGCTTTAATAACTTGGAACGTGGCTTTTCTAACATTGGTAAAAGTAGGTACACAGACTACATCTGATCCAAGTGAACCTTTAGGGTTTGGAACAGCTTTATCTCTGCTTAAATAGGACCTGACTTCCAGTTACTCACAGACTAGAGAACCAGATGTCAAACTAATGTCTGGGCATCAAATTACACTGTTTGTGTTCAAATTCTTGTGAAATACCAGTCCTATACATAAAACCAGTGAGATCTTGGGTCCAAAATATTTGTTGACTTCTTAATAATCTATTTTTGCAGAAGTAAAAGACGGAGAATATCAGAATTTCTCAAAGGAACTTTAAAGGGAAGATTGCATTAAAGAAGGTGCTCAGAATTTTCATCAAAACTTTGGGTGGGTAAACTCTTGGAAACAACTTGAGGGAGCCATGCATGAAACATCACCCATACTGTAACACTTGCCTTTGTTTAGCCACTTTTAATCAGCCAAACATCCCCATGCCCTTCACACAAGAACTATCGTAAAACGTTGCAATTAAACCGCAGTGAATGTCATCTGATCTTACTGAGAAGCCATGTGAATTAACATATATAACAGATGACGACATGAATTCAGCAGGTCAGGCAGCATCTGTGGAGAGGAAAACAGTATCAATGTTTCAAGATGGACTCTTGACCTCACAATCTACCTCGTTGTGGCCTTGCACCTTATTGCCTGCCCGCACTGCACTTTCTCTGTAACTGTAACACTTCATTCTGCATTCTGCTATTGTTTTCCCTTGTACTATGTCAATGCACTGACGTGATGAAACGATCTGTAGGGATGGCATGCAAAACAAAGTTTTTCACTGTACCTCGGTACATGTGACAATAATAAACCAATTTACCAACTTACCACTTTAATTTTAGATCGAAAAGTCTTTGACCTGCAACATTAACTGTTTCCCTGTCCACAGATGCTGCCTGACCTATTGTCACCCAAGTATTTTCTGTTTTTATTTCAGATTTCCAGCATTTGCACTTTTTACATTTTTCGGTAACATTTATAACGAGCTTTATATACTTGCATTTCTATAGCGCCTCTCATATACCTTTCATTATGTATCAAAGTGTTTTGTTGTTCATGGGCACTGACTGGCAACTACAGTCTCTACCTCACCTTCTCATATCCATTCATCAATGTCACAGATCCTTCCACTGATGCGGAAGTTGGTGTTGGTTAACTTTGTGAATGATAGCAGTAGTCACAAAAACTCCAAGACTACATCATGGGCTCTGCAGTTGTACCTTCCCCCCCCCCCCCCCACCCTCTACCACTGACAATCTTGTTGGGACAACCTGTAGTAATGAACTTGTGCTGCATTCCAGTCCAATTCCTGTACCCTATCACTCTGGGCGATTGACAGCTTCTTCAGTCTGTGCTTCCCATACAACCAATTGTATCTACGGAGCTGGCTCCCGGTCACACGATATCAGGGCTTCTGTCACCCGTTTTGACCACTTTCCCTTGCCCAAGTCCAGTGAGTTTGCTCTATCAGAATTTGGAAATTCCACCAGGATTACACTGAAGGAGAGCTGCACAGTCAGACGGACTATCTTTCAGTCAAGACGTCAAACAGAGTCCCTGTTTGCCGCTTCATGAAATAAATCCCATGGCACCATTTCAAAGAAGACCAGGAGACCTTTTCCAGATGCCCTGGTCGATGCTTATCCTTCAAAAATATTGCTGGGGAGATTATCCTGGCTGATATGACATTGTCCATTATGGGAGCTTGCTGTGTTTTCTACATTGGCTCAACTTTAAATGGAATGGTTCCAGCGATGAGTGATTTTAACTCTGTGGTTAGACTGGAGTTGTCCTCCTTGAACAAGAAAGGTTAGCGGGAGATTTGACAGAGGTGGACATGATCATGACTGGTTTAGACAGAAGGAAACGATTCCCATTAGCAGATGATTCAAGGACCAGGGGACATAAATTTAAAGGGAAATATTTTTTATTCAGGGAATGGTTGTGGTCTGGGATTCACTCTCTAGAAAGATGAGGGGGAAGGAATCAGTCAAGGGTTTGGATGGACATCAGAGGGAAAATAATTTGCAGGACTACTGGGAAAGAGCAGGGGAATGGAGGTTGAGCTGAACAATTTGGCAGACCAAATGGTTTCAGTAACATTTTGTATGATTCTGTGTGATTGGCTGGAGAGTGTTTTGGGTCATTCTTGAGATGTGGAAAGCAAGTCCATCTGTCTGTCATCTTCCCCCACTGTCCGAGTAACCAAGGCTACAATGGTTTTTATTGTTTCAGCATTTTCTCCATGCTCCAGAACTATTCCCCTTCAGAATTCACAGATTATGGCACTCCCACAATCTGTCACAATCTGTAAATGGAGTTGTACTGTAATTTAAGTGCATGCCAATTCATCAACAGTAGGTCAGCAACCAAATATTAATAATTGATAAGATTCAGAGCATGTCAGCAGCAATTCTATGAAAATCACAAGAAATTGAACAGTGTCAAGTGCACAAGAGCATCACTCACAAGCAGAAAGGAGCCTCCCCAATATTAAAAAAATATTAGAGAGAGAAGACAAAGACCATCTTGGAAGAGGCTGGGATCCTTACTGACAGCTGATTTCTAATGACAGCCCTGTGGGTAACTGTTTTAGCTGAAGGAACGCGAGACAGGGCATTGACCCAGAAAGAAGGACAGACCACCAGGGACATTGCTGCGAAAAACTGTCAGCAGAGGAAGAAAGTTGGAACCTAGTGTTGGCAGTGGATGATGGATAGTCTACCCATCAACCATCAATGACATTCACCGATCATTGTCTGCTCAGCTTTGCTTCATTCCATCTTATTGCTCTATTATTGCCTTTGTCTCATCAATGGGGAGGGGGAATAGCACACAGAGGGACTGTGTTTCATACAAAGAGAGAACCACAGCACAACACACACATTTAAAACGTAAATGGATACAAAAGGAGAAATACTGCACCAACAACCTGTTTCATTATTCAGAATGCATAGTGGCGTCATTACTTAAATATTCTATCAATAGAGAATTCTGCTTTCTGTGCTTTTTCCATCTACATTACAGAGTAGCAGCCTGCCGTCACTGAGAATTCCTGGCTGTTTAAAAGCTTCCATCATTATCTTTCCATCTTGTACCAATAGCGATAGATGAACGGAGAGGTTTTTTTTAACCTTCAAGATACCAGAAGAGTTCATTTATCAGATAGTTTGATATCCAACAAAAGCCTTGAAAGTACTGCTTGTGACGTTAAAACATTGTATGATGTTCTGCTGGTTCCAGAAGAGGATTTAACTCAGTTCAATGCAGCCTGGTTGTTCTGCCTAAGGTTTCTCTCGATGTCTTGTTCACTCTCAGATCATTCTGAATGTAACTTCCACATTCAAGCCAATGCCTTACTAAGAGTAATCCTGAATAACTTTAACCCTGTGCCTTTTATCTCCTGCTGAACCATTAATGTTGCTTAACAACTAATCTTCACTTACACTGTTTTTAAATCTGTAACGTCAGCCAACTCATGAAATCCTCATCGATGTTTTTGTTACCTCTACAATTGAGTGCTCCTTTAGTCTCCTCACTGACATCCTGCCTTTTATACCACAAATGTCAAAGTTTGTACCCAGTCCCATTCACCCATCATCCCGATGCTGACTGGTTGCTTGCTGTTATTGCCTGAGTTAAAAACTCATGGCTGGAATCAAACCGACAGACAATGGTCCTGAGGAGAGTAATGAAACTGTGCATGTCTGGCCGAATGAACTGAAGGTCAGGAGCTTGCACAGCTTTGACATGCTGAGGAGGGAGGCTGGATGCACTTCAAATCTGGACCCTCAATTTAAAGCCAGGAGCAGTGGTGAAAATGGCACAGTCCCGTTGATTTAAAAGGGGTCAAATTCATTTGATCCTTGTGTAAGGCTTCATGGAATGAAAACGTCCATCCTTCATCAGATGTGATTTGATGCTCCTTGTCAGATTGAAACGCTTAAGTGGGGAATTCATCCCTGAGGAGAAAAGTAAGTGCAAGTAGGTTTGTTAATTTACTTTATTTAAATGTATTCTACTTTTTTAAAATTAGTATTTACAGCGTTTTCATTATTGTTCATTTCTAATGAACCAACACACTGTACAATTGCAAAAAGAACTCCCTATTTTTAAACTCCAGCCCCTTTGCAAAGAAGGCCAAAATGCTGTTTGCCTTCTAGACTACTTGGTGGACCTGCCTGCTATCTTGTTGTGACTCATGCACTGGAATACGTTGATCCCTCTGTTCTTCACTCATTTGCAGTTTCTCTCCATTCAGATAATAATCCGCCTTTTGATTTCTCTTACCAAAGTGAATGACTTCACACTTCCCCCATATTAAACTCCATTTACCGGTCTTTTGCCCAGAAGATATGTTTGGAATGGTCCGGAATGATCTGACCCTTCATTGTCCTTTGCAACCCCTCCATGACATCACCCCCCACTTTTTCCACAAGCTCCTCCACCCCTCTGAGATCGATGTGCTCCTCCAATGATCAGCCCCAGTTTTAATTATTCTGCCACTGGCAGTCATGCATTCAGCTGCCTGTGCCCTTGCTTTGAAATTAAACCCCCTTTCTATTCTTCATCCCATTCCACTGTAAGACACTCCTTGAAGCTACCTGCTTAATCAAGCTTTAGATCACCTATCTTGATGTCTTTTATACATCAGTAATACTTTGTTACATTAAAGATAATACAGGGATTCTTTGACTTATAAACATTCTATTTATGAACTTTTATACAATGCTATTGACACTTGGGGAGTGAGTCTTTGATTTATGGATCTACTTTTTGCTACAATAATCAGAGCACCACTCTCCATGCATAGGACAACACCGAACCAAGACACCTGTAACACATTTCAGTCAGTCTCTTCAATTTGCAACATTTTGCTTAATTTTTCCAGGAATGCATTTCTTTGATAAATTGAGGAATATCTGCAAATTGATGCAAGTTGCTGTTGTATTCATTTACAAGAATGCCCAGCTATTTTCAATGAGACATCAGAGAATTTTATAATTCAAGTGAACAATACTGCTTACCAATGTGTTTACAATAGACAATGTACAAGTGCAAAAGAATAGCTGATTGCACTGCACAAGTGTGTGAATGAGTCACAGTTAATGACTAATAGAGACTTTATAGTGACAGCCAAAAACAGAAGAACATCCGTGTCCCAGAGTAACAAGGGTCCCATTGGCCTTTGCTTTCAGACTATTGGCACTGAGGCTCAGGACGATCAAACATCTCCTGGTAAAAGAACTGCTCAACCCATGTGGTTCAACTCCTTCCTGTCGTTCAGCTGTCCTCCTGAGCTGATCAAAGCTTGTGACCAGATGGGTGAACAAGCAATGGAAGATCTGACCCCAGGCTGAAATGAAGAGAGGTGGACTGGTGATGCACAGAAATGGACCGGTGATCCCAAACTGGACGTTCAAATTCTACACCAGCAGCTAGATAATTTAAATTCAGTTCAACAGACAAACCTGGAACGAAAATCAGAAAACAAGTGCAGACGCTGAAGATCTGAAATAAAGCTGGAATGAAAAGCCAATGTCAGTGATGGTGTCTGTGGAACTACTGTACAAACACAAGAAAATAGGAGCAGGAGCAGGACACCTGGGCCCTCAAGCCTGTCCCACCATTTCATATGATTTTTTTTCTGTCCTAATTGTGTTCTTTCTTGTATAATTTAGTATAATTTAAGTATTTCTTGTGTATGTTGAGTCTCCAGTGCAGTGTGCCTGTGATGCTGCTGCAAGTAAGTTTTTCATTGCACCTGTGCATACAGGTACTTGTGCATATGACAATAAATTTGGCTTTGACTTTGGCAGATCTACTCCAGGTTCAACTCCTGGAGTTGCCAGCCCCCCATAACACATTTCCTCGATCTTTCAAATATTTAGCGACACCCACCTTGAACGTTTCCAATGATCTACCTTCCACCTGCCTCTGGGCAGAGAATTCCAGAGACTCGCTACCAGGTTGCTTTAACTAGCCATCTAGTTCTCTAGCATTCGCTTCAGGGAGAGGAATGTGGTCCATGCATGTCTGTAGACTTGCAGCCTCTTCAAAAGGATAAGCTACATTGCTAGAGGCCAATCCCAATTGGGTGATGAAAGCTGCTCGTCCAAACACCCGTACCCCTGGAGTGAATAAAAAGACCTCCAATTCTGTCGCTGCTTTCCAGATGCTTTGCAACCAGTGATGTGCATTTGAAGTGTGGTTCAATAAGACCAAAAGATATAGGAGCAGAATTAGGCCATTCAGCCCATCGAGTCTGCTCTGCCATTCAATCATGGCAGATTTTTTTTTCAACCCCTTTCTCTCCATAACCCTTAACTCCCTTACCAATCAAGAACCCATCAATCTCTGCCTTAAGTACACCCAATGACTTGGCCTCCGCAGCCCTCTGTGGCAACGAATTCCACAAATTCACCAATCTCTGGCTGAAGAAATTCCTCCTCATCTCAGTTCTAAAGGGACGTCCCTTTATTCTGAGGCTGTGCTCTCGGATCCCAGACTCTCCCACTTCTGGAAATATCTTCTCCATGTCCACTCTATCCAGGCCTTTCAGGATTCGGTAGGTTTCAATGCGATCCCTCTTCACCCTTCTGAACTCCATTAAGTACAGTCCCAGAGCCGTCAAACTCTCCTCATATGTTATGTGGGTAGCACAGCAGACAACTTGTGCACAGAAAGCTCCCACAAACGTTAACTGCTAGATCAAAAACTACATATCCTGGAAATCTGAAATAAAGCAGTGAGCCCAGAGGATATTCAGCTGATCAGAGACAGCATCAGGATTAATGTTTCTGGTTGATGAACTTTCATCAGAAAGATCCAATGAAGGGTATTTTACTTAATTATCATTTTTCAGATCTGGACATCACAGGCAACATTTATTCACCCTTTCTAATTGTCCTTTATGAAGGTGGGTGGTGACAGCCATTTTTGGGGGCCATTTTAAAGAGTCAAACTCGTGGGTTAGATCTGGAGACATGTATGGGCCAGTCTTGGTGCAGATGGCAGATTTCTTCCCCTGGGAACATTAGTGAACTAAATGGAATTAACTGGAAGACATTGGGTCTGGAAGGACTAGAACAATTGGCTGATTTTTAAAGCTGAAATGGCCTGAGCTACATTACTGCAATGAGAAGGTTTGAGTGAAACAAGAGTTATGTGAGCCTCATGTAACCCTAGTGACGCTCCCTCACTGCTATTAATTGTGTTAATTTCTCATTATCCACAAAGGGAATGAGCTTCAGCCCTTCTTTAATGAGGTCAGTGGAAAGATATTGTGCTTGTTTAAATGGAATAAGAACAGCAGCATTGCTTTGGCAAGTTAAGGGGTAATTATTTATAATGAAACAACACATAATTTACCCACTGGAGAGGAGATGATTAAAAATTGTAACCACTCGAAACAGAAGCAACAGATGTTGGGAAATGCAAAGCATCTCAGTCAATCTCGAAAGCAAATGTTAATCTTTCAGCACAGCAAAACTCAAAAAAATTTCCACCAGTTATTGACTTTATTTTTTAGATCTATGTAAATACAGAAGTACAAACAATCTGCTCTCATAGGCGCTGGGGGCAAGCTGTTCAGCCCCTTGAGCCTGTGAAGCAGCTATGACACTCTGAAGCAGTTCACTGGGTCAGGGAACAGTCTTTCCTTCAGACAATAAACACACATACGTGGCAGGTGGTTTCAAACCGACAGGGAGCACAAGTTCCACTAATTAATGAGGTCATGGCTGATCCATTTATTCACTGTGTCCAGTTGCCTCGGCTTTATTCAGCCACAGTTCAGTGGCTGAATAAAGACTCTTGCCTTCAGTCAGATTTTTCACAAGGTAAGAATAACATTCTTAGCTGCCTTTCCCATGCAGAGCTGATGGAGTGCTGCACTGGCAGAGGTGCCTTCTTTTTGGCTGAAATGTTAAATCAAAGCCCCTCCTGCCCAATGAGGAGGATGACAAAGATCTTGAAAGAGCAGGTAAGTTATCTGTAGTCACCTTCCTTTGTATCAGAACCAACATCACTACAAGGTCATTTAACATATTGCTGATTATGGGATCTCACTGTGTAAAAATTAAGTTGTTGTATTTTCTACATTATAATAGTGACTACGCTTGAAAAGTACAGCTTTGATTGTAATGTGCACTGTGATATCCCAAAAGGAACATGAAATGTGCTTTAGAATATAAGTCTCTTTCTTGGTTCAGTAACCCTTAATAGCCTTGTCTAATACATATTCAATTGGCCTTTTAAACTCAGCAGTTTTTAGTTCTCACTTTTTTACTGCCTCTACCACAACCTATTGAAACTTAGCAGGAAGCAATTTCAGCCTCTCTATCCTTAGGTCAGGCAATGGAACATCCGTTTGTAAGAAGCAGTTCTCTTTGATTAAATATCTGAAATATGTTTTGCCTGTTTTCTTCTTGTGAAAGACAAGGATCTTTGTGCTTGTGATGCTGCCACAAAACAACAGATTTCACATCATATAGGCCAGTGATAATAAACCTGATTCTGATTCTGCTGCAAGCAAGCTCCTTATTGAAACTGTACCTCATACATATGACAATAAACTCAACTTGACTGGAAAGACATGGACAACAAAGGCACCCATTCTTAACCGGATGTCAACTGGTGCTCCGTGTTGGTTTGAAACCACCTACTATGTATATGTATTTGTCATTTGAAAGAAAGATTCTGGCTGGCCCAGCGGGCTTTAGAGGGAGTGAACTGCTTCATACCGTCATAGCTGCTTTGGGATGCATGTTGACATAGAAAAGATCTGCCAACAACAACAACATAAGTGATCTTTTGGGAGAAGGTGCTGAGCAAAACACTTAGTTCTTGCATCTCTGGAATTCTCTGCCCTGGCAGCTGGTGGAAGCTAAATAATTAGAAGTATTTAAAGTGGAGGTGGATAAATATTTGATGGATCGAGGAATAGAGTATGGAGAAATGGCACACAGGAGGAGTTGAGGCCAGCAGAGATCAGCCATGTTCATATTGAATGGCAGGGCAGGCTTTTGAGAGACTGATGGCCTACTCCTGCTCCCATTTTCTTGTGTTCTCGTGTACATAAAATTTCAAACTTGGTATGGATCTTTTGCTTAACTGTTCATACCAATGTTAAAGTCCCACTTTGGCCTGTTTCTACCTTAATTCATCTAACCATATGGACTTGCTCTCCTAACCTTTCTCCCTCATGTACTTTAAACTCCTTTAATTGCATCTCAACCACCCAAATGTGAAATGTGATTCCCTCTCACAGGTGAAAGATGTAAGGGCTGGTAGGTCAATTGTCCACTGTAAATTGTCCCGAGTGGGAGGTGTGTGATAGAATCAAGGGGGAGTTGATGGCAATGTGCGGAGAATAAAATGGGATTAGTGCTTGATGGTTGGTGCTGACTCAGTGGGCTGAAGGGCCTGTTTCTCTATTGTATGACTCCAAGTGAGAATGAGTTCCCCTCTCTGTGTGAATGTTTCTCCTCTATCAGACCATCCCTCAAACTTTTCTCTACTGGAGACAAAAGACCCTGCCCAGCCCAGTCTTTTCTGATGACTATAACTTCTTAGTTCTCGTAATATTCGTGTAAATCTTTAATGCACCTTCATTTTAAATTATATCTGTAATATAAAGATTGGAACTGAAAACAATACTACAGGAATGGAATAACCAGGACTCAGTATAAGTTTAAAATATATTCCCTGTTTTTCAATCCTACAAGTGAACAACCATCATCTCATTTCAATTTACACCAGGGAAAATATTATAGGACTCCAGAGAAACAAAACGGTGATGTTTGGAAAACTTGAAAAAGTTAAAAAAACTGCAGATACTGGAAATCTGAAATAAAAATAGAAAATGCTGGAAACACTCAGCAGGTCAGGCAGCATCTGTGGAAAGAGAAATAGAGTTAATGTTACAATGACCCAATGACTCAGGAGAATTCATTGGGTATCACAGATCCAATGGCTTCTTTCTGTGCTGTGTTATTACGCGGATGACACAGGAGCCTTGTTTAACATTTAATCTGAAGCTGGGCTATGGTGACAGTGCTTTGGTTGAGTTACCAGAATGGTAAACTGGAGGTCTCAATGCACAGTCTAGAAACCTGAGTTTGAATCCCACCATGGTAGCTTTCTCATAATAACATAATGAACAGCTAGACTTAGTTATGATGACCACAAAACTACATTTTGTTGTAACCCCTGTCAAGTCACTAAACCAACATCCTTACACCATCCGGCCTATGTGTGACTCCAGACATATACCAATATGCTCCAGGTTGAAACAGGAAAGCAGGCCACTCTATTCAGGGCAATGACTGCCAGCCTTGCCAGTGATGCCCACGTCCCAAAAAATGAATTAATATAAGATACAGACAATGTGGAAATCTACCAGTGCAACAGCAGAATAATGGTAGGTTTCCTTTTGAAAAATAAACACTCAGATTAAGTTTATTTTAAGTATTCAGTCAAAAATAATTTGGACATCATAGCTTGGAAGAAAAATTCTGCTCCTGGTGATGAGACGGAGCTATAATCAGACGCACGCTGTATGAATTGCCCTGAGTACTGTTGGCTTGTGAAATGTCAGGTAATTACCCACGGAGACTAATGTGAAATCCAGGAATTCCTTTCTTCAAGTTTTAGTTTGCAACCGATGGTAAATTAAACTGTTAACTGGACCGTAAAATGCAGCCCTAACCAAGTCAACCATTGCTGCATCTGAGGGATATATAACCCATTATTGCATTTAGTCCCCTGTGCCATTCAGTGAAATCTGTGATGTAACTTCATTTACCAACATTTCCTCCATTAATACTTTTGGTCATCAAAGGAATTACATAATCTTGTGTCTAAAATTAACAATTGCCTTGGCATCAGTTCCAAATACGGAAGAGAGAGTTCCAAGTTTCGATCACATTCTATGTGTTGAAGTGCTTCCTAACTTCACTCTACAAAGAGCCCATTTTAAGACCATGCCCCCAATATAAGACTCCCAAACCAGTAGAAATAGCTTTTTATCCAACTACCCTGTAAGTTCAGTATCTTGAAACTTAAATCAAATCATTCCTAAATCTGCTGCAGTATCATCCAGAGTCCAGTGCATAGCATTCTTGCTTTTGGAAGGTTATGGGTTTAAGACCTATTCCAGACAATTCAGCAGAAAAATGTGGGCTGATCCTGGTGAATTGTTATCCATATCAACATACAAATCAGGAGAATGAGTAGCCCAATCGGCTGCTTGAGCCTGCTCTTCCATTTAATAAGACTGTGGTTTATCTGATTGGAACCTCAGATCTTCATTCCCATCTACTGGTGTTAACCTTTCACCCCCTTCCTTATCTGTCTCTGTTTTAAAAATATTCAATGATTCTGCTTCCACTGAAGAAGAGAGTTCCAAGACTCAGAAATTTCTGAGAAAAAAAAATTACCTCATCGCTGTCTTAAATGGGTGACCCCTTGTTTTTAAACATTGAACCCTGATTCTCTTTTCTCCTGCAAAGAAATATCTTCTCCATATTCATCCTACCACATCATCTCAGTGTCTGACATTTCAGTCGAGTCCCCTCTTCCTCTTCTAAATTCTAGCAGATATAAGCCGAACCTGTCCTCATAAGATAACCCGCCCATTCCAGGCATCAGTCTAGTAAACTTTCTCTGAGCTGCTTCCTTCAAAGTTCAAAGCAGAACCAAAGTCAAAGTCAAATTTAGTGTCATATGCACAAGTACATGTATGCCCAAGTGCAATGAAAAACTTACTTGCAGCAGCATCACAGACACAAAGCATCAAATACACAACATTCACAAGAAAAACATAAATTGTACAAAATTATACAGGAAAGAACACAATCAGAACAAAAAAAAGCAAAGTCCATTGTGGTGCAAAGTGATCATAGTGTTGCGATACTGAGGTAGTGATTAGGGTTGTGCAGGTAGGTTCAAGAACCAACTAAATAAAGAGACCAATACTGTACACACTACTGTAGATGTGGTTCTAGCCTGTGCCCTGTATAACTGGATAACCTCCATGCTTTTGTGTTCAATTCTCTTCGTAATAATATTCCCTACTGAATTCAAATTCAAAGCATTTCATTCAGAATAACACGAAAACCTACATTGTAAAAACACAGCTGGACCACCAACATCCTTCTGGGGTATGTGTGGTTCCAGACCCACCAATGTGGTTGACTCTTAACTGCCTCTTTAGTGCAGGAGGCAATTAGGGAGGACAATAAATTTGACATTGGCAGTAATGGCACATGCCATGAACAAACAAATTAAAAGCATTGATGCCAATGCAATGGACCTTGGAGTTTTTGAAAACTACAAAACAGAAATAGTTTTAAACTAGGTTTATATGACAGTGTTTGTGATGCTGAAGGCATTGTACAGAGCATTTTTAGAAGTTTGGGGAATCTGATATTCTGCAATATAAGTAAACGTCTATTACTGTTATGAAAATAAAAACATGACTGCAGGTGCTCTAAATGTGAAATAAACTGTTGGAAGCATATCAGCAGGTCAGGGAGTATCTGTGGAAAGAGAAAGAGAGTTAGTGTTTCAAGTGGAGTTATGTTAGCTGTTTTCAGGTTGAGTAAACATGCCAGCTGCCCTGACACTCTCATCCCACGCCTTTATTACTGCTCAACTCCCTTGCATCCTTGATTGACATGAATTCATCTAGGACTCCTCTGCCGTGTCCTGTGGAGGTCTTGAAACAGCCCCTGTTCACTATCACCCCTGCACGTTTTATCCTGCACTAACCTCTAGACCAGCCTCAGAATGTAAAATTCTCATCCTTCTTCTTGAGTGTCTCCATGACCTCACTCCTTTGACATTCTCCAGCCCTGTATTCCTCCACAGTCCCTGCGTTCCTCCAATTCTAGCCTCTTTCCTTGCCTGATTTTAACAGTGCCCATGGCTGTAAGTGTCGTAGAAAGTTTATGACACTGAAGGATGCAATTCAGCCCTCTGTGACCATGCTTGTCAAACAAGAGCTGCCTAATCCCACCATCCAGCACTGGGTCGACTGGCACTGGCAGCTCATGGCTTTCAAGTACACACCCATGTTGTGTTTAAATATGGTCAGACTTTCTGCCTCGAGAACTCTTTCAGGCCACAAGTTCCAAATTCCTTCCTCCTGAGTGAAAAAAATGCTTCCTTATCTCCCCTCTAATCATTGACTGATTAAACTAATGCTCCCAGTTTCTAACCCTGCTGATAAGGGAAATAACATCTTCAAACTGGACCCCTCATTATTTAATCCTAAATTTCAGAAGTGCTTCCCTGAACCTTTATATCTCTCTCTCCTCTACTTCTCAACACCTACCTCATTAAGCAAGGTTTTGCCTCAAAACCTGTTGCTTGGTATCAAATTATGTTTGATAAACACTCCCATGAAGCAGCTTGGGGCATTTCATCATGTTTGAGGTGCTATATAAATGCAAGTTGTTGTTTCACTTGGACATTCACTGAGTCCACTTTCAGCTCTAGCAACCCTACACTGGCAGTCAAGAACAGTACCAGTGGGAATCATTGTTAAATTATCAGTTAGCAGAGAGAGAGTAGTACCCTTGCCCAGATCAGAGAGTTATGGATTTGTCCACTCCAGAATCTCAAGCACAAAAATCCAGCAGTGTTACTGATACAAGCTTTTAAAGTTTATTTTTTATTTAGCCGAAAAACACTATGATGCTGGAGGAACTCAGCAGTTCCAGCATCTGCAGTCCTTTGTTTCTCTAGTATTACTGCTCCACAGCAAAGTATCTTCAAGGATGCCCACTTTGAAGAAGTTTTCTTCTTCCCTTCGACGAGAGCTTCGTGAATCCCTCTCTCACTGTTCCCCCTCTGTTGTCTCCTCTGCTGTCCGGCTTCCAGCATCTGCAGTCCTTTGTTTCTCTTTTTTATTTAGCCACTTGAATTTCAATTCCCCAGCTACGGTGGTGGGATTTGAACTTATAAATCCACATCAGCAGGCTAAGCTTCAATGGTAGTCCTATAACTATAGAACCATCCTTAGTGTTCCTGAGCTTACAGAAGCTGTAACAAGACTTGATGGCACCGTTTAGCCTTTTGCAGTGTCAGAGCCAAGTTTCTAACTGTATTGTGCTAACATAATTATTGCTTGTCTCTGCTCTAGTCTGTCCAGCTTTGCTAAGACCATTACTATGTTCTAAATTATAATTGTAACCTTCCCAGAAATAAATGCTATTTACGTGCCATAGTTTGTTTTGCATTCATCTATTACATCTGCAGCGTACTGCATAAACAGCAACGCAGCACTTAATTCAAAGAAAATCAAAACAATCTGTTCTCATGCACCTGTCAATATAATTCTTCATTAATAGGAGGCAGAACTCTTAAAAAAAATCAGTTCCATGCATTTACATAACACCGTTAATGTGGTAAATTGGCCCAAGGCACTTTACAGGAGGTTTATCCAACAAAATTAGGATTTAAGTTTTGTAATTTACTATTATTATAAAGGCGATTGTGTGAGGGATGCAGAACCAAATGTCTAGCAAATTCTTTGATAATACGTGAGAAGTTTCAAAGTTCCATTGCAGGTTACACAAGTTTTACATAAGTTATTGGTCAGTGTTCAGGTTGAACTGTTGAGCACAAGGAGTACCATTTCTCTTTCTTTGCTTTAATGTGTTTTGACCTTCAAAATCTCCTCCCTCTGCAATGCGACAAATGCATTTCCTTTCCTGCATGAGAAGCAATGCAAATTGCCCCAATTGTGAGCTATTACAACCTGTAGACTTGGTGCTAAAGGAATAGGAGTGACATCAGATCACACAATTACAGACAGCCTGTTCCAAGATATTGAGGACTTTATGTGAATCAGATCCCAAAACTGAGGCACTGCCCCTCTAGCATTGCAGTACAGCATCTTACCTGGACAAAAGATCTAGGCTCGAAGAAGAGCCATCTTTCAAACAAGATATTAAAATGAGATTCTCCTTCAAATACTCTTGAAAGATCCCACGATGCTTTGAAGAAGAAAAGGGAAGTCATCTCCAGTGCCCTGCTTGTTGCTTATTGCTCTATCAACATTTCTACAGGAGCGCTGGTTGCTGGATTTACTGTGTGCAAAATAACTGCTACTTTGCAACAATGACCAGCTGTTAAACCAGCTGGGATGAAGTGAAAGGTGCTACAGAAATGCAGGACATTTGTGATGCAACTGACTTTGAAGCACAAACTGAATAATCAAAGCTTTAATTCAGTTGAAAGGAACTTGCCAGATTGCATTGAACATTGCCCCCAGATTTTATTCTTTGTCAAACCACTTTGAGGACAAAGAACAACTCCATTAATTCACCAGTGTTAGAAGAATGTTGAAGAACTGACAGTAACACAGCATACTTGTTGGGTAAATGCCAAGATCACTGCCTAAAAGCTTGTCTGCCATTTTCATTCAAGAAGTACAATAGATTTAGGAACGTCGTAGGTCATTCTGGTCTAAAACAGGCTCCTTTGGAAAATGTGTTTCAGTCTAAAAAAAAGTCATTTGTGGCTATGGCATTCTTCAACATGTCACAGAGCTTAATTTTTTTTTGTAATTTCTAAAATTGCCACACATCCAAAAATAAAACTGCATTCTTCACCCTGAAGTATTGAGTGGAAAGATGTCACTGAAGCTAAAAGAGACAAATTTATCTTAGCTTGATTCTTTCAGTCTTTGAATACCTCATAGCTACAGACACAGCTTATTTTAACATCTCACCTCTACTGCTCTGAGTTATCAAACCAGTTTATTCAAGATAGTCAATCTACTCATTCAGAAAATGCAACTTTTGAGCAGTACTCTTTGCTATTCCCAAGGGGAAGGGGACATTAGTTTATGAGTTATTATTTTGATATTTTTACATTCATCCAATAAGGGGTGACAAAGGAAGGAAAGATTTTTATTCTTATAATTGCTGCACTTTACAGCCCATGAAGTAATGTGGGAAATGCAGCAACCAAGTCTCAGATCAGGAAAGGTAACTAAAAGCTTGGGAAAAGAGCTGGGATTTAAGAAGTATCTTTAGGAAGAAAGAGAGCGAGAGGGGCCTGGGTGTTTGGGGCGAGAAGGCAGCTGAAAGAACAGACACTGAGAGTAAAGTGATTAACACTGCTTTCATCATTTGGGAGTCTGAAGTGAGGAAGGTGCAGAGATCATGGAGGGTTCCATCTTTTCAACTCCCTGTTCCCTTATTCAAACCATGATTAGGTATCGTGGAAAACTAATGCAAATATAGAGCCCTGGGGAACACCACTTGTTACATCCTGCCAATCAAAGATTTGAACACTACTTTCTCTCTTTCCCCCCTCTAACCACCCAATCAATATTAAGTCTTGTTCCAAGTCTCTGTACTTTCAAATAATCTGTCCTGATCTTCAAATAAACACTGTCCTGGTGCAGGGTTTCGACCCGAAATGTCGACTTCCCATTCCACCCCACCCCCACTACAACAGATTCTTTTTGACCTAGTGAGTTCCTCCAGCAGATTGCTTGTTGCTCCAGATTTCAGCAGCTCTTGTGTCTCTATTTTCAAATAATTCCTGTCCAGAAATGTATCAAATGCATTCTGCATATCCATTCATTGAACTTCCACATACCCACCCCTCATCTCTGTGTCAGTTACCTCCTCAAAAAAAGTACAAAATTAATCAAAGATGATTTATACATCACAAATCCACATTGTCTGCCATGGATCAACATACTCCACCTCTGACAATAATTCCAGGAACTAGTCTTAATCAGGTGAGTGTGTCATTGTCTGGTTTCTCTTCTCTATCCTTCTCAAATAATGGAATGACATTTCCAATTTTACTATCCAAAGGCACAAAGCCCGAGAGCTTTGAAATGAAGTGACAATGTGTCGTGTTCTGCATTGCTAGGGAGGAGGATGTCGTTCACCAAATATTGTGAAAATGCGGCAGAGTTTCCAGATATAGAGCGTGTAAATCTTCTTGATACAGACCTGAGGTTTTCAGTCAAATGGATGATAAAAAAAATTCTTTGCTCCTGTAAATGTCAGACCAATAAAAAACACATTGCTGACTCCTGATGAAAAGTTGCATCGACTAATATAAGTGGATCATTGTCTTGGAAGCTGAAGGAACTGTAAATGGGCGTAGGGGTCCCCTAGCCTCCTGATGGCAGTGACATCATGACAAGTAGGATGGGTATTGTATTAGTAACTGCACTGTGTTTACCCCAGAACCCTGCTGCATAATTCTAATGAACCCAATTGTAAATTATTGTGTCGGTATAGTGTTGGTACATAATTGACGGCAAAGTGCTTTGGAGCATTCTGGGGTTGTGAATGCACCACTGAAAAAAAATCTGTCTTCCTTTCAAGCTAAATTCAATGCCCTATTCTAAAGATTACACCTCAGGTAATACAGCTGTAGTGTGCTAGGGGTGATAGTACTTGGAAGAGGTAGTATTTAGATCATATCAGATAGTATATACATTGCAGTGTGAAGTTATGGTTTGGGTTACCAACACCACTAGAAGCAAACTGAGTCACTCTTGCTAGATCCTATAATACTGACAGGGTTTCATGCTGACCAATGCATGTTGGATATGCAATGGCAAAAATACATTCTGACATCAGATGTGAAATGCCATGAAACTGGGTTGCAACAGCAAAACTTAATCTTTAGCTCAAAATACATTTCTGATGAACGTACAGCAAATATTAACCATGCTTTTCTTTCCACAGATGCCGCCTGTCCTGGTGAATATTTTCAGTTTATTCTATCTCAATTTCAGAGTTCCTGTTTTTGTTTTGATCCTCTGTGTAATGTGGATCATGGAGAAAACTAAGAAGGAAAATTGTGCGGAAGTTTGCAGTCTCAGCACCTTTATAGTTGAAAACTGCCTCAGCTGTTCACTGTAAATGCCTAATGGAATAAATGGAATTTTCTCTCTTTCACCTGTAACAACTTGAAATGACTTCCTGGGGGTAAAATGCCTTCATTTTGTTGCTCCTTCCATTACATTTGAGCTGCTTTTACTTTTTAAGATTTAGCATTCTTATTTGGATGATAAATTTTTGCCGTGTTGAGGATCTAATTATAGCAATACCTGAGGATAACTTAGGACAAAAACCTGGAGTAACCAAAAAGGATATGTTGGGTTTTACAAAAGGATATGGCTTCCATTTCCATAGCCCCTTTCTTTCACAATTTCATTATGTTCCAATATCAGGAAAGGGAGAGAAAATGCCTATAAACATGATGTTAAATCACAATGTATGCACTGTGTGGTATATCCTTGGCTGTAATGCACTTAGGATTATCTTAAGTTGTGAATGCACTGCTGAAAAAGTCCGTTTTCCAATGAAGTTGTCAGTGTCATAAGATTGCAATCTCAGCAGTCAATTTAGACACAGCTAGCACCCATGGACAGCAATGTGATTATGAGCAGGTAAACTGATTTACTGAGCTAAGGAGATAAAAACTGGCCTGAATACTGGGTAGATCTCCCCTGCTACTCTTTATTAAAGAGTACCCAAGGCAGCAGATAGCTAAACTAAGAAAGAGCACTTCTGACTGTGTGGTATTCCCCCAATGTAGAGCCAGCCTAGATTTTATGTTCAATCCCCCAAAATGAAACTTGAACCAAAAATCTTCAGGGTTTGATGAAAAGTGGAGGCGAACACCCCAGGTGTAATATGATCAGGTCCAGGCACAGACCAGTGGCTGTCAACCTGCAAAGGAGCATCTGTGGATGTGGGTGTAGTGTACAAAATCCAAATGCTTTCGGTGAGCCCCAGCACACAGGGGACAATGGAAATGAAATGGAAGCAACATTCAGACAAGGGAATAGTTTGCCTGTCTGCAGACAGCTCTGTACAGTGACAGAGATAAAACCAGCCAGCCGTACTTCAGAGAATTTTAAGATGATGGGTATTAAAAATCAGCCGTTGTCTCTCTGTTTCAGAAGATTTTTCTGAAAATGTTATATGTATGACACACATAAATATTCTTCCCTTTGTTAAAAAGGAAGAACTTTAGACAGCAGCCTTTTGGGTTTTGACTGAAATCCATGAACCATTACATTACTGCCTTCTGTAATAGCATTGGGTGGTTTGTGTGCTTTAGATGAAGGGCAAAGGATATATTATCAGCATCTTTAATGTAACAGCACCTCAGGCCATGAGTGACTCCTGTACGAATAGTCTGGTGCATTTCATAGGAATTTAATTTGTACCTGCTGTCTCAGAGGCTCCATCTGCTAAGAGCCGTCTCTCCCCCAGGTACCAGGTAACTCACGTTCAGATTTATTTTCCAAATGCCATAATTTTTAGGAATCTTCACTATTTTAAACCTTTGTAAAATGATACTCTCACCTAGCCTTCCTTGATTGGTGGTTGAACTTATTCAACCAGATAATGGGTGTAAGGAGCTCTGAATGAAATGTCTCATTGCTGTTTGTGGGATCTTGCTCTACACAAATTTGTTCCTTTATCAGGTGATCTCCATCCTTTTCCTGCTAGAAGCTCCCCACCATCCACCCCATCATGAATTGTAGGAGTTTCTTGGGCTCTACCCACCAACGAGCCCAACTGAACACAAGAAAATAGTATCAGGAGTAGACCATCTGGCCCCTGAACTGTGCCAGATCCCCATAACCCCCGATTCTCTGATATTTTAAAAGTTTATCTACCTCCACTTTAAATACTTCTCATGATCCAACCTCCCCATCTCCAGGTTCAGGAACAGCTACTTTCCTACAACTCTCAGGTTCTTGAACGAACATGCGCAACCGTAATCCTACCTCAGCAACGAATACTACAGACCACCCCTTGCACTGCCAAGGACTTGTCCCTGATTGGTTTGTTTGCACACTAATGTCTTGTTTATGCAGTGTTTTCTTTCTCTTCACTGTCTTGTATAATTTATGTATATTTTATATTATGTGTGTTGTCTGTACCCATGTTCCTGTGATGCTGCTGCAAGCAAGTTTTTCAATATACCTGTACCTCACCATACTTGTGCATATGAAAAGAAACTCTGAGATAGAGAATCTCAGAGTTCTCTATTCCCTGGGATAGACAATTCTGAAGGTTCATTACCCTCTGTGAGAAGAACTTTCCATGAATCTTGGTTTTAAATGTCTGGCCCCTTACTTTGAACTTATGTGCCCTCAGCTCAAGATAAGATATCTTTATTAGTCACATGTACATTGAAACACACAGTGAAATGCATCTGTTGTGTTGAGTGTTCTGGGGGCAGCCCGCAAATGTCGCCACGCTTCCGGCGCCAACATAGCAAGCCCACAACTTCCTAACCCGTACGCCTTTGGAATGTGGGAGGAAACCGGAGCACCCAGAGGAAACACATGCAGACACAGGGAGAATGTACAAACTCCTTACAGACAGTGGCTGGAATTGAACCCGGGTCACTGGTGAACTGTTACATTACCGTGCCTGCCCCCTACACTACCGTGTGTCCAAAACATCAGCCCAAGAAGTGCAGCTGATTGGGGGAACAACTGGGAAAGGAAAGATTGGGATAATCCAACCAATGTACATTCTGGATAGCATCAGTGTCTGAGGGATGTTTGTTCTGAACCAATTTGGGGAGAGTGGGTTGGGATTGCAGCTGCTGGTCAGGACCAATCCTGAGGCAATGGGGCTGGTGTGCTGCACTAATGAGAAAAGAGAAAAGCAGGTTAGGAGGTCCAAACCAATCTGAGAGAGGCATAGTCACAAGGCCAAATTTTAGTGCAAGTCCTGATGCTCAGTAAAATGGGACATATCTTCCAATGCAAAACTCAAAATGCCACATTTCCTGAAAAAGGAGGACTTTTCAGATATCCTGGAATGGAAAGCGCCATCTGGAGAGAAGATGTGGAAGAGATGAAGAAACTGGGAAAAAGGATGATATCCTTACAAGAGACAGGGTGGGAGGAGATGTAATCTAGATATCTGTGGGAGACAGTGGATTTGCAGTAAATGTCAGTGGATAATTTGTCTCCTGAGATGGAGACAGAGAGATCCAGAAAATGGAAAGAAGTGTTGGAAATAATAATTGGTAATTGGTTTATTATTGTCACATGTACCGAAGTACAGTGAAAAGCTTTGTTTTGTGCGCCATCAATACCAATCATTTCACCACATCAATACATCGAGGTAGTACAAGGGAGAAACAATAACAGAAGGCAGAATGTAGTTTTACAGTCACAGAGAAAGTGCACTGCAGGCAGACAATAAGGTGTGTGTCTATGACGAGATAGATTGTGAGGTCAAGAGTCCATCTTATCGTACTAAGGAACTTTTCAATAGTCTTATAACAGTGAGACTTGAGCCTGATGGTATGTGCTTTCAGGCTTTTGTACCTTCTGCATGATGGGAGGGGGAGAAGAGAGAACGTCCAGAGTAGGAGGGTTCCTTGATTATGTTGGCTGCTTTTCAGAGGCAGCAAGAAGTGTAGCCAACTGAATTCAAGAGTGGGGTGCTAGTTAGCAGCAAAGGTGGTAAAATTGATGAGTCCTGCACAAGTTCAGGAGGTGATGTAATGGAGGAAGAGTTGGAGAGAGGTACCAGAGAAGGTTTAGAATAAGAACTGTTCCATGTAGCCAACAATAATACAGGAGTAGCTGGGGCCCATGCGAGGGCCCATGGCTACACCTTTGATTTGTAGGAAGTGAAAGGAGTCAAAAGAGAAGTTGTCCAGGGTAAGAACAAGTTCTGCCAGGCGGATGAAAGTGTTGGTGCAGGTGAACTGGTTGGATCTTTGTTGCAGAAAGAAGCGGAGGGTTTTAAGACCTTCCTGGAGGGGGATTGAGGGGCAGAGAGACTGGATGGCCACAGTGAAGATAAGGTTTTACAGGCCAGGGAATCGGAAGTTGTCAAGTTGGTGGAGGGCATATGAGGTGTCCCAGATGTAGGTGGGAAGGGACTGAACAAGGGGAGAAGGATGGATTAAAGGTATGAGGAAGGGCAAGAGCAGGCAGAAACAATGAGCCTACCAGGGCAGTCCTGTTTGTGGATCTTGGGTAAGAGATAGAAGCCAGCAGTGTGGGGTTGGGGCACTATCAGGTTGGAGGCTGTGGAGGGGAGGCCTCCTGATGTGATGAGATCTATAGATCTGTGATGGTGTGGGAGACATTTGGCGTGGTGTTCGTTGGTGGGGTCAGTGGTCCAGGAGTAGGTATGAGGAGGTGTCTATCAGGACCTGGGGGGGGGGGGCAACCTTATTTCCACAGACAGTGGTACATATATGGAATGAGCTGCCAGAGGAAGTGGTTAAGGCAGGTAGAATAACAACTTTTAAAAGACAGTTGGACACGTACATGGATAGGAAAGGTTTAGAAGTGGGCCAAACACGAGCAAAAAGGATGAGCTTGGTCAGCATGGACCAGTTGGGCCAAAGGGCCTGTTTCTGTACTCTGTGGCTGTCTCACGGGTTATTGGAAGATTTAGCCCGCTGTGTGTTTGGCAGACCATTAAAACCTTCTCCCAGGTCCTTGGAAGCAGAAAACTCCTGCCCTTTATTACAACAATGACAAAGAATATCGCACTGGCTGCAGAATGGATAAAGATACCACAGATACTGTCCCTCTTTCTCTCCAGCTGACAAGATTAGGTATTGAGAACACATACATCAGAGTGTAAAACATTTGCAATAAAGATCAGGGGAATAAAACCTTTATTTCACTGACAACTTTATTATCGCAAATTCTGTTTCTTTTTCTTTAATTCCAAGAGATATGTTTCACATGAAGCTCAATTTGACTATTTCTCCTGAAAGGTTTTTTTTTGCTTCCCGCCTTCTGTTAACTGAAAGATGGTGACAGCTTTGTGTCTAAACTTGTCATCTGCGAAGTCCAGGCAATTACAGCCCGTGTCAGTCTAGCACTGATCTCGCTGTTTTGTGAGTGAGAGTCAGGGCAGGAGAAAGAGCCTTGTTACTCACGCTAATCTTCCAGTGTAGGCGCTTTTTAGAAAATAAAATCTGTATAGATTCCCCGCTCCTGTCACGGGCACAGAAATAAATACTACGCTAAGCAAACAGCCGCAGAGACTTAGTGAGAAGAAGGACGTCGGAAACATATTAGGCAGCGGTCTCGTTGCTGTGTATCGTTGCACTTTCTCTGAAGACACATGCAGAACCTCCATCTTATCATCTACAATAATATCTTTTACGGCTCCTTGTCAGGCGACTTTAATAACAGCTGCTTCCTAGTGTCCCTTGAAAGCAGGTCTATCTAGGTGGAAGCTAATTACAACCTTTCTCTCTCTCTCTCTCTGTCTTTCTCTGCAGGCAATCAGATCACTGCATCGTAACTCCTGCTCCCAGCGCTAAAAAAAATTAAACTGTCAACATCATCGTCTTTTTGGTTTGATCGTTCTAGTTGAGAAAAATCATGTTCTGTGAATCGCAATTTAATAGAAAGATATGTAAAATATAAGGCAGGGTACAGAAGCTGACTCCAGAAATAACATACATCAAAATCTTCCCAGGATAAGTACAAGGTTCGAGAGTCCAATGATATAATTATTTTCCTGGAATATGCCGCTTGGAGTTGATGGGATATGTTGTTAAAAGTAAATAGAATGCTTTCAGTCGTCGTCATACAAAACTCAATGCAAAGAATAACTTAAATTAACTGTAGGTGCTGAAGAAAGTGACTTTGAGAGAGATTACCTAACGTCACATCTAACGGACTGGTTAATAGCTTTAGATCACTCTCCACACACAGTTTTTTTTGAAAGAAGGTTGAAGTGAATTTAAAACAAGAAGCATAAATAATGTCGTGAATGAAAATCAATAAAGCTGCAAATGCTGGAAATCTGAAATAAAGAAAACGGAAAATATTGGAAACACTTAGCAGGTCAGGCAGCCTGGGAGAGGAAGGGAAGGGCGGACTGGGAAAGGTTTGGATGGAGTAGGGCAGTGTTGTTAGAGGGCAGTCAAGAGCATGCATGCACTAACTCAAGGTATGGATCTCAGACTATGATGGGAACAGGGCCTTGAGTAAACTTGGATAGAAACGTACAGGGTGGGTCTGAATTGCGAAAGGTGGAATTTGAGTTAGAATCCATATTAGAAGTATTTAGAGGCAGATAAATCTTTGAAAGATCCGGAGGTTGTGGGCCATGTGGATCTGGCATGGAGGAGATGATGAGGTTTTGGGTAGCTGAGCCATGATCACATTGAATGGCCCGGCAGGCTTGAGGGGCCGAGTGACCTACTCCTGCTCCTATTTTCTTAAGTATCATGTGCAGAATGGAAGATCACAGGTATCTTGAGCAAGTCGTCTGAGGGGCTTCAGTTGTGTGCAATGACGGGAAAAGCTGGGGCTGATAGGTTTTCTCTGGCAAGAGGCTCAGTAACCAATGGACACTGTTGAAAGGCAACTGCCGAAAGATCTCAGGAGCTTTATTCAACCTAGTGAGTTTTCATGGAAGGAACTGGAAGAATCCTTGAAGGGGAAAGATTTGCAAGTATATTGCGAAAGGGGAGGACTAACTGGAGAGCTAGCATGAGTATGATGGACCAAATGGCTGTGCTGTGTCATCCTAATAGGGAAGCACACTGACTGCCAGGAGGGCTAGTGTAATAAAATTGATGGGTTTACTGTCCTGAGTTGCTGAATTATTATGACTTTGGATTTTTGTGTGAGGCAGTTCTGGGGGACACACTGCCGGAAAATAAATTATGTAAATAATGAATTGTGTGGTAGCATAAATTTGCAGTACATGAGTACCACCACCCTTGTAGGTTGAACTATTTTATGCCATTCATCGACAGAGATGAAGCCAATTTAATAGATTTTTACCCTTCGGTCTTGTATTTGCATAATTTATTCAGGTATTTGAATTGCTACAAATATTCAGCTCCACCGTCCGCAGTTTAAAACCACAGGCATAGTTGGTGCAATATTTTGTCAGATTCCGAACCCAAATTTCTGACTGTAATGAAACATAAGTATTCATGTAAAATTGAGAGTTAACCTCAGCTGGACAGAAATTCTCCAGGTGAATTGTAAGGTTGTATTAACAGAGTGGGAGATGGGCTCAGCACTAGTGGTAAGAGACAAAAGAGAGCAAGTTTGAGTAATAGAGACAACACAGGGAGGAGGAAGGACAACTGTTCTACTGTCAGCGATAGTTCAACGGGAAACACTGAGCTTTCAAGTTCATTCTAGAGAACTTGAGTATAGAAACCTGAGCTTGGACTCTGGGCACACTGAGGGAACGATGTATCATCAGTGGTGCCTTCTTACAGATTCCATGTAAAAATCAGGCCTCATTTGTGGTCACAAAAGATCCCAAGGCACTATTTCCATTCAGAGCTCTTCCTGGTGCCCTGGCAAATCTTTACCCCTCAATAATGTGCTTCCCAATAATAGAAAGGGTGCAATAGAGGACAGAGACTACACATGAGGGGGGTAAAGTCTGCTTCACAGTGGGGATGATATGATTCCTCTAGCTTGTAAATACCAATTCGATCCCCATTGGTATAATTTTTAAAACAGTAGGACTTAAAAAACAGTAGGACTTGAAAAACAGTAGGACTTGGATCCAAACAGCAAAGAACTGGGTAAATATTTGAAAAACAAAGTACTGAAATAAGTGGAGAGTCTGACAGGAAGTTAATACATCACATTGAAGCAAGAATTTTTGGTGATCCACTTGGTGAAGGCAGCTCAAGTCGGCAAAAGGCTTGTTCCTACAATAAGCATGCAGTTAGAAGTGTTGCATCTGTCACTACAGGTTTAGAAAACTGAAACCTCAAAGACACATTCCATTGTCACAAGCTGTTTCCACTGGCAGTCAGAAATATTGTTGTGTGGCCTTGAAACTGCTCCAGTTATATACAGTAGTACATTATTACAATACATAAAAATAGTGGTTTCACCTGACACATTCTCTGCATTTCTCTTACTGGCCATCTATCATTTTCATCACTCTACCAGTGGCAGTCTTGATCAGGAATCCCCTTCCTAAATCTCTTTATCTGTCTTCCTTCTTATTAAGAGACTTTTTAAAACCTGCCTCTTAAACTAAGCTTTTGGTCTGCTGCTCTTAAGTGGCTCCCTGTCACGGGTTTTCCTTGATAACATCCCTGTGGTGCCTTGGGAAGCATTTCTATCTTAAAAGGTGCTGCATAAGTGCAGGTTGTTCAAGTTAATTCTTCCATTTTGCGGAGGGAGTTTCTTATCTTTTGGATACTCAAGGTAATTGGTAATTGGTTTATTAACGTCACATGTACCAAGATACAGTGAAAAACTGTTTTGCATTCCATCCATATATCATTTCAAAACATAAGTACATCAAGGTAGTACAAAGGGAACAGCAATAACAGAATGCAGAATGTAGTGTTACAGTTACAATTACAGGGAAGGTTCAGTGCAGGTAGACAATAAGGTGCATGGGCCATGACAGGGTAGATTATGAGGTCAAGAGTTCATCTTTATCATACAAGAGGTCCGTTCAAGAGTCTTATAGCAGAGGATAGAAGCTATCTTTGAGTCTGTCATGTTTCCAAGCTTTTGTACCTTCTGACCGATGGAAGCAGGGAGAAGAGAGAACCTCTGAGGTGGGAGGGGACTTTGATAATGTTGACTGCTTTCCCGAGGCAGCGGGAAGTGTAGACAGAGTCTATTGGGGGAAGGCTAGTTTTCAGAGGGGGAGTGGTGGTGAATATACAGTATAAAGCATCAACTATTATCATAATCACTGGAAGTTGATGGGGCACAAATTTAGCTTTGGTCACCAGAGTTTAACCAGTGCTAAGATTGTTTTCTGCTGAGAGCACTCTGCTTCCAAAATTCATTTCCACAGAAGAGAGGTCACGAGGGGACTGGCACTCAGTGCTAGCTAGATGAATTTTGACCTGGGTATTTATAATTCCAGAACAATTGGCTCCAAAAAGAATTACCTCTCAAACTATCAGCAGTGGGAGGCAGTGGTACAAGCCAATGAGCTGATATCGAAAGGATCCTGTCAATTCCTTTCTCCACATGCCCATTGACTGTCTGCTGAGCACTGGTATGTTGGCCTGGATTGACTTTTCTGATGAGCATGTATGAGGCAAGATATGTCATTAGCACTCACTGTATTTTGTATTATATATTATTTCATACTTTCTTGCGACAAAGAAAGATTAAGTTTCTGCTGGTTCTTAGAACATTCCCATCAATCCTGTTCCCCCACTTATTTCCCTATAACCTATTCTCTTTCACATGTTCTTGCCCCAGTATAGACAAGTAGAGTGGAATTCAACGTACTTAACCAGTATTGAGCTGAATTATCTGTTCAGTAGCACACTAACCAGTAGGCACCATTACTACTGTTGATGCATCCCCTTTGATCCTCACATTAAGCCCCTCAGAGTGCAACAGACAGAAATATGTCCTGTACAAGATGCATCCATTTTGTCTGCTGCTAATGGTGAGCTCAGCAGTTCCTTACGAGATTCTAGTGCCTGGCACTGCAATCCTGGCATTCTGGGACAATGGGAGCAGTGACTGCTCCCTTAGCAGAGGCCACAACTTTAAGATAAGATAAGATATTTATTTATTAGTCACATGTACGTCGAAACACACAGTGAAATACGTCTTTTTGCATTACTGAGAATGTGCTGGGGGCAGCCTGCAAGTGTCGCCACTCTTCCAGTGCCAACATAGCATGCCCACAGCTCCTCACCTGTATGTCTTTGGAATGTGGGAGGAAACTGGAGCCCCTGGAGGAAACCCACACAGACACAGGGAGAACGTACAAACTCCTTACAGGCAACAATGGGAATTGAACCCAAGTCACTGGTGCTGTAATAGCATTACGCTAACCGCTATGCTGTGTAGGAAGAGGTAGGAGACTTAGAAGAGGCAAAGAATTCTTTTCACCAAGAGGATGTTGAAAGCTGGAGTGCATTGATTGAGGAGGTGGTGGACTCTCACGACATTCAAGAATTATTTAGATGAGCATTTGAAATGCCATAGAATGGAGGGCCAAGTGCTAGAAACTGGGATTAGAATAGATTGGCAGTTGATGGCAAGCACAGACGTGATGGGCTGAAGATCCTGCTTCTGTGCTCTATGACTTTGCCAACTCAGCATTCACCTCTTCCCAAATCCTTCATCAGCTTATGACTTCTCGGTTTATACTTTCCTTCACCATTCTCACCTCTGCTGCATTCAAATTGGTAAATAAAATTGGTGAATTGGTTTATTATTGTCACAAATACCAGGGTGCAGTGAAAAACTTTGTTTTGCGTGCCATCCCACAGATCATTTCATCACATTAGTACATTGAGGTAGTACAAGGGAAAACAATAACAGAATGCAGAGTAAAGTGTTACAGTTACAGAGAAAGTGTAGTACAGACAGACAATAAGGTACAAGAGCAAGTGATAGATTGTGAGGTCAGGAGTCCATCTTATCCTACAAGGGGACCATTCAGTCTTATGACAGGGGATAGAAGCTGTCCTCGAGCCTGGTTGTACATACTTTCGGGCTTTTGTATTTTATGCCCAATGGGAGGGGGGAGAAGAGAGAATGTCCTGATTGGGTGGAGTCCTTGATGATGTTGGCAGCTTCTCCGAGGTAGAGGGATCCAAGGTTTTCTGAGGTCATCTTCATCAAATCTAGTGTCACACAACACAGAAACAGGCCCTTCAGCCCATCATGACCTTGCTGACCATCAAGTACCCAAGAGTTGTGATGAAGGGTCTTTCATTTGGAATCTTGCTTTTCTTTCCACAAATGCTGCTTGACTAGCTGAGTTCTTCCACCAGTTCTGTTTTTGTCTAAGTACCCATACTTCTGACCTCTCCCACAAAATTCTTCTTTCACTTCCATGCTGCATCTCTCTCTCTCTCCCTCTCCCTCAAACCTTCAAAGCAGCAGGAAAGCTTCAGAAGTTGCAAGATCTTTATCACCACTTGACAGAGAAAAGCTGGTTTTTAATAACCACATTTCAAGAAAGTTTTAATTGCTCTCAAACAAACGATTGGCTATAACATTAGAAGAGGATAAATTACTTTTGACATTAATGGTACTTTAGTTTTCTTGTTATTGGGCCCTAAGTTGGATGACAACTAACATCTGGATTATCTCACTGCTTTAAACTCATACTGTAAGCATTTAATTCATAGCCCTGCCCAGGAAGAAGGACAGACTTTGACTTTTTAAGACAAGCAACAAGTTGTGTTTATACTTTATCCTTTAACATAGCAAAAAAAGTTCCAAAGCGTTTCACAGGAACACTCTCAAGCAAAATTAAAGCAAATGACAAGGAGAATTTAGGACTGTGACCAAAAATTTGGTCAAAGATGTTGGTTTCACAGAGCATCTTAAAGAAGGAGGGAGAGGGAAAGAAGTGGGGAAGATTCAGAAAGGGAGTTTGAGAGATGTGGGCCCAGATAGCTGAAGACACAACCACATTGATTGAAGTGGTTAAATTTGGGGATGAACAAAAGGTCAGAACTAAAGAACAGAGATGTCTGTGGGTTGCAATTTGGAAGAGATTACAGAGATCGAGAGGAATGAAATATGCAGTGATGTAAAAACAAGATCAGAATTTTAAGTTCAAGATAATGTTAATCGTGACTGAAGTGATCACATGAAAGCAACCCTTAATATTTGCTTCAGATAGAATGGGACACATTTTGATGGACAATCTTGTCCCACTCACACTCCATTGGTTAATTTGGCAAGCAACTTTAAAGAGTGGATGGATCCAATGCATTTTAGGGAGAAGCAAGATTGGAAAGTTTGTGTGAAGCAAACGGCTTGAATCAAGCAGTAGTTTCTCAATAATGGCAATAGATTTACACATTAGTATTTTTTCAGCAAAATCCTGTGCAGTAATTGATGCAAATCTTACAAGGGATGATCTAATTATTATAGCCGGGGTTTCCGTCCCATTGTCTGAATGCTTGAACTTGACAATGCTTTGTATTGAACAGCGTTAAATTCAAAGGAGATCGGCTGAATACCGTTAAATGGTTTTTCTGTTGGACAATGTCAATTTTTTTGAGGTGTTAATTGATTGCTACTTCCAATGCCTGAAAACAGATGTAAAACTGCACACTATAACAAACCCGGGAAATGTTCAGTAAATAAAACTTTAACTCTCTACTCGAGAACCTGAAGGTCAGTTCAATTGAGTCCAGATAAAATTGCTTTATAATCAGCGTCCAAGCATATGCCTTGATCTCAGGACCAGAAAGCAAGGCCAAACCTTGCCACTGGTGAACAACAATCAGCAGCTTTATTGCTATTATGCCGTGGGCCCAAACAAGCAAGAAAGACAAAGGAGGAACTGGACAAACTCATTCCTTCACAATTCCAGCAACCCAGGTTTGAATCTGACTTCCAGTGTAGAGTTGACATGTTCTCCCTGTGGCCACGTGGGTTTCCCCCAGCTGTGCCTATTTCCTCCCACATCCCAAAGATATGTAGGCTGGTAGATTAATTGGCCAGTGTACAATGGCCTTACTGTAGATGGGGGGAAAGAGAGCAATGTGCGTGTGAGACAGAATGGATTACAAGGAAACAACTGGGGGGAATGGAATTGATGGGATTGCTCTGAGAGCTGGCATTGGTTCAAAAGGCCAAATGGCCTCATTCTATGTTGTAAGAAAATATGAGAAAATACTTCACGGGAGCAATACTTTTGAGGAGAGAGTAAAAGCTTCCATTCTGTCCATGCCAATACTAACTCTTACCCCAGTAGTGAAGGGTTGGAGTGGAGTATGTGGGGGGATGGGTGTGTCCCACCACTGAACCCCCACCGCACAGAAGTACTGATCTGACACAAAGGAGAAACATCCACCCAACAACAAGCATTTAGGCACTTAGAATCAAAGGGAGTGTGGCAGATGAAGTACACCTCTACCTTTGCAGTGTATTATGCACTATAGCTTGAATTCATATAGCACCTTTTCAGAAGCAGGATGTCCCAAAACACATGATGAAGCAACTGTGCCTCTGAATTTGGAGGTTGCTAGTTCATGATCGCCTCATTGAAATATTGAGGAAAATGTCATCTTTTAGATAAGAAATTACAGCGAGACCCTTTTACCTTCTCAGGTGGGTAAAAAAGATCCAGCAGCACTAGCTTGAAAAAGAGCAGAGACATTCACCCAGTATCCTGGCCAATATTCATCCCTCAGGCAACATCACCAAAACAGATTGCCTAATCTTTGTTGCTTTGCTGTTTGTGGAAGTCTGTTGCATGTAAATTGCTGCATTTACTACACTACAAAAATAAACACACTTTGAATGGACTTTATTGGTATTTAGACATTTTCGGTTATCCTGTGGTTGTGACAGGCGCTATGGAAATGCAAGTCTTTTTATAACTTTTCTTGCTAGTGGAAGCCAATTTAACATAGCTCACTCTGAGCAATTACATGGGTGATCCACCAGTGCTTGAATATAATAAACAATGACACATTTCAAATGTACATTATCTTCATCTGTGGCATATGACATTTAATGCAATTTGACATTTTTAGTAATCACTTCATGTTTTGCCTTTGGAGTTTCGAGTTAAGTTTTGTTTTTCAAATTCCATTAAAGCTCCCCTTACTGAAATCATGATATAATCTGTTTCCACAGAACTAGGGTCAACTATAAAATGTCAACAATTCTGGGCTTCACAAGGAGCCATCAGATAGCTGGCAAACTATCAGGCTGAGAAAAAGTGAACATAATAAGTGTGACCTGACACTACCACTGGGGGCTTGCCTCAGAATTCTTTTCCATTTATTTAGTTTTTGGAAATTTGGATGTCACTTGAAAGACCAGCATTTGTTGCCCATCCTCTTGACAAGACAGTGGTGAGTCACCTTCTTGTACCCCTGGCGTCTTCTGACGAAGGTACTCTCACAGACCTGCTGGGGAGGGAGTTCCGGGATTTAGACCCAGCAGTGATGAAGGCACAGCAATGTATTTCCAGTCAGGATGGTGCCTGACTTGGAAGGAAATGTGCAGCTGATGATGATCCTAATTCCTGGAGGTAGAGGTCCCGGGTTTGAGAGATGCCATTGGAGTAGATGACATGAGTAACCACAGTGCATTTTGTATTTGGCACACATAGCCACCACTTTGCAGTGGTGGACAAAAATGAATGTTTAGGGTGGTGCATGAGAAACCAATTAAACAGATTGCTTTATTGTTTTGAGGGCAATGAGGTGCAGTGGGAACAGGATCTTTGTCTTGTGGATGTTGAATCTAAGGTCCACCTTCTTGCATGCTCCAGTGAACAAGCTGATGATGGCTTGGAGATGGTCTCCTAGCATGTACAAACACAAATATTGGCTGCATATCACAACTCGACTACCGAGATTCGAGTGACCTTAGTTCTGGAGTATCATCGCCAATAGGCTGAACAACTTCACATTAAAGTCAAAGTCGAGTTTATTGTCATATGCACAAGTACATGTGTGCACAGGTGCATTGAAAAACTTACTTGCAGCAGCATCACAGGCACATAGGATAATATAAGCAGCATTCACGAGAAAAACATAAATTAAACATAAATTAAATGCGATATTTATAAGAAAGAACGCAATTAGAACAAAAAATGCAAAGTTTATTTTAGTGCAAAGTGATCAAAGTAATCATAGTGTTGACAAACTAGTGATTGGGGTTGTGCCGGTTGTTTCAGGAACTGAATGGTTAAAGGGAAGTAGCTGCTCTTGAACGTGGTGGTGTGGGACTTCAGGCTTCTGTTCCTCCTGCCCGATGGTAGCTGCAAGAAGATGGCATGGCCCGGATGCTGGGGATCTTTGATGATGGATGGTGCCTTCTTGAGGCAGCGCCTCCTGTAGATACTATCAATAGTAGTGAGGGATGTGTCCATGATATATTGGGCTGAGTCCACTACTCTCTGCAGTTACTTACATTCTTGAGCCTTCGAATTGCTGTACCAGACCGTGATGCAACCAGTCAGGATACTTTCAACAGTGCATCTGTAGAGGTTTGTTAGAGTGCTCATGACAAGGCGAACCTCCTTAACCTCTTAGTTCAGAACCATTAGTTCTGAAGATTAGTTCCACTTCTGAGTGAATTTTGCTGGATATTGGAGCAGGAAAGATTGAGAAAAGGATTGGGACAATGATGCAAGCTTGTACTGATCTTCACTGAGATTGGTTCTGTCATAGACCTGTGGCTTAGTATCATGGTTTGCATGTCATCATGGATGCAATGTAAAACGGACACAAATTTTTGTGGACAGGCAAAGTTGAGGAGGGTGTTTTACATCGATGAATAAAAGGATTGAATCTGAGAAGTTGAGGAAGGCCACATGTAGTGGATGGTACTGCTCCCTGCAATTTTTCTATTGAAGGAGCAATACTTAGGGAGTGCTACACTGTCAGAGGGTTTGTAGTGAGGGATTGCTGCACTGTGAGCAGGGTTGTACTGCTGCATGGTCAGAGGAGCTGTACTGACGGTTTGTGGCAGTGCCAGAACTGAGGAAGTGCTGCACTTTTGAGAAATAAACTAAGGTTGTGCTGCATTTTCTAAGGTGCTGTGTTTCAATTGATACATTAAAATGAAGACGCCTTTACCCACAAGGGTGCATGTAAGATATCCCACAAAAGAATATTGATAATTATCACTCAATTAATGCTTAATAAATAGATAATTTTCACATTGCTGTGAGTGGAAGCTTGATGTGTGTGCAAACGGCTGCCTCATTTCCTGCAGTTCAAGTGACTCCACTTCAGTGTTACTTAAGAAATCCTGAGATTCAGAATCAGAATCAGAATCAGGTTTATTATCACTGACATATGTCATGAAATTTGTCGTTTTGCGGCAGCAGTACAGTGCGAGACATAAAGGCATAAAAATTACTGGAAGTTACAAAAATAACTAAATAGTGCAAAAGAGGAATAACGAGGTAGTGTTCATGGGTTCATGGACCGTTCAGAGATCTGATGGTGGAGGGGAAGAAGCTGCTCCTGAAACGTTGAGTGTGGGTCTTCAGGCTCCTGTACCTCCTCCCCGATGGTAGTAACATGAAGAGGGAAGGTCCCGGGTGGTGAGGGCCCTTAATGATGGATGCCATCTTCTTGAGGCACCACCTCTTGAAGATGTCCTCGATGGCAGGGAAGGTTGTGCCCTTGGTGGAGCTGGTTGAGTCTACAACCCTCTGCAGCCTCTTTCGATCCTACACATTGGAGCCTCTTTACCAGGCGTTGATGCAATGTCAGAATGCTCTCCACTGTACATCTGTAGAAATTTCCAAGAGTCTTCAGTGGCATACCAAATCTCCTTAAACTCCTAATGATGTAGAGCCACTGGTGTGCCTTCTTTGTGATTGCATCAATTTGTTTCTTGCTCGGAAATCTATTCCCAACTGTTAGTGCTAAACACACTGCATATTAGCATCAGCATGCATACAGTGTACTTAGTTGTTTCTAATCAGGGATGAATTTCAAGGCATCTTTTTTTCCTGGACTTTCTGTTCCCCACTAGCAAACAGTTAACAGACATTAATGATAGAATTGTTGTCACTATAAATATGCGGGACCTGCAAGTCTTGCGGCTTATTGTGTTTGTCTTCACTTAAAATGTTCTCATGTTATCTCCTCAAAAAGTCCTTAACATCCTCACATTGCTATTTTCTCAAAAGCTTCAATATTTCCAGAGTTCTGTCAAATGTCTGATTGTGTTTGCTTTGGGGCTCGAGTCACTGATTGATTTCTGTGCTCGCTGCACTGTCTGACACCTCCAATCAGAGAATGTCTAGTGGAGGTATTCAAGCGACTCAGGCAAGCAGTACCATTGGCTGAGCACAGGCAGAGTCTGGCGACTGGGAAATTAAGATAACATCTGTCCGAAAACAAGGTTTTTGGGAGAAAGGTCTGGAAAATATAACCATGTACCTGTGACTGCACTGCTGACTCTGCTACCTTGCTGTGTTTACTTTGTGACTAACTATCATCAGTCACAACTATGCACTGGGTTAAAGTCCAGCATGAGGCTAATCAGCAACCAAGATGCTTACACTTTTTTTGCAATGTGTGTTCTCCTTCCCCTTTCTCTTCACCCAATCATAATATTTATCACTCTCGATAATCTGGCTCTCTCATTCATTTGATCTCTTCTGCTTCCACCCTATCACAGATCTCACTTTGAGTTCTCTCCATTTTCCCCCTTTTCTCTGCATCTTAAAACTATTTTACCTCTGATGAAGGGCCATTGACTTGAAATGCTAACTCTCTCATTGTCTTCCCAGATGCTGCCTGACCTGCGGACTATTTAGTCATATCACGGAGTCATAGAGCGATATAGCCTGAAAACAGGCCTTTCAGTCTACTGAGGTGGTGTCAACCATCAACCATCCATTTACACTAATCCCACAGCCTCATCAACTGTTTCTAAGTTTCTACCACTCACCTACACATGAAGGGGAATGTACAGTGGCCAATTGACCTACCAACCCACACGTCTTTGGGATGTGAGGGGTAAACTGAGTACCTGGGGGAAACCCTCGTGATTGTAACAGGAGATCGTGCAAACTCCTCACAGACAGCAGCTGGGGTCAGGATTGAACCCAGGTCTCTAGCACTGTGAGACAGTGGCTCTACTAGCTGCACCACTGGATGCTTTACACTTACAAGATAAAGTGCAGCAAGAGTTGTATTTATTTGCAGTAGAAGAACAAATCTTGATCCCCGATCAACAGCACACTTTCTATTTAAGGTTCATTCCAAAGGACCTCAACACCCCCTCCAAGTGTTGCAGAGCGCTGATAATGTATCTAGTAATGGAAAAGTTCAGATCTTCACAGTATGAGGAGTGAAGTTAATGGTTAACCTTTTCAATGTTCAAGCTGTCAGACATTAGCATTGGTAGTATACGGGGAGTAGGATCTACAATACAATAGTTCCTGGGATCCAAGAGGAACAATCAGAGGTATGCTTTAAAGAGAGTCTAAGGGGAGAGAAGTGGAGAGGTTCGGGGAGGGAATTCTGGAACTTAGGACTTTGGCAGCTAAAGCTGTGCTCACGATTGTCAAAGAAAGGAAATCGAGAATATGCAAGCAGGCAGAATTGGAAAATAAGGCCATGTGGGAGGAGTGAGGTAGGGAGAGATAGGGAGGAGACCAAGGAAAGATCTGAAAACAAAAACAGCAATTTTAAAATAAAGACTTTGCTTCTGGAGTTTTTGGAAATGAAACTGCGTTTGATTACTCTGAAGCACATTGGGATCTTTCACAATGTTAAGAGTGCTATGTACATTGTTAATTTTGGCCATATATGATACTCCTGTTAAAAAAAGTATATCCTGGAGCTGGGTGCTGCTGGCAATCACTTGTTGTTGTTGGCAACCCCTCAAGTTTTCCATGACCTTGCCACAGAGGGCTCAGGAACCACAAAGCACCCACAGAAGGTGTGGACATCTGCTTGCAGGTCGGCTGCCTGCTGGAAGGAGCGTCTCTCCTTTTCCTCACTCCTCTCCGAGCACTTCCACTTGAGCAGCCCACTGCCTGATGGAGCGTGTGGACCCTCTAAGGCTGACTGGTGGTTTGCTCCTCCTAGCTGGTGATGTCTACACCTAGTTCCTTGAGAGTCACTCTCAGCATGACTTTGAGGCATTTCCTCTGAACACTGTAGGAGCTCTGACCACGAGTAAACTGGGAGTGGAGAGTTTGTCTGGGCAAATGAGAATCCGGCACCAAACACAACACCTAATCCAGTGGAGTTAGTGCAGGAGGATCATTGCCTCAGTACTGATGGTGGGTTAGGGTCAATCATGTTGGTGCTGATCCCCAACATTGAAAACCTATCTTTATTTTGTACCTCATTTGGCTTCTGGCCCAATCAAGATAGCACTGCATTAATGAAGGAACAACAATGAGGAAGTGCTTCACTGCTGGACAGATGATACAGAGGGGGTGCCGCATCATTGGATGAGCACTCTGTTGGAGCAAAGATGAGGGAGTACTGCACTGCTGGAGGGGTAGTGATGGTGGAACACAGCACTGTCTGAGTACAGTACCAAGTTGGGGCTGTTCAGCTGAAAGTACAGTATGGGTGAGTACCAGTCATCTTTCACATGAGAACTGAAACCCTTTTCCACTGGAGTTAAAAGATCACTTGGCAATATACCAAGCAGTGGAGTTATCCCAGATATTCTGGCCACACATTCCTCATCCAATAAATTATCAGGTCATTGGGGTTCAAGGGAACTTGCTGTGTTAGCTTGTAGAAGTAGTTCACTGGAGAACTGTACTGTATCTGTGGGGTTAATTCATAAACCTTTCTTGTGAGGGTTTCCTTCAATCTTATGCCAAAGGCACTGCAAAAGTTGCAGAACCCTTCAACAAAATCACCCCATTGGCAGTGAAGTTCTCCGGTCTTTTTTTTGGCTGCTTAACCACAAATTGTTTACTCATCTCTGCCTGAAAAAGTTTAAAGCAAGTTAACCACACTGCATTCTGATTGCAAGACCTCAACAAGTTCGATCTGCAAATACCTTCATTGTCTTTTAACAAGATTATGGATCATGCTTAAAATGCTCAAATACAAAATGAATCATCTCTGCTGATAATGGATCATAGTTTCCCAGGACAGCAAGCTTCTTCTTCCCCTCTGCATTGAGTTCAAAGGCAGAGAACGATGACAGATATACATTGGTATTCAGAAAAGGTCAAGTTGACCTTTCAATATCATAGCCTCACATTTAAATGCAGGGGCCCTCATTATAATCTCGGGTGTAAGTAAAAAAGGCCTTAAAAGTTGTGCTGTGCAAATATTAGCTTCTCAGTTTTCAGGCACTTTCTTCATTCATGGTTTTAATGGAGGTGCCAACTCATTTAAACTATGCAGATCAAAGCCTGACTTAAAATAACACAGAGAGGAAACACACGTATAATAATATTTGCAGTATGCCATTAAGTACGAGGTGGGAAATAAATTAGGTTTTTTTTTAAGGCATTGTGATCTGGAACATAATGGCTGAATGTGGTAGAAGCAGATTCAAACACCAGTTATAACAGGGAAAATTTAAGGCTATACAAATTATAATGATGACATTGTAGTCAGCCAGAGTGGGAATAATTGGATAATTCCCCTGTCAATAAAGCTTGGTGCCCACACTGCTGTAAGTGATTGAGATTATTTTTTTACTACCTAAATCATATGAAACATCCTCCACTTAATGCATTTTCTGGAGAAATCACTCACCTGTTATTGGAATAAGTTGCTGTAACTTGTTTTGTTTTTGCTCTTTAAATGTCCTGCTTACTGAGTAAACTGACTTTTTTGCCATGCAATAAACGGTTTGTTGTGAGTCATTTGCCCTGCCCCACCTCCAGTTCATTGGCTGACACTGTGTTGACAATATATACTCTGAACGTTAAAATGAGAATTTTACATGGATATGTGAAAAAAGCAAGCAAAGAAGTGCTATATTTCCTTAAAAGGGCCAGCAGAGACAAAGAGGGCCAAATGGCCTCCTATCACAATTCTGTGATAGCTGATTGGCTTCCTGGGTTGTTTCAAAGTTAATCATGTTACTGTAAGTCTGTAGTCATATACAAACCAGACCAGGTGAAAATGCATCTTTCCTTTTGTAAAGGACATTACTAACCATTACAACAACCCAGTGGTTTTGATTTCACCATTACTGATAACAGTTTCATTCCACTTTTACTGAATTAACTAACTGTTCAAACTTCTCTGCTTCCCTGGTGGGACTTGAAATGTCCAAGGCCATGGATGACTAGTTCAGTAGTAATGTTACAACACTACCCCTCCCCCAGTTATCCCATTAGATAAAATGGTCTACTGTGAAAGGATCTGGAGAACTCACTATCATACTGTGTCTCTGTGGAGGTTCGTGAAATTGCTTTGTGGTCTTCAATGCTTATAATGCACCAATGCACAAATACAACTGCACATGTGAAGAGGCATCTAATGGTGCACAACATACATTTGGACATCACCTCTGGGAATTTCCACATACGGTGCAAACTACTCATGCAGAAGCAAGCTTTACTTCAGCAATTCTTAAAGGGAACATATTTAAAAGAGCTCCCAACCAAGAGACCTGCAGGTAGGTGCCCCTGAATCCACCATTTCTGATCACAAGCCCAACCCCACCACTTCTAGTTTGGTTGCAAACCCCCACACCCCACCATCCTCTGACTCCAGCTTGACCCAAACCTTCAGGCATCTGTCACCATGATCATAGCCCTGACTCCCACCTCAGCAGTGGCAGATTAAGCAGAGGAATGACAATGTGTGAACGCACAGGGGCTGTGGTGTTGCACACTAGCACACTGCACCTTGTACCTTGTGCACCAAATCTATGTTAGGTGTTTGTATTCTGCCTATTTTATGCCTTCCCTAATGCAGAAGTCTTTCTTGGCCCAGTTCTCCAATCCTATCTTAAAGGTACATGTCCATCTTATACTTCATGCAGGCTGCCCTTTGATCTGTTTATAATTTTTATCCCCGTGTTCTATTAATTTATAGTCTCTTGAGGAGCTTGAAGCCTCAATTTTCCATTTGGCCATGCCCACTTGTTGTAGAGTTATAACGTAGTAGATCATGGTAACAGGCCCCTCAGCCAATCAAGATAGCCACCTAAGCTAGTCCCACTTGCCCGTGTTTGGCCCATATCCCTCTAAACCTTTCCTATCCATGTACCTGTCCAAGTGTCTTATAAATGTTGCTAGTGTACCTGCCTCAAACCCTTCCTCTGGCAGCTTGTTCCATATACACACCACCCTCTGCGTGAAGAAGTTGCCCCTCAGGTCCCTTTGAAATTTTTCCCCTCTCACCTTAAACCTATGCCCTCTAGTTTTTGAGTTCCCTTTCCCTGGGAGAAACACTGTGCATTCACCCTATCTATGCCCTTCATGATTTTATACACCTCTATAAGGTCACCCCTCCGTCTCATACACTCCAAGGAATAAAGTTCGGGCCTGACCAACCTCTCCCTATAACTCAGGCCCTCGAGTCCTGGCAACATTCTCATAGATCTTCTTTGCACTCTTTCCAGCTTAATGATGTCTTTTCTATAATAGGGTAACCAAAACTGTGCACAATACTCCAGGTGGTGGCTTCGGTCTTGTACATGCAACATGATGTCCCAACTCCTATACTCAATGCCCTGACTGATGAAGGCCAGTCTTGGGAAAGTATTGGTGAATCATCTTCTTAAGCTGCTGCAGTCCATAAAATGAAGGTTATTTCATTTTGCTTGTTGAGTAGGCAGTTCCAGATTTAGGTTAAGCAATGATGGAAGAATGGTGACATATCTCCTACTCAGGATGGTTTGAACTAAAGGTAAACCTGTAAGAGATGGTGTTCTCTTGTACCTACTGCTCTTGTCCTTGTCGGTGGTAGAGGTTGTGGATTTGGGTGTTGTTGAAGAAACCTTGCCAAGTCGATGAGGTGCCTGCTGTAGATGGTGCATTCTATAGCAACAGTCGATTGATGGTGGAAGTTTATTGTTGGTATTGGTTTATTATTGTCACATGTACCAAGGTATAGTGAAAGACTTTGTTTTGCATGCCATCCATACATGCACACCACTTCATTACATCAGTATATCAAGGTAGTACAAGGGAAAACAGTGACAGAATGCAGAATATAGTGCTAATGTTACGGAGAAAGTGCAGTGCAGGCAGACAATAAGGTATAAGGCCATAATGGGGTAGATTGTGAGGTCAGGAGTCCATCTTATTGTACTAGGGGACCATTCAATAGTCTTATAACAGTGGGATAGAAGCTGTCCTTAAGCCTGGTGGTATGTGCTTTCAGGCTTTTTTCTAGGAAGCTTTGTTTTATTTTGGAAATTCTGATCACTTAGGCAGTTGATGGGTTGCCAATCAAGGTGCTCTTTCTCTGGTCGATGTGAAACACATTGAGTATTGTTGGAACTGCACACAAGTGCAGGGTATTTCATTAGGCTCCTGACCTGCCTTGCAGATGGCAGAAAGGCTTTGTGCAGTCAGGAGTCAAGCCACTGCTGTGTTATACTTTAGCTTTTCCTCACTTGCACACTGATTGTGATTAGATTGGGCTTGGCTCGGTGACAACATCACATCTGATGGAGAAAGCCATTCTAATTAAAAGTGCTCAGATTAATTTATACTAAACAATCCAGGGGAGACATAAAATCCTTGAAATACTCTAATGAAAGGGAAAGGTTTGTGCCCATAACAAAAATATGTTGCCTTAAGCAAGTCAAATTTAAAACTCTAGACTTCAAGCAGAGAAGGAGTTAGGAGCCATGGGGTCAGAGGTCAGTCGTCTGCTCAGCATATCAGCAGGTTGATCTGTTTGTAGGAATGCCAAGGAATTGAAGGAAGCTTATAAATAGGGACAGATTCTCTCCAGGACCAGTTCCTTATTCCACATAGCCTGAAACCAGTTTATTCCCCAGTGCTATTTGATGTACACAAACACACCATTATGAAACTGATACCATCATGAAAGGATTTCTTATTTTCCAAAACAATTCCACCAAAAGGATGTATTGCTTTAAATACCCTCTTTTTCTTCAAAGAAATCAAATTGATATAAAAGCTTAATGTCTTTTCACATTCCTCTTCTCCAACGTTGATCATTTTAAATATTGTGCTGATGTTACCACTGTGGGAATAATCTTGGGGTTTATAAACTAGCAGTGTTGCAAGTGAACTTATGGTCATGGAGATACTGTCAGTAGTTCAAAGATGAAGAACTGCAGATGCTGGAAATGAGAAATAAAACAGAAGTGCTGGGGATACTCAGCTGGCCAGAACCAAAGGGAATGTCTTTGCTCAGGAGTAAGGCTGGAGGAATTAAGTAACAAAAGGAACAATGCAGAAGCTGCTAAGACAAGTAATGAAACAAAAATTGGATCTGGAAGAGGTATAAATAGGAATAGCAAATTCATTTTCAGAAATTGGTGTACTTCTTATTTGAAATTAACAAAAGTATTGACAAAGAAATTGTTAAACTTAACATTGAGTGTGGAAGACTGCAATGTGTTAAGTCAGAAGGTGAGGTGCTGATACGAGTTTACATGGAGCTTCATTGCAAAGGTATAGAAGGCTGAGGACAGAGACCTCAGAGTGGGAGTCGAACTGTGCTGTGCTGTGAACTTCATGATTCAACGGTTCTGTGTAATATTGCTCAGGATCCATCTTTGCTGCGAGTGTTGTTGGGGATCAGAGCAGGACAGTTCCAGTAAACTGTAGCATTCTCTGATTTCAGTCTGATTCCTAAAAGCAAAAGCATCATGGTGTCTGATTTGATGCAAATAAGAAGTCTTCCCCTACACTAACTAAACCCACTCACCACCCGACTTCTTTACCTTTCTTTGTTCTAGAAATGGTTGCTAAGTGACAGTGATACTGCTGACATCCCAGTAGAACACTACTCTTTGTTGTAATCTCAAAAATCAAGGCTTCAAGCTGCCAAAGCATTCTGATTCATGTTCCCCAGTCAGATCACCTCCAACCTCCTGTAATAAAGACATCATTAATACAGAAAAAATCGTTCTGGCAAAATTAAAGGAAAGCAGAGTGATGAAAAATTAAACAAATTTTCATTCTAAAAAGGGATGAAGGATCTGTGCATTATTGTTTTGGATGTAAAACCAACAGACGCAATGTTAAAAATACTGCTGTGATTTCCCTCACAGGTTAACACTGCTTAGTAGGTATTTATTTGTAACCTTCCATGTAAGGTCAGTGCTTCATGGTTTGCTGAGGTGTCGTAATGTGTTGTGTGTTTGAAAGCGTGACATGAAAAAATGCAGCGACACCCAACAAGGCCATTTCTGAAACTTCACTCTTCAATTAATGTTGTAGTTGGTAATGTTCCCATTTCCCAGGATGATCTCCCGTATCTTCCTGTGTGCTAATTCGAACATGATGACCATTCCTAAAAGGCCTTCTAATCAAAGTCTTAAATTTATCCCCAGGATATGTATTTCCTAAACCAAATTTGGACCTGCCTAGTTAAACTATGCAAAGAATGATCTGCATTTTTATAACGCCTTTCACAATCTCATCATGAAACACCTTAGCCAAAGAAGTAGTTTTGAACTATAGTCTCTGTTATAGTGCAGAGAACGTGGCCAATTTGTACACAGCAAGCTCCCCCAAATTGCCATGTAATAATGATCAGACTATCTGTTTTAATTTGATATGGGCTCAAAGAGAAGTACTGCCTGTGGCACTCGGGAAAACACCCCTGTTGTTCTTTAAATTAATACCCAAGGATCTTTTACATCCACCTGAGCAGGCAGACCAAGCTTAAGTTTAATTGATAGATGAGAGATGGCACATCTGACAGTATAGCACTCCCTCATTACTTCATGGGAGGTTCATCCGGATGTAGTCCTCATTGGTTGCAAAATATTTTTGGGGATGTCCAAAGCTCTGCTCATTATGTCTATACTAAATCAACAACCTACGCTGCTTGCCTCATCCGGGTTTCATTCACAATATACCGGATGCATTACAGCTTGATATAGCAACTGCTCTGCCCAAGACTGCAAGAAATTGCAGAGAGTTGTGGACACAGCTCAGTCCATCACGAAAACCAGCCTCCTGCCCATGGACTCTTGTCTACACTTCCTGCTGCCTCTGGAAAGCAGCCAGCATAATCAAAGACCTCTCCCACCCTGGACATTCTCCCTTATCCCTCTTTCCATCAGGCAGAAGGTACAAAGCTTGAAAATAGACACCACAAGGCTCAAGGACAGTTTCTATCCCATTGTTATAAGGCCCTTGAATGGATGGCTTGTATGATAAAGATGAACTCTTGATGTCTCAATCTACCTTATCCTGGCCCTTCCACCTGCACTGCATTTTCTCTGTAACTGTAACATTATATCCTGCATTCTGTTATTGCCTGTCCTGTGTACTACCTTGATATACTTATGTTTTAAAATGATCTGTATGGATGGAATGCAAAACAAAGTTTTGCACTGTATCTCGGGACATGTGACAATAATAAACCAATTACCAATTACATGTCATGCCGATGGTGCCTACCCCTTATCTGCACTCAACTTCAGGGTGTTTCAGCTGTTGTTCAATGCGGAATACATTGAATTCAGAATGTGCTGGGTTTGAGTTCCAGTGAAGCACAAATCTCCAGATGATGCTCCACTGGAATATTGTGCTGGCTTTTGGACAAATCTTTCAACTGAGGCCCTGCCTTCCCTCTCAGGTGAATGTAATCCCACAGAACAGTTTCAAAGAGGAAACATGTTAACCAATAATGATCCATCAACCAGCTTCACTGGGGAAAAAAACACTGATTGTCTTATTATTGCTGTTTGTGGAAGCTTGCTGTGTGAAAATTGACCGCAATATTTCCTAGATTACTACAGTGACCACATTTGAAAAGTACTTAGAGTCATAGAGCTATACAGCATGGAAACAGGCCATTCAGCCCATCAGGTCCATGCTCACCAGTGGGCACCTATCCGTGTTAATCCCATCTTCCAGCACTTAGCCCATAGCCTTCGATGCCTTGACGATTCAAGTGCTCATCTGGACTCTGCTCCCACCACTCTCTCAGGCAGTGTATTCCAGGTACTCACCATTCTCTGGGTGAAAAAGCTGCCCCCATAAATCTTGTGCCCCTTGCCCTAAATCTATAGTTTTATCTACTCACCAGTGTCATTTGCTGAGGTTGTGAAAGGTGCTGTAGAAATGCAAATCATTAGCCTCTTTAGAACTGAGGAAAGAATGATGTTGGAAACACTCCCTTTATATGCCCACCTACTATTTCACTTCACCAGCAACAAGAATGAATTTCATTCCTAATCGTTATAGATTAACAACTTGACATTTTACTTCACTTCTGAAAGTTGGTTCCATTGTGGAAATGTAGAATGAACAGTGCTAGTTTTTTGCACAAGTGCCAGTGATTGGTGAAGAATTTACTGACAAACATGTTTTCCTCCAAAAGAAATACAAAAAGGTCGATGTAGCCAAAGGCAAAACAAATGGAAGGACTCAACAAAGGACACTCCAGGAATGCAGAGAATAAGTACAATCCGTAGGGAGTTGTTCATGAAACAAGAGTTGAGCATTTACTGACCCAAGCTCAGCAAAAGCAATGGAAGTCAAGCAAAGAAAGATAGGGTTAGGCTTTCCAGAGAACCATTCACTCCCCAGTAGGTTCCAACATGCTTCACAGCTAATGAAACCATTCAGAAATGTACACGCGGTTGGATTGTAGGAAATGTGGCAGCCAGTTTATGCACAGCAAGCTCCCACATCCAGCAATGTAGGATGATCTAACTGAATAATTTTTGTTAACAAATGAATTCTGGCATTAAACGTGTAAATAGTCCAATAGAATCCTTCTTTATTACTTAAATCCACATGCACCCTGATGCTTTGAAGGTCAATTCTATCAGCCAAAATGGTGAAGGGGGGAACACATTTACACTAGGGTAGCTCAGTCATTATGAAACCCATTTTAGACTTCAGTCACGGAATGGGGTTTGAACAAGTGAGAGTGATCCATCCAATTCTGGCTGGCACATTTAATTACGCTAGTCTGTGCCTGAGAGGCAAGCTGTTCATGAAAGCACAGAACTCTAAACATTGGAACAATGAGAGCTTGTCTAGTAATCCTGGTTTACAGAGTAATAATAGCTGTGTCACTTGTGGTACAAAACCTTTCTTCTTATCCAATTAAAGTCATAGGCTTCAAACTCATAAATATGACTTACAGTACTGGTGAGTTTTATTTTAAAGTATAATTTCTCTGGAATAGTTGAAGATTTGGAGGCAAGCTGTTCATTTTTATGAACTGTAACATAGCTAAGAGCAGGGTTAGACCTTTGATACTGAGCTATCTAATTGAAGACTGACAGTTCAATTAAGTTCCATTAAAAAGGGGACCTATACTGTGCAGATTAATCTCAACAACTTCCATTTTTATGGTGCCTTTAATGTACAAAGAATCTCAAACTAAATTTGACACCAAGCCAACCTCTTTGACCAACGTTTTGCAAAAATGACCAAAGTTCCGTGAAGATGGTTAGTCTTAAGAAAGGTCTTAAAGGAGCCAGATAGGTGAAGATACTTAGTGAGGGAATTCCAGAGCTTAGGAGTTCAGCAGCTGAGGGCACAGCCGTCAGTGGTGGAGCGATTAATGTGAGGATGATCATAGAGTCATAGAGCACTACAGCACAGAAACAGGCCCTTTGGCCCATCTAGTCTGGTTTCCTGCCTAGTCCCATCTATCTGTACCCAGACCATAGCCTTCCATACTTCTCCCATCCATGTACCTATCCAAACTTCTCTTAAATGTTACAACTGAACCCGCATCTACCACTTCCACTGGCAGCTCGTTCCACACTCGCATCACCCTCTGAGTGAAGTAGTTCCCCCTCAGATTCCCCTTAAATATTTCATCTTTCACCCTAAACCTATGACCTCTTGTTCGAGTTTCACCCAACCTGAGGGGAAAAAGCCTGAATGCATTCACCCTATCTATACCCCTCAGAATTTTACTTCTATAAGATACTTCTATAAGATCTCCCCTCATTCTCCTGTGCTGCAGGGAATAACGTCCTAACCTAGTCAACCTTTCCCTGTAACTCAGGTCCTCAATTCCCGGCAACATCCGCTTAAATTTTCTCTGCACTCTTTCAAGTTTATTGATATCTTTCCTGTAGGTAGGTGACCAGAACTGCACACAGTACTCCAAATTTGGCCTCACCAACGTTTTATACCACTTCAACATAACATTCCAACTCCTGTACTCGATGCCCTGATTTATGAAGGCCAATGTGCCAAAAGCTCTTTTTACAACCCTATCTACCTCTGATGCCGCTTTCAAGGAATTATGGATCTGTATTCCCTGGTCCCTTTGTTCTACCACATACCTCAGTGCCCTACCATTCACTGTGTAAGTCTTACCCTGGTTTGTCCTCGCAAAGTGTATCACCTCATATTTGTCTACATTAAATTCCATCTGTCATTTTCCAGCCCATTTTCCCAGATGGTCCAGATCACTTTGCAAGCTTTAGTAGCCTTCCTCACTGTCCACTATGCCCCCAATCTTAGTGTCATCTGCAAATTTGCTGATCCAGTCTACCACATTATCATTTAAATCATTAATATAGATGATAAACAACAATGGACCCAGCACCGATCCCTACAGCACACCACTAGACACAGGCCTCCAGTCAGAGAGACAACCATCTACTACCACTCTCTGGCTTCTCCTGCTAAGCCAACGTTGAATTCAATTGACTACTTCATCCTGAATGCCAAGCGACTTAACCTTCTGGAGCAGCCTCCCATGCAGGACTTTGTCAAAGGCCTTGCTAAAGTCCATGTAGACAACGTCCACTGCCTCTTGGTAACCTCCTTAAAAAACTCTATAAGATTTGTTAGACATGACCTGCCACACATAAAGCCATGTTGGCTATCCCTCATCAGTCCCTGTCTATCCAAATACTTATGTATCCTGCCCCTCAGAATACCTTCCAATAATTTACCCATGACTGACATCAGGCACACCAGCCTATAATTTTCTGGCTTATTTCTTAGAACCTTTCTTAAACAACAGAACAACATTAGCTATCCTCCAGTCCTCCAGCACCTCACCCGTGACTAAAGATGTTTTAAATATCTCTGCCAGGCCCCCTGCAATTTCTTCACTAACATCCCACAAGGTCTGAGGGGACACCTTGTCAGGCCCTGGGGACTTATCCTCCCTAATTCACCTCAAGACAGCAAGCACCTCCTCTTCCATAATCCAGATACGGTCACAGAGACCTAGAGTTCACTGTTTAAAAATAAAGGGTCATCTATTTAAAGCAGAGATAATGTATGTGTTTTTCTTTCTGAAGATTGTGAGTCTTTAGAACCCTGTTCCTCAGAGGTCAGTAGAAGAACAGCTCTGAATGCTCATAAGACAGGGGTAGATGTACATTGATAGGCAAGGGGACGAAAGGTTACTGTGGATAGACAGGGGCACAGAGTTGTGGTTACAATCAGATCTTATTAAATGGAGGAACAGGCTTGTAGGGCTGAGAGACCTACTCTTGTTCCTTGTTCATACTAATGCACCAGTATAACAGATGAGGGAGGTGATTGGAGTAGTACGGAACCAAGGGGTGTTGACAGTCTAAGCTCCAGCTGCTTCTGATGTTTTCCTTAACAGTGGTTCCACCTCAACTATAGCGGACTACCAGAGTTCTCAACTGAACCTGTTCTAGGTTGAGAACTGAATTAGTGTCTATGCCTTAGAAGTGTATCCTAGTCTGCAAAGTGCTTTGGGGCATCCTGCAGGAGGTATGAGGAACGCTAGTGAAATGCAAGCTTTTCCTTTTACATATTTTTCCTTCCAAACATCTGTTCTAGTTGCAATTTGTAAAGCCTTTTGGATAATTTTCAGTGTTAATGATCCAATATATCTTCATAATTATTGTGTAGAGTTATAGGATAGTAAATATCGAGATCTTTGTGAATCGAAATATTTTAAGCTACCTTGAGAGCTCATGCACTTCAAACAACTAAAGAACTTTAGAACTTAGTGTTCAGAAGTCAGTGAGCCGACCCCTCACCATTCTGTGGTGGTGTTAGTGCAGGCAATCACTCTGACATTATATTTCTTAGGAAGAAGAAAAGTGTTGCATTCCTATAGCACCTTTACAGCCTCCCAAAATGCTTTAAGAGGCCATGAAGAATTCTGAAGTACGTATAGTCACTTTTGGTTTGTAGGATGTGTGTCAGTCAACTCATGCAGAAAAAGCTACCACAAACAGCACCAGAATAGAACATAGAATGTAAAACAGTACAGCACTGGAGTAGGCTGTCGAATCCGGTTGTTTCCTAATCTGCGGGTTCTTTCAGGAGTCCAAGAATGAGTTAAAAACAATTTGGTGCTTCACAAAGTTTTATTGAAAAAGTTTGAAACAAAGAAACAGTCACAGAGCACATGGCACTAGCTTTACTACAGGGAGATGAGCCGAGACAAAGGAACTAAAAATGAGCTAGGGCCGGTGGGGGTGGGGGGGCGGGGGGAGTGGGGGGGGAGGAGAACAAGAGGGTGATTAACAAAAAATGACACATTTTATACCTGAGATAAGAGGTACTCCTGAGCTAACAATAGTCCAATCAGAAAACCTATTAGATACCTGTGGCAAAACCAACCAAAGAGAAAACATACATTCACCTGATGGACGAAACCAAGAAGCAAAGAAGCGGTCATTCCTCGTGCAGCCACTTGAGGTGTATTAAACACTGTACATGTTAAAAAAAACTACTTAAAACAGTCAAATCCAACAAGGCCCTTCAGTCCACGATGTCTGTGCCAAACACAGTGTCAAATTAAACTAAATCTTTTCTGCCTGCACAAGATCCATATCCCTCCATTCCCTGCATATTCATGTGTCTGTCTAAAAGCCTCTTAAAGGTCACTATCACATCTGTTTCCACCACTACACCTGGCAGCCCGTTCCAGGCACCTATCACTCTCTGTGGAAAAAAATTGCCCTGCACATCTCCTTTAAACTTTCCCCCTCTCACCTTAAGTGTATGTGCTCTAGTACTTGACATTTCTACCCTGGGAAAGACATTCTGACTGTCTACCCTGTCTATGCCTCTCATAATTTAATAAACTTCTATCAGCTCTCCCCTCAGCCTCCAACACTCCAGAGAAAACAACCCGAGCCTGTCCAACCTCTTCTTGCAGCTCATACCTTCTAATCCAGGCAGCAGCCTGGTAAACCTCTTGTATCCTTTCCAAAGCCTCCGCATCCTTCCTGTAATGGGGCAACCAGAATTGCACACAATGGAATCATGACTAGATAATCTGTTTATCATTCACGTTCCTGTTTTTACTCAGTATCACGCACTGACATGAGTCTACAGTGTCCAGAAAAGTGGGAGCATTGGAAATATGCTGATTTCTTCATCATTAATTATACACAGACTATTTTGGGTACAGATAAATGCTTCCATGTATTATTTTTTTGAGAATTTTGTTTCTCAACATGAACTCTAACTTTCTAGGATCTCAATGTGTGCAAGTGTGAGAAACTCTCTCTCTCTCTCTCTCTCTCTCTCTCTCTCTCTCTCTCTCTCTCTCTCTCTCTCTCTCTCTCTCTCTCTCTCTCTCTCTCTCTCTCTCTCTCTCTCTCTCTCTCTCTCTCTCTCTCTCTCTCTCTCTCTCTCTCTCTCTCTCTCTCTCTCTCTCTCTCTCTCTCTCTCTCTCTCTCTCTCTCTCTCTCTCTCTCTCTCGCTCTCTCTCTCTCTCTCTCTCTCTCTCTCTCTCTCTCTCTCTCTCTCTCTCTCTCCGCTTCTCTGCTTCAGTTCATAAACCTATGAATTAAGAGTTGATTTAGTGAATGTAATTGATTCAGCCAAACCAAGGTGTGGCAACATCAGATGCAGAGCAAAATGGGACTAGCCATCTTCGATCTCTGTCAGTTGACAATGGACAGTGATTGAGGAAGAGGGCTGGGTAGTTTGGTTAACAATGGAGTTGCATTCATGTCAGACTCCTGACTGGGTCTCACCCCTACCAAAAAAAATGATCCAACAAGCAGGATGATTTTGAAAATGGTCATGATTCCTATTCTCTCACTGAAACACCCAAACTTTGGGTCTGGTGCTTGAATTCTTACCAAAAGCTCTAAAAGGTCCGTACACATGGCGGTCTCACAATGGTGATGTATTGTGTTCTGAAGTAACCCCACTACTCTGTTTAGCACTTGTCCCTTTTCTCTGAAGGCTAGTGGCATGATGTGGAATCTATTGATTATTTTTATCTGAGTAAAATGACGAGCTTTGATTTCTGGAAGAGAAAGCTAATTGACTCTCATCACAGCAGTAGTTGGTGATGATCTGTTTTACTGCCTCCATAAAATACAAAACGCAGCAGAATAAAGGTTGTTGCAATATTACTTCAAAGTTTAAGAGTGCTTCACACACAATTGTACTATAAATCCACCAATAGTCATTATAGCTTAATCAATTCCCCAAAATACTTTGCACAAAAATAGTTGAAGCTATCTTTGCTCAGTTGTAACAAAGGATTTCTTTTTACAGTAACTTAACCTCACGTCTTGTCCACCTGTCCATCAAGGTCACTTCTGAATAATGCACTTAATGACGTTAGTTAGAGGGAAGTGGGAAGAGGAAGGGATTGGGTATTACAATGGGCTGACACACTGCTAATATGGCCTTGGTCCCAATCCAGCTCAAGCAGGTGGCATTAAAGTCTCTTCACCATTGGTCAATAAAATCCAGAATGAGTTGTATATTGCATATAAGAGAAATAATTCAATCCACAGGGACCTGCAAAACTCCCTGTTGTAAGACCAAACATCCTCTGTCCAGAGCAATGTTACTCAAAGCAGTAGATCACACTGGTCTAGCTTAGACTAGCTTAGATGGGAATAAATATTTGAAATCTAATGGGACTAGTTTAGATGGCAGTCTTGGTTGGCATGGACCAGTTGGGCCGAAGGGCCTGTTTCTGTGCTGTGTGACTCCATGGCTCTATGTCAGACTCAATTACAAAGGAAGCTCAGACATCATTACAAAGAAAGCTCAGACTCATTACAAAGAAAGCTCAGACATCTTCTAACCAATTCCCAGTGTTCACAAAACAAGTGTGTTTACAATTTGGCAATGAATTTGGAGTGGGATGGATGAGGTACCATCCCCAAAGAGCAAGCATGGATTCTTTTTGTGCTGTATCATTCTATGGTTCTCTGTTCATAATGCAGCCTCCTCTGGAAGGGTGGAGATGTTCGAGCCAATAAGTGAGAATGGTGTGACCACTTCCAGGCACCAGTCCACCTTGCATCTGGTGCACTGACTGCATTCATCCTTGTCAAAGAGGAAGCCTACAGCTATCCTTCCCAATGGGAGTCCTCAGCCATAATTCAACCAGAAATGTTAAGGCAATTCCAAAGTTAATACAGGAGACTTCATTGTGTCACTTTCTGCTGGAGGGAGCTTGGAAATCACAGTGTAAGCAGCATGACTTAAATTTCATTTAAAAATCCCAAATTCTGTCTACACAATGTTCCATCTTCTCAGGAGGAATTCAATGCCACCACTCAAAGGCAGAAACAATCTTGTTTTGCAGCATTATTTTCTGCCCATAAATATTGATCAGAAAATAACAGAAGGTCAATTCCAAAAAGAAGAACAATGTGGTCCTGAAGCCCTTTACCACCAATGATGTACGTTTTGAAATATAGTTACTGTTGCAGTGTGAGGACTGCATAACGAGATTTCACTCAGCAAGCTCCCACAGACAACAATGATTTAATCACCAGATATTTTCAGTAACAAAACAATCCATGGTGCTATTTAAAAATGTTCCCCCAGTTACCCTGGCTGAACATTTTTAAATAGTGCCATGGGTTGTTTTGTTTGTACCTTGCGAGGACAGATGGGTCATGATTTAGTCTTGTCTGATAGACATGACCTCTGTCAGTGCAGCATTCACACAGTATTGCACTGGGATTAGAATCTTTGCACTGGAACTTAAACCCATAAGCTTCTATCAGTGAGCCATGGCTGAACCAAGACTGTTGAAGAAACTATTAATAAAAAGCACATTTTTATATATGAATTCAGGACTCCTTCTTTAGCAAAGGGAGCATATTTTCAGCATGGTCCAACAGAAGGTCACAGAGGTTCCTAAAGGTTATCCCATCAAGAATTAAGAATTCAATTAATAATCGTAATGAAAATTGGAAGCAAACTGTCTTAAAACAACAACAACCTCCATTTATTTAGTATTTCTGTCCTAGCAAAATATCCCCAGGCGCTTTACAGGAACAATTATCAAACAAAAATAGATTTATCTCATAAAGGAGATGCAAGTTATTTCTTGGTTAATCTGCAAAGATAATTTTACCATATGTTTGTATTCACATCTCAATGCTGCAGCAACATATGATAATAAATAAGATTTGATGGGCAGGACTTTTCGGAGACAGGGCATTTAATCTCAGTTATCAACTCACTAAGCTTAACTCCTGGGGTTTATGATGCTAACCGACCTCTTCAATTAGATTACTGCCTCTTGATATCTTAGAGGTTCCATTATTAAATACACATAAACCATCTGAACATCTTGATTAGATTACTCTCTTGTAATTACTCCCAGGTATCCATTATTCTCGGTGGAAACTGTCTGAAGTTCTAAATTAGATTACTGGTTTAGAATCATTTCAAGGTGCCTATTGTCTCTGCACTGTTTGGGACAGTCTCCTGCATAGGGCAGTATAGGGAACGACTCCTTCCAGAAACAGTTTGATCCTGCAGTGTGGGGATTTATGCATTTCCATATAGTTCATGGTCTCAGCTTTCTTTGTAACTTCTGGACCTTTGTAACAAGGGAAGGAAGAGATGTTTATCCCATCTGCCCCAGTTAGAGTGGAAACAGGACTTTAAGATTAACCCTCAATGCTATCCCGTTCCCCTCCCTATTTATCATTTCTTTCATCACCAGAGTCAGACATGATGCAGTCAATCAGGCCTCACCTCTCAACCACGATGTTTCAGATGCGCGCACTATCCCAGACACAAGCATAGAAATCTAGGCTAGCTTTCACAGAACATGGAACATAGAACGTGTAATTGTGCATACAAGAATAAGAGTTAAAGCTACTGGTTTAGTCAGTTGCAAATAAAGTGTTTCTCTTTACACTTGGTTATGGGCACGTCAGACTGCTGAGATAAAGATAGCTTATCTTACCTCTTATCTTAGGGTCAGGAAATATGCAATGCTGCAATATTGCAATACTATAACACTCAGAGTGGCAATACTGTGCAATATTGAAGGATAGGTAGATAGATTTCTTTATTAGCCACAAGTACATCGAAACACACAGTGAAGTGCATCTTTTGTGTTCTGGGGGCAGCCCGCAAGTGTCGCCACACTTCCGGCGCCAACATAGCATGCCCACGACTTCCAAACCCATATGTCTTTGTAACGTGGGAGGAAACCAGAGCACCCAGAGGAAACCCACACAGACGCGGGGAGAACGTACAAGCTCCTTATAGACAGTGCCAGAATTGAACCCGGGTCACTGGAGCTGTAATAGCATTACGCTAACCGTTACATTACCGTGCCATGCCTGAAGAAGTGCTGGATTTTTAGATCAGATGTTAAAGATGCCCCATCAGTTCTCCTAGTTGTGCATAAATGAACCCAGGAACTATTCTGCAGAAGAGCTGTAGATTTATCCAGAGCATTCGGATGAATATTTATCCCTTCACTTAAACAGATCATCATATTGCTGTTGTGGATGGTGCCATGTGCATATTGGATGACGTGTTTCCGATACTGACTATACTTCAGAAGTAGCTCATTGGTTGTGAAATGTTTTGGGACATCGGGAAAGGATGCAAAAGGCACGAGAGAGATGCAAGTCTTTTTCCATCTGAGTGTGTTCATTAAAATTTACCCTGAGGGGCAGGCTAACATTCCCGTAACCAAATGTAAAGAGAAACTCTTTGTTTGCAACTGATTAAAGCAGTAGCTTTAACTCTTATTTTTGTATGCACAATTACATGTTTACTCTATTATGGTTTTAGTCCAAAAATACTTCAGCAGTGTCTTTGAGACACTAGAGATATCTAAGCTTGGGTGTGTATAAGATGTGCTTAAAACTTTCAGTCTTTGTGAAGTGACCTGGCAGGAAGAGTGTTGATCTACACTGAGCAAACAAGAAACCAAAAAGATGGGGAATTTCAGAGTTGCGTGATCTGAACTCTCTTAAACACTACTTTTTCTGATCAAAGAACATCTTGCTAACTAATATATTTCCACACACTGTCTTAAAGTTCTTTCAGAGCTTGTCAAATTTGATTTGATTTCAATAAATGCTTCTAAAGCTTATGAAATGGTGGAAGTGTTGAGAGATTGAGGGGCTTACTCCTATTCCCCTGCTTCTCTGTTTTACCATGTTAAAGGTGCTGTATAAGTGTCGCGGTACGACCTGTTGTGTCAGGTACCAACCCAGATAATGGCGTCTTCATAGATTTCCTCATGGAAGTTTGTCAGTCACATGATCAAAGGGAAGCTTCTAACCAATCACATCAGCCAGTGAAGGAGCAGCCATAAGCCCAAACACAGTCCACTGATCCTGCTTCATCCAGTTATTAAAGCCTCTGGCTTCAGAATATGCTGTAAAGTAATCCAGGAGATCAGAATCCTCCTGGGATGCTTCAGGCGACACCTCCTGCCTGTCTTTTCCTCTCACTTAATAATTCTTCCCTTAAGTCACCATAAAGAAGATGCTGTTTACAAGAGAAGTGAACCTGCACGGGATAAATGGATTGAAAAACATTGTTACAGGGTAAAGCCCAAGCTCACCCACTTCCAGCAATAAACTAGACTGAAAACCAATTGTTTTCCCATTTAAAGAGTGGCAATATCTTCTGGAGAAGTATTCAGGCATGGGCAATGGGTTGACCAGTTTAAAAAGTAGGCACAAAGTTCTGCAGATGCTTGACCCACTGAGTTCCTCCAGCAGTTTGCTTTGTGACTAGTTTGGAAAGATTACCTCTGGTGCTGCCACCTCGTTTTATTTTGCCTTTAGATCTTTTTGTAAATACTGTGCAAAATTCCGCTTAAAACCGAAGGGTTAAATTGCACCATTTGTGACATGCTGTGATACATAATGAATGAGGGTATCAAGAGTGGAAAATGGGGGAAATGGACCTCAGATTAAAAGGAGAAGCAACATCTGGATAGAGGTGAAGAAAGTCAAAGGTAATTAGATTCATTTAATGTGGGCCAGGTGCTGGGAAGGTACTTCACAATTCAACACACCTTAGTCTTTCTGATCAATACAATTAATGACCAATATTGTCACAGCGCCTCATGTGTTGGCGATCCACAGGCATCTGGATCTACAGACACTACGGGATTCAAATGTGAGATAACAGGAGCGAGAGATGGATCCAATCAAAAACACAAAGAGTCCTTAAAACCTGACATATTAAAAATGGACAACAGTGACCAGTTGGTGTTTAGATGTATCAGAGTGGGTGCTTAACAATTCAACGACTTGTCCCCTAACATTGGGACATGTGGGTATTGGAGGAAGTTCGATGAAGAAGTTTAAGGCATGTCTTGAGCTTTGTAGACTCCTCTCTGCCCTACCTATCTTCTGGTCCCCTCATTCTTTTCTTAAAAGTGTCAATCCTCAAAATTGTTAAGGAAACCCAGGCCCCTTCTCAGTCTGTCTTTATCAGTCAGCGGTGATTATATGGAACTTGCAGCACAGGTACTGGGCACTCAGCCTAACCGGTTTTTATACTCCACATGAGTTTCTTCCCATCCCACTTTACTTTGTGGTATAGTTCTGTGTAAATGAGCCACATGTGTTGCAATGATGTCATTATGCACACTTGGTAATTGTTATTCATCTGCAATAAAAAATTAACATGTGGTCTGACGCAACAGGTATCTCCAAGACGTTTCTGTAGACACTACTTGTCAGATCTATAATAATGCCTTGCAGACCACGTCCAATGCACTACAATTGGTGACAATGACGTCAAAACAAGTTAGATCCAGGGAGAAGAATAATGGCCTGAAGAACAAGCCGTGGCTGAGCGTTGCTGATCAACGTACTGAATGCATTGATCTCAGAACTCTTGTCATCGAGGAAGAATAAACAGCTCCCACATCGAAGCTTCTTTGTCAATGGTTCGGTAAAGCTGCAGTGAAACAATGGCTGTAATCTGTTGTGCTGTGAGAGACAGGAAGACACCAACAATAAGGGAATGAAACACACAGGACAACTGAGTGCCGAGTGCAGCAAGATTACCGCTTACGTGGGAAATGGGATAAATTAGCAGCTCACACACATCTGGAATATATGTCGGCAACCTGGGCAGATACAGTAGAACGCGTGAATGTTTCACAGTGTAAGTGAGGAGAATGGAATTGCTTCTAATAATATTATCAAATTAGAAGATCATACTGAAAATTCTCCAGCAGCTGGTGCTGCAAGAGAGTGTAAAAGGCTATTCTATAGTTGGAGATTAGCCCTGAGACCCATCTTTTGTTTACTAATCTGGATGTCCCACAGAATGTTCCATTCACAGTGGTTTAGAAATTGGAGGATTATTTCAATCCACAGCCATTTGAAATAGCACAAGTGACTATACTGTTGCATTAAAGAATTCATCTAGATACCGCAGCTTTGGTGAGTTCTTGAACTGTGTACTGCAGGATAGATCTGTGTGTGGCTTAAATGACAAATAGATTCAGTTCAAATGATGAAACAGGCAAGGTCTTAATTCAACCTGCCTTGTAAAATTGCATCCTCGACAGAAATAGCAGTGAAAAATGTCAAGGAATTCCGTCCACCACCAGCCACAAATGCGATGGTAACGTAGCCTGAGAGTGGCAGTGAAAGGATGATTCTTGAAACAAGGTCTGCATCAAGTGAGTACAAGAGGCACAGATTGTTGTTGCAGGTGCAATGGCAGCCATTGGCCACACATCAGTTCCTTAAGGAGACAAAGTGCTAAGTGTGTCAGAAGAGGAGATGAACAGCACAGTAAGCACATCCAGAGCCAAAGCAACTAACCAAAGCAGTACTATGATGGCAACCCTTTCACAGATAGCAAATTGTACAGGAAAGTCTTCATAACATTGAAGCTGTTTTAGAGAGAGATCTAACCACCAGTGGATGATAGGAAATAGCAAGATCTCACGGTAAAAGTACCATCAAAATCAAAGTCAAATTTATTATCATATGCACAAGTACATGTATGCACAGGTGCAATGAAAAACTTACAGCATCACAGGCACATATCATCAGATAAGCAGCATTCACAAGAAAGACATAAATTAAACATAAATTATATACAATTTTTACAAGAAAGAACACAATTAGAACAAAAAAAACAAAGTCCATTTTAGTGCAAAATGGTCAAAATGGTCATAGTGTTGCTAAACTGTAGTGATTAGGGCAGTGCCAGTTGGTTCAAGAACCGAAGGGTTGAAGGGAAGTAACTGTTCTTGAACCTGGTGGCGTGGGTCTTCAAGCTTCTGTACCTCCTGCCCGATGGTAGCTATGAGAAGATGGCATGGCCCGGATGGTGGGGATCTTTGATGATGGATGTTGCCTTCCTGAGGCAACGCCTTCTGTAGATATTACTATTGGTGGGGAGGGATGTGCCCATAATATATTGGGCTGAGTCCACTACTCTCTGCAGCTTCCTACATTCGAGTTGCCATACCAGACCAAAATGTAACCAGTCAGGATAAATAACCAGTAGGTAGAAATGAATATAGATCCAACGATGGATTATTCTATCATGATTTGCTAAACCCTCTGCAGGAAATTCAGTGACCTATGTTTGTCAGAAAATGCAGTCAAACTCAAAACATATTGGGGCGTAAGCACGAGAGGTTCAAAGTCAAGTATTCATTCTGTGCTTTGGTGCCCATGAGAATTGCCAATGGTCACAGCTAACTGTGCAGAGGAACTAATATTACTGGATCATTCAAAAAAACAAGAGATTGATTGGCTGGATGTGTCAACTGTCTGTACTGATGTTCCATCCAGACTACCACATGAGATACTGATTTTGATAGCACTGTCATAATTTTTACTTTACAACTGGGAGATGGTGATTTACAGTCACAACCGGGACAAATTGTTCGGAAAATACATGAAGATTTACTTCCGAAAAAGGTTTATGAATGCACTCCCAAAGATTAGACCAATTTAGATAAGTGCCTAAATGAAGATATTAAATCATTTTGCAACAGAAGATTTGAATTGTCCACTGATCAAAGATGTCTGAAATGGGAATATAGAATAGTCATTTCGAGGTCTTGAGAAGGTGGATATTGGATGGAATTATACCCAGAATATATAGACATATATGTAAAAAACAAAGGACTGCAGAAATTCAGTGGGTCAGACAACTTCTGTGAGTTAAGTATGAAGGCTATTGCTGGAAGCTTCATACCTTGGCCATGTGTGAATAAAGATCTATAAGATTTAGTGTCAATGTGTACAGTGAAGGAAGTGCAGAACAAAACCATCAAGAGCACCCTCAAGCACGACGCTGGTCAATGAACCATTTCAGAGTTCATGTCAATTTTTGTCAGAAAGGTAACGAAACTCTTCTGAAAATCAAAGGAAATGCAAATGCTGGAAATCTGAAATAAACACAGAAAATGCTGGAAACCCGCAGCAGGTCAGGCAGTGTCTGTGGAAAGGGAAACAGTTAATGTTTCAAGCCATTGTTCAGAATGTTCTAACGAAACATGTCAGACTTGGAACTTTAACTGTTTCTCTTTCCACAGATGCTGTCTGACCAATTGAATGTTTCCAGCATTTTCTATTTTTATCAATGAAAAATTTCTGGTCCTTATCAATGCTCACTACAAATGTTTGATATGTGGGACCATGTACAACAATACAACTGAAAGGTCTTTTCACATTCTAAAGAAAATGTAGAGGCAGATTTTCCAAATTTGCTTGAGTCAAGCTGAGAATCATCATTTAGCTACCACCTTGGGGTCAAGTAAGGTAGGATGGCATATTGTACTATTGGATTAGGGTCTAGATTGTTGTTTTTATTGTGGTTTTCCTTGTACTTTGTGCTCTTATAGGTTTGTATAATAACCTGTTTTTCTGTAAACTTGCACATAGAAACATTTAGAATGTTGAAAGGACTGGACATAGTAGATGTGGCTAAGCTGTTTCCCTTGATGGGTGAGTCCAGGACCAGAGGGCACAATCTTAGAATTAGAGGGTACCAGTTTAAAACAGAGAAGAGGAGACATTTCTTTAGCCAGAGGGTAGTGAGATTATGGAATCCTTTGCCACGTACAGCAGTGGAGGACTGATCATTGGAGGAATCTAAGGAGGAGATAGATAGGTATCTAATTAGTCAAGGTATCAAGGGATATGGAGATAAGGCTGGAAATGGGGGCTAGAATGGAATAGTTTTTTTTTCCATTTCTCATTTCTTTTTTCTTTTTCTTTTTCCCTTTCTTTTCTCTTTTTCTTTTTTCTTTTCCTTAGCTCATGGAGCAGACTCGATGGGCCGAATGGCCTTCTTCTGCTCCCCTTGTCTTGTGATCTTGTGATTTGGTTCTATCCATCTGTAGTTTTTTTGTCTGCAAAGATGAAGTCTGATTCAGTCAGTACCTGCTAAACAGGTGTCTTGTCAAAACTGGTTCAGACTGGTTTGCAGGAGAAAAGGGAAGCATGTGCTTGGGTTCCTTTGTTGCAGTCCAATTGCTTTTCATTACTGTTACTGTTATGTTGCTGGCTGGTACAGACTGGCCCTGTCTGACCTGTACTGTGATGAACAATAAAATGGCTGTAACCATAAGATTTTCACCTCATCTTTGACTTCTGAAGAACTTCTGGACAACGTTATCTCCAGATCTAACAGTACCATGGGACTCATTCCCACAGAACTATGAGAGTAATGGATTCATACCATACAGCACAGAAATAGGCCTCTCAGCCACTGAGTCTGTGCTGACCATCGAGCATTCATTTACAACTCATCTTATACTAATCCCACTTTTCTTCTCCCCACGTTCCTTTCAGCTCCTCCCAGATTTTACCACTCACCTAGACAACATAGAACAGAGACCACTACAGCACAGTACAGGCCCTTCGGCCCACAATGTTGTGCCAACATTTTATCCTGCTCTAAGATCTATCTAACCCTTCCCTCCCACATAGCCCCCTATTTTTCAATCATTCATGTGTCTATCTAAGAGTCTCTTAAATGACCCTAATGCACCTGCCCCCACAACCTCTGCCGGCAGTGCGTTCCACGCACCCACCACTCTCTGTGGAAAAAACTTACCCCTGACATCCCCCTTATACCTTCCGCCAATCACCTTAAAATTATGTCCCCTTGTGTTAGTCATTGTCGCACTGGTAGATATCAGATATCGAGATGCTCCCACTAGTGGGAGAATATTGAAAAGAGGGACATAGTCAAAAGATTAGACAGGAGTCATTTAACACTGAGGTACATAGGAACTTCTCACAGTTCCCCTCCTGTTAGCCACTGTTGCCCTGGGAAAAAGTCTCTGACTGTCCACTTGATCTATGCCTCTTATCATCTTGTACACCTCTATCAAGTCACCACAATAGAAGCAACTTACAGTGGCCAATTAACCTATCAACCCACACACCTTTGGGATGTGGGGGGAAGCCAGAGCACCAGAGGAAACCCATCCAGTTGCAGGGATAATGTGCACACTCCACACAAACACTGGATGTCAGGACTGAGCCCTGGTCGCTGGAGCTGAGAGACAGCATCTCCACTGTCCGTGCTTGTTCCACCCTACTTCAAGACGTCACCGACTTCAAACATGCTTGAGTTTATTTAGCCCAGCTTGGAGGAGAGGGAGGAGAAAAGGCAGGTGAACCAAAAGCAAGATCACAATTTGCATCCCAACAACTCTTTGGGAAGAGCAACAACAAAAGGCCGGAACTGCAGGGAGTTGTGGACACAGCCCAGAGCATCACGGAAACCAGCCTCCCCTCCATGGACTCTGTCTATACCTTCCGCTGCCTTGGTGAGGCTGCCGACATAATCAAAGACCCCACCCATCTGGGTCATTCTCTCTTCTCTCCTCTCCCATTAGGCAGAAAATACAGGAGCCTGAGGGCGCATAACACCAGGCTCAAGGACAGCTTCTATCCCACTGTGATAAAACTATTGAATGGTTCCTTTATACGATGAGATGGACTCTTGACCTCACAATCTACCTTGTTTGACCTTGCACCTTACTGTCTACCTGCAATGCACTTCCCTATAGCTGTGACTCTCGGTGTCTCTCTCCCACTCTCCCCCTAATCTCTTAGGGTCTCTCTTCCACTTTCCCCCAATCTCTTGGGTCTCTCTCCAACTTGTTATCTACACTCCTTCAGCCCCACACTACTCAGCCTTGCTGATCCGTATTATGCCGCCTTTTTAACACTCCATGACCCATCTGAAGATTGCAACCTCCCACTTTAAAAACGACTGTCGTAAACAATACTCACAGCTCAACAATAATGGCTCACAGTGGCCTCTCAGCACAACGCTCTCTTCACTTCAATCTGTCAGTGTATCCTTCTATTCCCTTCTCCCTCATGTACTTATCCACCTTTCCCTTTAACTGAACCCACATTGCTCACCCTAACCACTCCACAAGTGAGCAACTTCCACATTTTCGCTTGAGTGAAGAAAGCTTCACTAGTGGGATTGGTTATTATGATGGGGCATTGCCTCAGTTCTGCAGCTACATTTCCCACTCTACATTTGACTTTCCAGCATTCTCCTGACTGTCTCCATTCATTCCACCCTTTCCGAACATGAGGTCATGCAAAACCCCGCTTCCCATCTCCAACTATGTTTAGAGTTGTTATATGGAGTTATGGGGAAAAGTTTTCATAAAGCAATAATCACACCTCAGATAAAGTGCATCAGCTGTAATACTGCCACTGCCAAAGCTCCTCTAAAGTCCATGCAGTCATAGGGAGAATGTGCAAGCTCTGCAGATGCAATACCTGAGCTCAGGATCAACCGCGGGTCTCTGGAACTGTGCAGCAGCACTAGCTGTTGTATCACTGCGTTTCCCCACATCTTACTGATGCTTGCAGCATCTTAACCCTGCTTATGGAAATAAAAAGGCTGCAGGAACTCATCAAATGATTACTCCATGTAGGGCAACTTGAGATGGTTGGGATAAGTTCATGCAGTTCTTCGTATGAAATTAGCTAACACTTATCAGCTGTACGTTTATACTGACAGGTGAAAGGTCTTTTGTTCAGGGAAAGAAACTGTGAATTATATTAACTTGCTTTTATCCAAGAAACTTTTGTAGAATTAAAATGATCAAGCACACACTGAGAAACACTAATGGGGAGTTAGTGTTTCTCTCACGTCCAATAACTTCCATTTATATAGTGGCTAATGTGGTAAATATTTCTTAATGCACCTTACAGGGACAGTGTCAGGCAAAATCTCACACCAAACCACAAAAGGAGATAGTAGAGTAAGTGATTTTAAGTTTAGTTAAAAAAGCATCTGAAAATAAGAGAGGTAAAGAAGTTAACAGGTTTAGAGAGGACATTTCAAACACAGTACCTAGTCACTGATGGAATGCAATGGAAATTGAGGAGGAAAAAACATAAAGAAACCTGCATCACTGACATCAAGGGAGATTTAATTTGCTTAAACTTTGTCCTGCAAATAACACTCTCATTGGATCCTCACGCAACAGATAATAATCTTGCATTCAGCCAATAAAGGAAATGCAATTGATCACTCACAGGTGAATGGATGCTGTAATACTGCTATTCCCCAACTCCCCCATTATGGTTCCCACTGAACATTTGTTTCTGGAACTAAAAATCAAGAGGGAATTATAACCAACACCCTGTATAATGTCAGCCATTTGACTGCTCTGGCCCAGGATAAATTTCTAACAAAATAAGCAACCTAAACGGATTTATTTTTCCTTTGCTGTTTTGTCCTGAATCACTATCTTTTGCCTCTTGCTAGTTCTGAAACCGGAAAAGGAGATTTGCATGAAAACCAAATTTCAGAGACACTCAGTGGCCTTGATTGTATTTGGAATCAGATCTGCAGAACCATTTGCTTATCACTCCATCTCTGTTGTAATGTTGCAGCTTTTAAGAGCTGGAGAACAGTAGGCCTGCTAATGATGTACACAGATCAACATCTGAAGATGTGGATTCTGTTACAGACTCACAATGGATACATTTACTTGTTTAAAAGGTTCACATCACAGAGGGGGTCTTACAAGATAAATAGATGTCATCGGTGCTAGATGAGGATTGAGAAAAGGGATCCCTCTGGTAAATGACCTCTGCTCACACGAAGCCATCTTGTTCTTCAGTGTGTTTCTATTTAGAACTCATCTCAGTGTCTAATTGACCATGCTGCCCTATTGAAATATGAAACTACTTTCCACTGCTGATAGTTTCAAGACACCGCAGGGAACAGGCTCATAGAATCATGGAATACCATAATGCTATTCGGCACATTGAGGCTCCGCTGGTTCTTTTGAAGTTTTTCCCCTTCCCTCGCTCCAGCCCTATACGCTTCCATTTTTTCCCTGTTTAAAATTTTATCTAATTGCCTTTTGAAAGCTCCTTTTGAATCTGTTTCCACTAGCCTATCAGGCAGTGTGTTCCAAATCCAAAATAATACTTGCATAAAAAGACTTTTGACATGTTGCTCCTTTTGTTGATCACCTTGAAACTGTGCCTTCCAGTTCTCAGCCTCTCAGCTGGCGGAAGACCCTTTTCTGGAACTCTTTAAAGGATTTGGTGCTTCAGGACATTGTTGGTGTGGAGTGAGAAGTGGAGTATGATTGCTTGCTTATTTTAACACAAGAGGAGACCATTTGGCCCATTGTGTCAATGCCAGCTCCCAAAAGAACAATCCCATTTCCTCTCTCCTTGTTTACCTCATATCCTTACAACTTACGATCGGTATGCAAGACAAGTTTTTCAATGTACCTCGGTACAAGTGACAATAATAAACCAATACCAATACCAACTTCCCTTTGAGTTCTTTTTGCTATTTACCTGCATACTAGGGGGAATTTACCAATTAACCTCCCAGTACATCTCTGGGACGTTGAAGGAAAACTGGTGGAGACCCACTCAGTCACAGGGAGGATGTGCAAACTCCGCATAGACAGCACCAGAGGTTAGGATTGAACCCATGACCCTGGAGCTCTGAGGCAGCACTGTCTGGCACCTGCTTTCTACAGGAAGGAAGCACTGACACTTCCTGATTTAGGGGACATGATCTTCTAAACTGAAAAGATGTAGCAACTCACGCCATACAAAATATTAAATAGGAGTCAGACAACTATTTGAGGATGAGGAAATTACAGCATTACAGGTGAAACATGTTGTGCCACTGAACAAGGCTGAGACAGTAGAGATGGTGCTGAATGCCTAGGGGCTGTATATGAATGTGGATTGTCCTGCTCTCACTGTGAAACACTCCCCAAATCCATCTTGAGCATTTTTTTAATGTTAGGAGACATCACTGTGAGATTGGGTATTTTCTATCAATATCACAGAAACTCTGTCACTAGCTTATAAGTTATGAAGTGCAGTGGTGTCTTGAGTATATTCCCAAGAACCAGTTTGTCCAGAGACTGGGGTTACCCCAGATATAGTGCCCAGTCCACTGACATGAAAACATCTCCCTGGTGAGAGGTCTACTTGGTTCTCAGAATCTGACAGTTCACACAATCTTCAGCACTAATATGCAGCTGAAGCTGCTTGATTGACATTGGAATAAGACACATGTACATATGTGAGCTTTTGTGTGTGTAGGGGTTTGTTCTTGCATCTGTAGCTATATGAGCTCATGTGTGTTTCTGTCCACGCATATGCATGCATGCGTGTGTGTGTGTGTGTGTGTGTGTGTGTGTGAATGTATGTATGTGTGTGCATGTTTGTGTCTGTGCGTGTCTCTGCATCTGCATGTGTGTGTACGTATATGTGTTTCTCTGTGCGTGTGTGTGTTTGTGTGTGTGTGTCTATCCCCATAACATTAAGAGTTAATAGCCCTATTTCAACCAATATTAAGGCAACAGTAAGACATCACATTAAATACCAGGAACCAACAGAGAATGAATGCATCATCCTCTGCTGTTTCAAAAATATGAGCTGTGGTTATTTTTCTCTTCTTGTCTGTGCCTTTCTGGAGCCAGAATTAGCCACAGGGAGCCGTTAAATTAGCACAAGTTATTCATCCTTAAAGTGTTTACTTCTCTATATGTGAGATATAAAAGCAATGATACTTAATCCCATCACTGACCCCATCTCTGGACTTTAATCATCACTATGCAGTTTGACTGAGGTAATTATCTTTTTCTTCTTCAATGAAAGTAGGTTGTTTTTGCATTAGGCTATTGTGTACAGATCTATTTTGGTCCCACCCTGCGAAATCCTCAGCAATGTTTAAATTTGAGGCTTTTGTTTGAAGCACCGTTCACTACTTCAGGACTTCCCAATGTATTTTAGAGCCAATGGAATACGTTTGAGTCTCTGGTTGCTTTAGTGAAATGGGAAACAAGGCAACCAAGTTGTGTACAGCAAGCTCCTACAAACTGTGATGTGGGATTACATGCTTGAGGGATAAATATTTGCTGGTGCCTCCAGAAGAGGCTGGGCATCAGGGATACTAGAGAAACAAAGGACTGCAGATGCTGGAATCTAGATGAAAAAAACAACAAGATGCTGGAGGAACTCAGCAGGTCAGGCAGCATCCATGGAGAAAAACAGACGGTCAACGTTTCGGGTCGGGACACTTCTCCAGGACTGAAGATAGGAAAAGGGGAAGCCCAATATATAGGAGAGAAAAGCAGAGCAATGATAGGTGGACAAAAGAGGGGAGGTGGGGTGGGCACAAGCTGGTGATAGGTAGATGCAGGTAAGGAGGGGAGAGCAGATCCACCGGGGGATGGGTCAAAGTTATGGAGGCGGGTGGCATGGGGGGGAGGGGAGGAGAGGGAAAAAAAGAAATAGGCGAGGAGAAAAAAGAGAGATAAGCTTGGAAAGGGAAGAAATGAAGAGGCATGGTGGGTGGTGGTGGGGTTGGTTTTCTTGAAGTGGGAGAATTTGATATTCATGCCATTAGGCTGTAAGGTCCCAAGACGGAAAATGAGGTGCTGTTCCTCCAGTTTGTGTTTGGACTTCTCCTGGCAGTGGAGGAGGCCGAGGACTGACATATCAGAGATAGTGTGGGAGAGTTGAAGTGACTGGCAACGGGGAGATGCAGACTGCGATTACGGATGGAGTGCAAGTGTTCTATGAAACGGTCACCTAGTCTGCGTTTGGTCTCATCGATGTGAGAGAAGGCCACACTTGGAGCACCGAATGCAGCAGATGATATTAGGGGAGGTGCAGGTAAATCTCTGCCTCACTTGAAAGGATTGTTTTGGTCCCTGGATGGAGGTGATTGAGGTGGTGTAGGGACAGGTGTTGCACCTATGGCGGGGGCAGTGGAAAGTCCCCGGGGTGGGAGCAGGATGAGTGGGGGGGGGGGAGGAGTGAACGAGGGAGAGAGCAGTCTCTGCAAAAGGCAGAAAGGGGTGAGGAGGGGAAGATGTGCTTGGTGGTGGGGTCCCGTTGGAAATGGCAGAAGTGGCAGAGAATGATGTGTTGGATACGTAGGCTGGTGGGATGAAATGTGAGGGCAAGGTGGACCCTATCCCTGTTGTGTGTGAGAGGGGTGAGAGCAGAGGTGCGGGAAGTGGCAGGGATGTGGGTGCGAGCTCTCTCGACCACATTAGGGGGGAGGCACCAGGGATCACTATTCAACAAGCATATTCCAACAATGGCTCATGGCCAATGATGCCATCTTGTTCCATCGCTAACTTACATCTGATGCTGCCTGACCTACTGAGTGTTTCCAATATTTTCTGTCTTTGCTCTGAATCATGTGCAGTTTTAAGATGCACTTCCTGCAGTCACTAGGAACTAGATTAAGACCGCTCCACTCATTTCTGCAGTGTTCAAAATAGGATTCAAGGAAACAGCTGCACCATCCAATCCCTCTTCTTTTCAGAGGTTCCAGGAAACTCAAGTCAAGCCAAATCAAGTTTATTGTTATGTGCACAAGTACAGTGAGGTACAGGTACAATGAAAAACTTGCTTGCAGCAGCATCACAGGCATGTGGGTACAGACAACACACAAAACCTAAATTATACAAAAATTATACAAGACAGTGAAGCAAAAAAAAGGACAATAAAACAAGACATTATTGCAAAAAAAAATCAGAGACAAGTCCATGGTAGTGCAAGAGGTGGTCCGTGGTGTTCCCTTACTGAGGTAGGGTTAGGGTTGTGCGAGTATCCACAGAGAACCATTCCTGTTCACCAGAACACCAGGCAAAGAGAGGCCACTCAGGTCATCATACATGTGATGGCTCTTTGAATGAGCTCTCTGATTAGTTCCACTTCACCGCCTTTCCTGCACATTGACCTCCCTCTTAGCACAAGGACAGGCGATGGTTCAATCAGTGCTTAGGCTCTTTACATCCAGTCTCTACTGTTCAAACCCAAATATAGCTTTCAATAATAAGAAGACATTGTGTGAAGACCAAATCTAGCAGGATAAGAAGAGGTTTGGAGGAAAGAACTGCAAAAAGCACTAATGTGTTAAAAGGTATATGGTGCGTACAACAACATTGTCTTCAGAATCAAAATCAGGATCAGATTCAGACATTATCACTGACTTATATGACATGAAATTTGTTGTTTTGTAGCAGCAGTACTGTACAAAGACATAAGATTACTATAAATTACAAAAATAAATAACTAGTGCAAAAAAAAGGAATAACGAAGTAATGTTCATGGGTTCATGGACCGTTCAGAAATCTGATGGTGGAGGGGAAGAAGCTGTTTCTGAGTCATTGAGTGTAGGTCTTCAGGCTCCTGTACCTCCTCCCCGATGGTTGTAACAAGAAGAGGGCATGTCCTGGATGGTGAGGGTCCTTAATGATGGATGCCGTCTTCTTGAGGCACCAGCTCTTGAAGATGTCCTCGATGGTCCTCAGTGAAAAATAAACTGCTGGAGGAACTCAAGCAGTCAAACAGCATCTGTGGAGGCAGAGGGATAGTCAATGTTTCAGTTCAAGACCTTGCACACTTTCAATCCTGATGCAGGGTGTCAGCCCAAATCATCGACCATCCCTCTGCCTCCACAGGTGCTTCTCGACCCTCTGAGTTCCTCCAGCGGTTTGTTTTTCGCTCCAGATTACAACATCTGCACTCTCTTGTGTCTCCAATATCTTCCTCAATTTACTGTCCCATTTCCCCAACTCTGATCTCTTTTACTCCCCTAATTTTAATTGCCCCACCACTGACAGAAACAATTCAGCAGTCAGAACTCCTGAGCTCTAAAGTCCCCTCCTTAGACCTCTTCTTTCTCCCCTGCATTCATAAACCCCTGTCTCTTTGACCATCACCTGCCCCAACATCTCCTGAGGTGACGGTGTTAAATTGTGTTGGATTATGCTCTGGTGCTATATAAGAGTGCACCAGTTGTTACAGTACTCTTGTAATCTTGAGAAGAAACTGGAATGGAGGACAGTTTAATATTATCTGAGGGTTTTATTCAGCTTTTAAACCAACTACATACTCAGAGTGGTTGTCATTGCCAGCAGCAATTGTCAGCATAGTTCACAGCATCGATGCATGTCTCCATTCATAGAAGAAGATTAATGGCTTTTGTGTTGTTGCTTCTGAATTCATCGAGATGTAATCTGTGGCTGTTAAATGAGAAATTCCATGCCTGTTATATACTTAAATTTGTAGCACATTCAGGTCTTTATGTCTTTATAAAGCTGACCTGCATTTACTGGGCAGCTATTTCTGAATTTGATTACTTTTTCATTTTTTTTCTGTTGAAGAAAAATTTTGAAAGGCAGGGAGAGAGAGCAAAATCGAGACTTCTGAAGCGGATACTAGTAAGAGCCAATGTTTGCCTTGTGTGTTGAAACTGTTACAAATCCATGGCTGTACCTTTCCCCCAATCACACGCGGGGAAACTCATGGATACATTGAGTGGAAAGAATCACAACAACCAATGGGAGCCCGGTCTTCCACAACTCACTAGTGAGCTGAGCTACTTGGCCAAACATCAACAAAGGCTGAAAGTAACGAAGACCTCCCCTGTCCATCAGAGAAGGCTGACTCCTTTCCAGCGGACTGTGAAGTGGGTAAGTGTGATTAAATAATATAAATTGAGGATCTGACCACCATGCATCAGTATCAGAATTGCTATGGGTTTGTTGTTATCTGTGTTAAACTGTTGTTGTTAAACTGTCCAAATCATCTGGCAGAATGCCTCATCACCAGAACTCACTAACAGGCACTAAGACCTCACTTGGCTGCCGGTGAGAGGGGCCCTCCCATTCAGATCCTTCCTGTGTAGATGAAATATCATCCCCAATGCACTCTACTGTTGGGACGGCTGCGGTGGGGAAGAGGTGGTCACCCACCTCTTTGCAGACTGTGGATTTGCTAAGAGGGTGTGGAGAAGGATACAAGGGTCCTTGTCTCATTTCGTCACCAGCAGCTACGTGACAGAGGACTCTCTGATCTATGGGCTGTTCTGGGGGGACATACCGAGCCAGACATCAAGTGCTGCTGGAAGGTCATCAACTTGGTGAAAGATGTCTTTTGTTCTGCCTGAAACCTGTTAGTCTCCCAGCACTGTGAGATGTCCGTAAGGGAAAGCTGCCGACTGGCACCTTCCAGGCTGCAGGAGTACGTGCTGAGGGACGCACTGAAGCTCGGTGCAGCCAACGCAAAGGCTTTGTGGGGAAGGACCATAGTCTGGGCTCCTTCCACCACTGCACGTGGAGGGGCTGAGTCGGGTGGGGAAGCCCCTCAAGCATTGAAATGGTGAATCACCCCAGGGGGCCACATAAATGATAATGGTGCTATGGTTTTTAAAAAATAAATTAACACTACTGAATGTAATGACCATGAATGTAAAAGTTTTATACTGTTTCTTCTTTTGTATTTATTTTTGATTATGAATAAAGACATTTCTAAAAAAAACTGTAGCTCATTGCTTAGGACTCTTGACTCTCAGTCAGAAGGTTATGGGTCAAGACCCACAGCAGTAATGCAAGCTGAAGTCCTGGCTTGATGCTGCAGGTTAGTACTGAGGAGTGTAGTAGTGTTAACCCCAGACCTCAGCTCTCTGCCTGGATCGTAAAGAAACAGGAGTGGGAGTGGGCCATCAGTCCCTCCGTTCATTATGAACATAGCTGAGCTGATCCAGGCCTCCCCTCTCCTGTGCCAGTTCTCCATAGCCTTCGATTCCCTGATCTTACAAAAATGTAACGCAAAAAAACTTGTAGATGCTGAAAATCTGAAATGAAAACAGAAAATGCTGTAAAAAGAAATTCAGCAAGTTTTCTCAACACACACAAAATGCTGGAGGAACTCAGCTGGTCATTTCCCTCCACAGATGCTGCCTGACTTGCTGAGTTCCTCCAGCATTGTGTGTGTGTATGTTGCTCCAGATTCCAGCATCTGCAGAATCTCTTGTGTGGGCAAGTTTTATCAGTATTTTCTATTCTGTGTTTCAAACCGTGTACCTACCTCCACTTTAAAACCTAAAGTGATCTAACCTCCGCTTCCCTGGGTTAGAGAATTCCAGACATTCACCACTCTCTGTGAGAAGTTCCTATGTACCTCAGTGTTAAATGACTCCTGTCTAATCTTTTAACCATGTCCCTCTTTTCAATATTCTCCCACTAGTGGGAGCATCTCGATATCTACCCTGTCAGGTCCCTGAATGCTGTTTCAATAGGATCACTCATTCTGATATTGCAAAGAAGAGAATAGGATTTTGTCCCTGAGGTCTGAGAAATGTTTTCCTTTAAAATGAAATTGGCTTTAATAATAAAATCTTTATCCCGTTGCTGTTTGTTGGAACTTGCACACAAATAACCTGCTGAGTTTCCAAGCCAGTGGCTACATTTCAAATATACTTTTAGCTGCAGGATACTTTGGGATAATCTGAGGGAATGAAAGGTGTAAACGCAATGCAAGCCAACATTACACTAGGAACGGGTTCCTTTGCAAATAATTCCGCAAAGGACGTCATCTTGCAGAACGATGCAGAAAGATTTAAGATTTTGAAGATGACTAAACAACATTTAATTTATTTATGTCATTCTGGCTGAAAAGTGTTGGCTGATTTGCCTTGGCTGATTTTAGCCAAATATGCTTTGTCCGTCAAGGAACAGTGGTGGGCGTCACGGTAGCGTAGCGGTTAGCGCAACGTTATTACAGCACCAGCGATCGGGGTTCGATTCCCGTAGCTCTCTGTAAGGAGCTTGTACGTTCTCCCGTGTCTGTGTGGGTTTCCTCCAGGTGCTCCAGTTTCCTCCCACATTCTAATGACGTACGGGTAGGTTAATTTGGGGTTTAAAATGGGCGGCGCGGACTTGTCGGGCTGAAAAGGCCTGTTACCACGCTGTAAATAAAAGAAAAGAATGCTGGAAATCCTCAGTAGGCCAGGCAGTATCTGTGGAGAGAGAAAAACAGGGTTAATGTTTCAGGTAAATGTCCTCTCAGGATGCTAGTTTCTTAGGAAGAGTTAGAAATGATAAACTTTAAGATGCAGAAAGAAAGAGGAGGGGCAGAGAGAGCTAAAGGGTAGGTCCATGATAAAGAGGAGACCAGGAAAGACTGAATAACACAAGTAGTGGAGGTTCTGGCTGAGCGAGGATGATAAAGGAATATCTGGAGGAGGTTTACATAAGAGGACACAATTTTATTTGTTATTTATTCCTTATTTATTCCTACAGAATGTGGGTGTTGCTAGCATTGTCAGCACTTATTGTCCATCTCTACCTGCCCAGGAACTGAGGAGGCAGAAGAGCCTTGAGACTTGAGTCACGTATATGCCAGACTGTGCGGGGAGAGTGGATTACCTCCCGGAAGTGCATGAATAAACCAAATGGGTTTGTATGACAATCCATTGGTTTCATGGCTACTGCCAAAAGCTTATTTTAATTAACTACTTGAATTTAAACTCCCAGCTGATGGAATTTGAACTCATAACTCTGGATCAATGGTCCAGAATTCAGGTTGCTCTTCCAGTAGTTTAACCATCACACTACCTATACCCTACAAATAACATTTAAAGTATTAAAGGACACAGATGATAAACTGAGTACTGAAAGTGTGAGATACAAGACTGGAATGGTTGATATCTGTCATCCAGAGTCGTGGAGTCATGGAGCCACAGAATCATTGCATGGAGGTAGGCCATTCAGCACATTGTCCATGGCAATCATCAAGCATTTAGTTACACATCCTACTTTATGCTCCCTGCATTCCTATCAACAACCCCTAGATTCTACCACTCATCTGGATTTGAGGGGCAATTTGTAGTGGACAATTAACCTACCAATCTGCACATCTTTGGGACATGGGAGGAAACTGGAGCACACCTTCCTTTGACTTCTCTCCACTCCCACTGCCACTCCCACCCCGATTACAACTTGTTTTACCTCAAACGTTTTTCAGTTCTGTTGAAGGACCATTGACTTGAAATGTTAACTCTCTCACTGTCTCCCAGATGCTGCCTGACCTGCTGACAATTTAGTCATAGTCATGGAGTCATAGAGAGATACAGCCTGAAAACAGGCCTTTCAGCCCATTGAGTCCATTCCAATCATCAACCACCCATTTATACTAACCCCACAGTCTCATCAACAGTCTTCAGTTTCTACCACTCACATTAAGGGGAACCCACATGTCTTTGGGATGTAGGAGGAAACCCAAGCACCAGGGTAGTCCCTCGTGGTCACAGGAAGAACATGCAAACTCCACACAAACAGCACCTGAGGTCAGGATCAAACCTGGCACACTGGAGCTGTGAGGCAGCAGCTTTGCTAACTGCACCATTGTGCTACCACTAGCCGTTTCAAAGAAGATTCTTCAGTGAAGCTGGCTTCAAGCACAGAAACTTGAAGAATGGAAACCAAAAGAAGTGTTCTGAAAACTCCAGCTTCATATCAGATGACTGTCACTTAAAACAGCTCATAGAATGGCCAATTCATGTTTATTCCTGACTCAATATAAACACTGTAACTCTGACAAGTTATACTGCGAAGGGTAGTGAAACTTCACATTTTAATTATTTCCCTAGTTGTCAGTTGACAGCTTTCTCTGGCCTTTGCATTGGAAGGTTGCAGGTTTAATTTCCCTTCAAAGAATGTAAAATCTCCACTAGCAATGGAGAGGGTGCAGAGGAGATTTGCTGGGATGCCAGGGAAAAAGGGCTTCAGTTCCCCGGAGAGACAGGAGAAGCTGGTGATGTGCAGCTCAGTGCAGGGAAGGCTGGGAGAAGATTTAATTGAAAAACCTTGGTGGAGTAACTGTGGCAAAACCGTGTACCGGCAGCAGGAAACTTACAGTGATTAACGACAGAACCAGAGGTGGGCAGGAGGAAGCTATTTTTAATGCGGCGAGTTGCTGTGATCTGAAGCACGTGAATGGTGTGGAATGTCGGTTCAATAGGAACTGCTGAAGGGCTAACATTGCCTGGTCAATAGGGAAGGAGGCAGGGATGGTTGGAGGGAGGAGTGTGGTTGGAGCATGGGGAGTGAATTCAACTGGCTAGCCCTTACAAAGAGCAAAAAACAAGCTGCTGAAGATGGAGGAGGGAGATAGTGAGAGAGACTGGGAGGTGATAGGTGGGGGCAACATAGGGCTGCAGATGATGGAATCCGACGGGAAAGGAAAGTGGAGCACGGGAACAAATGAAGGAGGCAGAGTGGGCAGATGGGAACAGTCAGGGGAGGGGGACCCAGTAGGAGGACAGTGTGGGTGATGGGCATCAGCGGGTTTGTAGTAAATGTTGATGGATAGTTTGTCTCCTGAGATGGAGACAAAGAGATCAAGAAAGGGGACAGAGGATTCAGCAATATTCCAAATGAGTTTGAGGGCAGGGTCGTAGTCGGTAGCCCTCCTCCATCTGCCTATTCCCCCCTCCTCACCTGGATCCACCTACCGCCTGCCAGCTCTTAGAACATAGAACTCTTGCTCCACCTTTTCCTTTCACCTCTTTATACTGGCTACCTCCCCTCTATCTTTCAGTCCAGATGAAGGGTCTCACCCCACAGGAGGTGACGAGGTAAAAAGGAGTGAGGGTCAAGAGGAAGCAAGCACTTGGGTAACATTTGGTTTGTGCTTTTTGGTAAGAAGTGGAAGAACTATATAGATTGGCAAAGAATCTGGAAAACAAATCATAACACATGGTCATGTGTATGAGCCACAGAGCTTAGTGGGAAGCTCCCTTGTGACCAGGTCTGAAGGTGTATGAGCCACGTCTCAGTTGGAAGCTTCCCTCACCTTCATCTGAAAGTGTATGAACCACATCTCAGTCGGACGCTCCATCATCTCCAAGCCTGAAGGCTGTGGGTCTAAGCTCTGCCCCAGAGATCTAACCACAAAGATGTCCATTACAGTGCAGCAGTGGAAGAGGTGCTGGCTGAGCGGCGGTATGATGAGGTACTTACTGGTTATGTTACTGGACTGGGAATCCTCGAGATTAGACAAATGATTTTGAGGCACCGTAGGAACTGGGGAACTTCAGTTCAATTAATTAAATAGACTGTGAAACCAGTAGATTTTTGTAAAATCCCATCAAGTTCATAAACATGCTCCTGGAAAGAAAATATATTGCCCTTACTCCAGTGATAACCCCAAACCGACTAATATAGTTAACTGCCTTGTAAAATGGCCACTTATTTCAATGGTGACAGGGATTAAATGCCAGAGATGTCTGCATTCTGTGCATAAATTTAAAAATAAAATGATGCTCTAATGTAGAAGACCCCACAGCATCATTACAAAGAAGACCAGGGGATTCTACCTGGTGACCAGACTGATATTTATCCCTCAATTAGCCTCGTTAAACAAAGTCAGATTATCTAGCCATTGTCACATTACTACTTGTGGGAGCTTGCTTAGTTGTCACACTTCCTACACAACAAAGATGGCTACACTTCAATAGTATTTCATCCATTGTAACAAGCTTTGAGATGTTCTGAAGGGGATGTGAACAGCGCTATAGAAATGCAAGTCTATTTTCCTTCAAACTAGAAAGATGGATAGATTTTAATCCTGGAAAGGAAGACAATAACTAAGATTGGATGGGCCTTCACTTTAGAAAGGGAGGATAATTCAAGGGAACCAAACACCATGAATATTTTGCGGAGTAACTTTGTGGATAAGAGGTCAAGATGTAGTAGATGGGAAGCACAGTGCTGCTTCTAGAAGAGCTGCTGCCTCACAGCTCCAGTGACCTGGGTTCAACCCTGACCTCCAGTGCTGTCTGTATGGAGTTTGCACATCCTCCCTGTGACTGTGTGACTGTGATTAGTATTCTAACCCTAACCCACATCCTGAAAAACGAGAGGTTAAAATGGCCACTGTAAATTGCCCTTGTGTGTGGGTAAACGGAGGAATAGGGGAATTGATGGGAATATGGAGAGAATAGGTTACAAGGAAAATTAGTGTGGGAATGGGATGGCTCTGAGAGCTGGCATGGACTCGATGGGCTGAACTAGCCTCCTCCAATGTTGTAAGGAAACATGGAAGTAAGGAAGGCTGGCATTAATTCATGTACATAGCTGAAGCTTGGGATTGCATTTCCTTCCCCGGCTCTTCCCCCCTCCACACCACATTCCAAGATTATTCCTGAAGCACTTCTCCCAGGTTCCACTGAGTACTGCAGTGCTGCACTGTTTTCCGCTGGAGCCATTGAGTGAGGTTCACTTAATTATCAATGCTGCACTTCAGCAATTGGTTCGATCTAGATCAGGATAATAAGGTGAGCAGTAAGATGGTGTTTGGAAGCTTGCACTGAGATACTGTTGGCAATGTGTGTTCTTAGTCCCTCTCCAGAGCAGGCAATCTCCCATGCCTAAATGTTGGCCTTAAATTCGAGAGGACTTGAATACAAAAGACGTCTTACTGCAATTAATATAGAACCCTTGTGCGAGCACATCCGAAACATTATGTACAGACCTAATTTCCCTGCTGGAAGAAGGAGATACACAATAGAGGGAGTTGCAACAAAGGGAGGAAATCAACCTGATTCATTTCTGAGACACAAGAGATTCTGCAGATGCTGGAATCTGGAGCAATACACAAAAGGTGCTGGAGGAACTCAGCAGGTCAGGCAGCATCCATGGAGGGCTTCTGCCCTCTTCCTTTCCAGTCCTGATGAAGGGTCCCGGCCCGAAACCTTGACTGTTTATCTCCCTCCATGGATGCTGCCTGACCTGCTGAGTTCCTCCAGCACTTTTTGTGCACTGATTTATTTCTGGGTGGGTTTGCCCCACGAGCAATTGGGGCCTGTACTCACTTGAATTTGGAAGAGCAACCTCATTGAAGCATGCATAAATCTTAAGGGATTTGACAGGATAAGTGCAAGGATGGATGCTTTCCCTGGCTGGGATGTCCAGAACCAGGGGTCTCAGTCTTAAATAAGGAGTCATCCACTTAGAACTGAGATGGGAAGTAATTTCTTTATCTCGAGAGCAGTGGAGCTTTGGAATTCTCTATCCAAGAGGGTTTTGCTGAGTATCTTCAAAATACAGTTCAGTAGATTGTTAGATATTAAGGGAATCAAAGAAAATGGGATTAATACAGGAAAGTGGCACTGAGATAAAAGATCAGCAACGATATTGAATGATAGGGTAGGAGAAAGGGGCTGACTGGCCTATTCTTGCTACTATTTCTTATGTTTTTGTAACCTCAGCTGTCACTCTGCTGCTGAGGGAGTGCAATGTGGAGCAGGCATGAGAAGTTGACGGACCTGTTACTCCTTCTGTTTTCTATGTCCTTAAGATATCAGTGAAAATAAAAATTTGAGGATAAATCATATTCCTGATTTGCATCATGTAAAATCAGTAACTACTACTGAGAATTTAGTGTAGCTCCCTGATCATTTTGTGCTGAGATATTATCAATTTTAACATTAACATTAGTTAACACAAATGTTACCTGCTGATGATCTTGCTGACATGTTTGGCCTTATTAGGAACTCGTTTCCACGCCATCAAAGTCAAGGTCAAGTTTATTGTCTATGCACAAGTACATGTATGCACAGGTGCAATGAAAAACTTCCTTGCAGCAGCATCACAGACACATAGCATCAGATGTTCAACATTCGCAGGAAAAAACATAAATTAAACATGAATTATACATAATTTTTACAAGAAAGAACACAATTGGAACAAAAAAAACAAAGTCCATTGCAGTGCAAAGTGGTTATATTGTTGCTTTATTAAACTAGTGATTAGGATTGTGTAGGTTGGTTCAAGAACTGAATGGTTGAAGGGAAAAAGCTGTCCTTGAACCTGGTGGTGTGGGACTTCGGGTTTCTGTACCTCCTGCTCAATGGTAGCTGCAAGAAGATGGCATGGCCCAGATGGTGGGGATCTTTGATGATAGATGCTGCTTTCTTGAGGCAGCACCTCCTGTAGATGCTACCGATGGTGTCTTTCCACTCTACCTCCATAATCTCCTCCAGCCCATGATCCTCTATGACCTCTCTCTTCCTCCAGTTTTGGTTAAATCACTTCACTGGTGGCTGTGCTTTTAGCTGCCAAGATCCTAAGTTCTGAATTCCCTTCTTAAATCTGTCCAACTTCTTTTTCTGCTATGGCATTGCTTAAAACTGCACTTTTTAAACAACATTTGGTCAGTATCTGTCTCAGTGTCAAATGTGGTTAGAAAAACACCAATAAATAGTAGCCTTTAAAGATGCCAGATAAATAGAAGTTGGTATTGATAAATATTGAATATTGTAATGAAGGTTGGAGGTTCTGGCTAAGAAGATGATTACAGAGGAGCAAAAGGCTTTAAACTGACCAGAGTTTCCTGAAGGGTGTGATCAGAGATTCCTTCAACTCACTAAGACTGACTTTTATAGGAGTTTTAGGGGGAGAAAAGGGAACATTTAAGAATAGAAGAAAGGGCGAATTATAAAATTAAAACAAACCAGACCACTACAAATTAAATGTGTATGGGGTGCATATTGTCTGGCTTTGAGAAGTTCAGCAACCTTTGCAAATCAGAACGTACATGTTCCCTGAGGGTATCCATCCCCAAGTATCATGTTGGTTTGGTTACGAGGTTGCCTTGTTTTTGTGTTCGTATAAGTAAAGGTTAAATGACATTAGTGGCTTGTTATCCCTAAAAAATTGTCTTTCGTTGACCTTACAAGTGCACAACCCATCAATTTAAAGAGCAAGGGAGTTACAATGAGTGATTTAGCTTCCACATCATACATTGGTTTTATCATTCATTAGATTATAGGGAAGAATAAAGGACTTACTGAAATCTATCGTGGAATCATTTGGTCGGGCAGTTAACAGCAATCTCTGAAGCAGGCACTAGGCAAACGAGCACAAAACCTTGATTATTTAAATATGTTATAAAAAAGCAGCAGAAGCAAAAACAAGCTGCCTCTACGTTGTCAGTGTATGTGTGTGTGTGTGTTGCCTGAGGTATTGTATTAACAAACCTGAATTATTGCATTCTGGGATTAAAATGAATTCTGCTTTCATTAATTCTAGTAATGTTATTTTATAAAGTTTTTTTTTTAATGATGATAATGGAACAGTAAAACACAAGATGAAAGGGCAGTTATAACAGAGACTTTTTTTTCCAAAGGAAACCAAGCATTTGATGTATACATTGGAGCCTATTAATTATATTACAAGTACTTTTTACATCAAATCCAGATGTCACCATAAAATGGACTTAAGAATTAGCTGGTTTAAAGATGTAAAGACTGACAAACCATACATTCTTTGACAGCGTGAGGTCATTATTTCCTTCCATAAAATATTACCAGCGTTGCCATTATAATATGGGCACAATGTGCCAAATGGTTTCCTTTCGTACTATACAATTCTATGAAATATCTTGTGTGTGAAAGAACTACAGTCTTCAAATTGCTGTTGGTGATTTACCAGACTGATATGAAGCATGCTTCAGATAACTAGCACATGAACCAGAGGGAAGATGAGGAGTATTTATTCTGCGGCTAACTATTATGATCTAGAATACGCTCAAATACAATCCAAAAGTTGAAGCAGATTCAATGGCAACTTTCAAAAGGGAATTGGACATAACTGCCTGAAATGGATTAAAATATAGAGCTCAATGGAAAGAGCAGGGCCATGGAAATTGAAGAAAGAGATGCGCTTCAATAGAACCTTTCACATCCTTTTCAAGACTTTACAATTTGGCCTGGAAATCGTTCTCCAATCATTACTATTAAATATGCAATATGCTTGAGGCAGTTTATTATACTCTGCCTCCAGTATTCATTCTGTTCCACTCAAATGTGCTGGCATAATAATATAGTGTGTTTAACACCAACAAGATGAATTTGTTGACAAGTACTTTTAATGCAGGAAATGTGACATATATACATGTAGGAAATATGAATTATGTAGGAAATATAATGTAGGAAGGGTCTCAGCCCTATCATCAACTGTTCATTTCCGTCCAAAGATGCTATCTCCAGCTTCTTGTTTGTTCCAGATTCCAGCATCTGCAGTCTCTTGTGTCTCAAATGTGACTGGCACTATGGTCCTTTAGTGTGTGAGGAACCATGGAAATCAAGGCAGACTATTGTATAGTTAGTGGCTGTATTCCAGTCCCCGTTCCAATAACCTCAATGTGTTAATGATCTGATTTTCTATTTTATCAGGAAGTTGGTTGAAGGATAAATTCTGTCCAGGTTACAGAGGGGATCTCCTCCGATTTTCAGAATAATTTGTGAGATCTTTAACTAAATGTTACTAGCTGCCTGGAAAACGTAAGATGAATCCTTATAACACATACCCATTGGGCAAGAGAAGGTTGCAGGGAAGATATTTCAGAAAATTACAGAGTGGTTCTCTTCCTGCATCCGACATACACTTGAATGGTGAGATGACTACACTGGCCACAGGTGGGTGGATGACACCACAGATTAGGTGTAGACCCTTCAACCCCAGCCAAATATTAAATGTTGTGGGATGGTCAGCTTGATTGTCAGTTTACAGTGAATTTTAACCCTCTGACTTCTCTCAGTAAATCAGTACCCTGTGGAGATATTGGGACCAGTTTGATCGGGTATGTGTGCTTCTACAGTGTTGCACAACAGTCAATGAACTGTCTCTTCATCAGGCCATTTTACAAATGTTTTATGAAAGTTGACTTGTTAGGGACTATTCTGGAGTTATGAAATTATGGACAGCATAATTATGGATTAATTAAAATGAGAACCAGTCTTCAGGACATAAAACCTGTTCACAATTTAACTTCAACTGATATGTTAAGGCTATTGAAACCAATCATTGGGTGTGGGACATTCTGATTCTGTCCACTGAAACTACACACGGGAAGATGATAGATGAATGTTCATGTTAATTGGTAGTCTTTGAAAACTTCAGAATGAGATCAGGGAAGGCATTAAGTGGCCATCTCCTGGATTAACATATTGTTAAAGGTATATACCTGCCTTCTTGGGTCCTGACCCGAAATGTTGACTGCCTGCTTTTCTCGACAGATGCTGCCTGGCCTGCTGAGTTCCTCCATCATCATAGTGTTTTACCAGTATTGAATATTCAAAGGGGTTCTGCTAGTTAGGATGTGCTCCCAATGCAAATATGTAATTCTGCAAATTTACCTGACTATATTCAAAATGTTAAAGTTAAGTAAGTGATTATAGCCATTGAAACTGTCGTTAATCATTTATTGTTATCTTTATGTCCAAACAGTATAAAACATTGTATCAGGAGAGTGAGACTCTCTTAGACTCTTTCTCCAGAAGATCCACTATATGAACAAAGACTTCTATATCTCCCAGTTACAGCTTCCTTGTGGCGCAGTTTAGGCAGTCACAACAGTCTGCTGGTTTGTTTCAATCTGCACTAAACCTCCAATAATCTAGCACCCTTTAGATTTTGGTGGTACTGGACTAGCAGATTTTCCAGACTATTGGATGCTATTAATATCCAAACACGCTTCATGTCACTTTTTTATGGTGATATGAAACACACGATGTGAAAGTAGTGAGTTGAGAGGGAGCAGTGAGCTTAACATGAGCACATGGAAACAGAAGCCAGTAAGTTTAGCTCGTTTGTTTCAAGTAGTCAGAACAAGCGGAAACAGACAAGCACTCCAGATTCTGAATATGGCTGCAAACCAATCCATATTCCTAACCCCTGGTGTTCCCGACCCTGATCCCCACATCATACTTGAACTCTGGACCCTCTGGCTCACAATCCAGAATAATGAGTGCCGAACCATCAATATTTGCAAGCAATCAGACAATGGATTATCAGAGGTTTTACTGTATTAACCAGCAATGAAGGAGTGAATCAATGTCAGTGATATCTCCCAGACTAACATCCCTAGTACTTATACTTACAACTATACTCTGCAAAACAATGATTGTTCAACATTCCCAACCACAGCAGTTATTTAGTCCTATTCATTGAAAGCTGTGATGTCATCAAGATTCAATAACTCAAAGTGGAATCACAGAATGATCTTTTTTATCAAGTGCCTTGGATATTGTCATCTGCCAATTATGAATATCTCTGACCATTTTTAAATCTTTTCAAATATTATCTTTTGCCATTAAATTTGTTCTGTTCCTTAAATTAGCACTTTCCTCCTTGCCCAAATGTCAGTGAGCCATCTCTTCAGTAGGTCATTTTAACAAATGTTGGCTTGCCCGCGCAGGCAGTCCCCAAAATGGTTCCATTCTTGAAAACTGTTCGTAACCCAGACTGTTTGTAAGTCAGAAAAGAACGAAAACATTGCGTGGGAGAGGGTCACAGAAACGGCTGTGACAGGAGAGTAGGCGCAGGGAGAGTGGCCGCCAGCCAGCTTCATTGACTCAGTGAGTGAGCGAGGGAGTCTGCTCAGCGCTGCCAGCTCTGCTTGGCTCAGCTTGATCCAGCCCCTGGTTTTGGTGACTTGGGGTGGTGGGGGGGGGGGGGGGGGGGAGGGTGGATGGAGAAGGCATGCAGAAATGCCCCATTCCCACCTGGCACAAGATGCCGGCAGCCCTGCAGCAGCTGGAGGGCAGGTACGATAGTGTAGTGGTCAGCATAACGTTATTACAGCACCAGCGACCCTGGTTCAATTCCGGCCACTGTCTGTAAGGAGTTTGTACGTTCTCCCCGTGTCTGCGTGGGTTTCCTCCGGGTGCTCCGGTTTCCTCCCACATTCCAAAGACGTACGGGTTAGGAAGTTGTGGGCATGTTATGCTGGCGCTGGAAGCGTGGTGACACTTGCGGGCTGCCCCCAGAACACTCTACGCAAAAGATGCATTTCACTGTGTGTTTCGATGTATAAGTGGCTAATAAAGATATCTTATCTTATCTTATCTTATCTTATTTTACCTTATCTTATCTTAAAATCCATCCTGCTGGTTTCGCAAGCACTCATTTTCTACACACGGAGTGTCCATATGTCAGATGCTCGTAACCCAGGAATGACCTGTAGTTTGCTGGTTTGCTTCAGACAATGAATTATCTTTGAAGAATAAACAAATCAAAATCAGTGATATCTTTCAGGTCAACATCCCCGACATCCAGGCCCTATTTACAGTCAGTGAACCCCATCGGACAGGCCACAGCGATGGTATGCCTGACTCCAGGCACCTGAAACATCCCCTCAAATATAAGCTCTGTTGTGGGAAGAGATTACCAAGTGGATTGAGGAAAAGATCCAAGGATGTTCCCAAAGCCTCCCTGAAAAGTTGCAACCTCCTCACTGATTCCTAGGACACTCTGGTCCATAACTGCTCAAGATGGAGAAGGAACACTGGGCTCATCAGATCAAGTTACGTCTGATTAATTCATGTAATTTGTTCCCTCAAACTGCAGTCTAAGCCTGTTTGTGATGATCCTACATCACGTTTGCTGTGAAAGATCCCTTAAAAACAGCTGTAGAATTATAGAAATCTGTGGTTCAGAAGGAAACCATTTGCCAATTGAAGTGTTTCCGGGTTCAAATAAAAGGCATCCAGTATACATGACAACTAATATACTGCCTCATCCTTTTTAATAGTTTGATGTTGTGTCTTAAGGCATATTCCTGTTCCCTTGCTGTGATTTTGGACTCTTTGTCATCTATTGAGTTTTCCTTGATCCTGTAATCATGATCTGTACATAGAGCTTGAACATTGCTGCATCCCAGTGGACTGTGATGATTAATTCCCTTGTTTTCCCTTCTCTTTCTCTAGCCTCTACACGAAAACCAGCACACGTGGTACGGGTGAGGTTGGTGCTTTATTGCGAGACCATGCCCTCTGTTTCTGGGAGGAAGCATCCTCTCAGTATTTGCCCTGTCCAGATCCCTGCGAAGCCTCTTATTCTTCTAAACTCATTCTTCTACAAGGTGCATTGAGGTGGCACAAGGTAAAACAATAACAGAATTCAGAGTAAAGTGTAACAGCTACAGAGAAAGTGCAGTGCAGGTAGACAATAAGGTACAAGGTCATAATGAAGTAGACCAGATCCCAATTTGGGTTGGTCTACTTGCACTCGCTTTTGGATTGAGTTGAGGAGCTCTCTGCCTAGAGCTTGAGCCTGAAGCATTGTTCACACTAGTTCTTTCGGGAATGAATAGATCAATGGTGTAAACTCTTTCCAGAAGCAAATGTAGGGTTTTGCACTATTGTTGACACCTTTTGGGTGGATCGAATGCCAGAAAAACAGTACTAAGGTACACAACATCCTGCAACAAAAATTCCATACCCTTTCAATAACTGGAATTAACTAATCCAGAAACTTGCACAAAATTTCTTATCACTATGTCAACTTGATTTTCGCCTGGGAAACCTTATTTTTATGGTATTGTGCAGTCAAATTTCTAGACCAGTGTTTGTTAAATGGAGGAAGGACAAGGTCTTGAAGTACCAGCAGAGTTTTCCAGTCCCTCATTGGCCTTGACCTGGCAAATCTGCTGCTTCATCCAGCCCTATAATTCCTTGAAATCCCTGCACACTTCTTTCTATGATCCCTTACAGATTCCCACTTTCAGTCACTTTACAAATGATGGTCATAACTTCACCTGCCTGAACTCTGGAATTAATCTCTTAAAACTCTCCACCTTTCTTTCTCCAATTAAGATGCTCCTTTCACCCTATCTGATTGACCAATCATTTGGTTACACAGTGTATTATCTTAACGTGGCTTTGCGCCAAGTGTGCATGGTGATGTTCTTGGGAAGGGAAGGATCATGTGATGTTTTAACTTGTTAATGATGCAAGATCTCTCTGTTAGTATTTACTTTGCTCTACACAGTGAGCGCTGTTATTGCAAGAACAATCAACATGTGAATAGGTTCAAGGGAGCACACAGTGTGGAGTGTGTTAGGTATTTGTGCAGAGGTGGCAGCTGGGAAACAGCCTTTTGATTTACAATAATTTAGATATCATGCCATTCAATATCTCTACACTGTGGGGTAATGATTGTGTGCTCTATCTGTGTTTATCTGATGTACAAAGTCTATCGTTCTCCAGGGAGTAGTACCTAACATGTCCATGATTTTTTACTGTTCAATTGCAATTTTAGAAATAAATCCAGTCTGCATTTTTATTATAAAATTGCTCTCTGCCCTGTCTGCAGAAACTACTGGGTTCCTTTGTCAATGTAACAACACTGGCTGAGCACTTCTGAATACTTCATTGGCTGGTAAGTGCTTAGGGGATGTTCTGAGGACATAAAAGGTTGATTCATAAATGAAAGTTCTTTCTTCTCTCAGTCTAAATGGAGAACACAATTTAAACCATGCCAACACTTTAGATAGTGCTCTTTATCCATCTTTGAGTATTAGTGCATTTATGCTCTAATTATTTCCATTAAGCTAAACAGACTTTTGTAAGTCTGCTTTCTGAGGGGTTAGAGAAAGCTATGATCCCCACAGCCATTTGCTTCAACAACATTACTCATCCTATTCTTAGTTTGTTATTTGCCGGGCTCTGGAAAAGCACTTCCACAGATCTAAGAATATATGTGAATCTCGTAAATGAAATGGTATCTTGAAAAAGAAAGATATGCTCTTGTAAGTTGCTTTACACAGCCCTTTCAGACTAGCACAATGAAGTATTTCTGACATGCCACCTCTGCTGTAGCTTCAGAAATGTGGCAGTAACTCCGTGCACAGAGAACTCTCACAATGGACAATGCAATAATGAAAAGAGCAGGAATGGTGATTAAGAGATAATTATGGGTCCCAGGCAGATGTAGAGAAAAGCCCGACTCTTTGAAAAAGTGCAATGTAATCTCTAATGCCAACTAGACAGACCTTAGTGTATTGGTTTCCAAAAAGTGGCACCGTGCAGTGCCCCACCAGCCTTGCTATCGGTGCTCAGGAGTGGAATTCATGTGGCAATATTCTGACTCAGGCGAGAGTTACCCACTGAGCCACAGCTGGCATGATACCAACCCAGAACCAAGCAATTCTAATGGGCAATTGCCAATTGGTAATTGGTTTATTATTGTCACGTGTACCAAAATACAGTGAAAAGCTTTGTTCTGCATGGCATCTGGACAGATCATTCCAAAACATAAGTACATCGAGGTAGTACAAATGGAAAGGCAATAACAGAATGCAGAATACAGTGATACAGTTATAGAGAAAGTGCAGTGCAGGTTGACCAATGAGGTGCAATGGCCATGACAAGGTAGATTGAGAGATCAAGAGTTCATCTTTATCATACAAGAGGTCTGTTGAAGAGTTTTATAACAGTGGGATAGAAGTTGTCCTTGAGCCTGGTGGTACGTGTTCTCAAGCTTTTGAACCTTCTGCCGGATGGAAGTTGGGGGGGGGGGGTGGTGGGGGAAGAGAGAATGACTGGGGTGGGTGGGATCTTTGATTATGTTGGCTGCTTTCCTGAGGCAGTGGGAAGCGTAGACAGAGGGGAGGATGGTTTTTGTGATAGACTGGGCTGCGTTCACAAATCTCTGGAATTTCTTGTGGTCTTTGGCAGTGGAGTTGCCATACCAAACTGTGATGTATCCCGGATAGGATGCTTTCCATGGTGCATCTGTAAAAATTGGTTAGCGTCAAAGGGGACATGCCGAATTTCCTTAGCCTTATGGAACAGCTCACGGTAGCAGTGTGCCATCAAAACTAATCATATCGCGAAAATGTATGTGTGTTCAAACATAGCCGTGCGTAAATCCTGATAATATTCAGCCAAAGCAGAAAGTCCTGGAAGTGTCCAATGCATCAGGCAGCACCTGTGGAGAAAGAAATGATGTCAGTGACCTCGCACTGGACTGCAGAAAGTTTGAAAGGGGTAAAGGAGAGTGGGGAGGATAGAAGAAAAAAGGAGAGTTTGGTATAGGGTGGTTGTGAGAGAATAAATGATAAAAGGGATGAGGCTGGAGGACTATAAAAAGAGTGGTTATGGTTCAAGTAAACAAACAGAAGATCAATCTACAGAAGATATAAATGGAAACAGCAGATTCATTATCAGGTAAATATGTCTGGTATCAAAGAACATCTCCAACTTTCTTTCAGTGTGTACCAGAATTGGCCATTTTTGCCCATCATCAGTTTGGCTCAGTTTTTCTTTTTCTTTTATAGCGTGGACCGATGAGTAACTCTGACAACTTTTCTATTAACTATATGTTACACAGACTAAGAAGCACAATCTGCTTTGAACTGCTCTTCTAACTGCTACATGAACTCGTATGGTGTCATCATATCAAAGATATTTCTTTTGTTCTCCCCATCCCTCCCTCTCTGCTACTGAAAACTAACTTGTTTTCACTCTTTCCCAGTTCTTATGGAGGGGTCCGGACCTAAATAAGAACAAAATAATGCTGGAAACCCTCAGCAGGTCAGGCAGCATCCATGGAAAGAGAAACAGTTAAAGTTTGAAGTCTGGGATGCTTCGTTAGAACATTCTGAAGGGTCCTGGACTTGAAACAATAACAGTTTCTCTTTCTACAGATGTTGCCTGACCTGCTGCGTGTCTCCAGTGTCTTTTGTTCTTTTTTGGGATTAAACTGGGGTTTCTGCCTGTTGTAATGCACATACATATTAATAAATAGACATTTGGCTCACCTAGGAGTCTCCTGCTGTAGAAGGTTCTGTAGACTAGTGGTAATGGCACTCAGGGTTTGTGTTTAAATTTCACCACGGCAAATTGTGAAAGTAAAGTCTAGTCATTTGTTGTGACAAACAATCTGCTGGAGAAACTCAGCGGGTTGAGCAGCACCTATGGGGGGAAAGGGATTGTCAACATTTTGGGTCGAAACCCTCCATCATGTCACTTGTTGGCAGGAACCAAATTATGGACAAGAGTGCAACAGCTTCCCTTGCCGGTTGGACCTGCATGGGGCTTCAGTTGATTCATGGGGGTCTCTTTTACTCTCAGCATAACTAAACATAACTCTGTACTTCCCACCTTTCCAGCATACGGCATTCTCCTTCTGCACACAGGAACAGCAAAAGGCTATTCCATCTCTCCAGCTTGTTCCGTTATGCAGAATGGTAGCTGATGTATGATGTATCCTCATGGCTCCATGTTCCTTCATCTCCTTGCCTGACAGAGCTAACAATCTTCATTCTGGAATTTCAGATTGAGTCCTCCCAACCCTCCTGACTTTCTTGAGGGGAGAGCAATCCTAATTGCCCGCACCCATCTTGTGAAGAAGCACTTCCATGGCTTCAGGTCCTGCCATTAATTATTTTACTCTTTATTTTGTTCTGGATTCTCTCCGACGAGAAAATAGGTTCTCTACCCTATCATCCACTTAATGCTCCCACTGACATGCACAAATTAATTGTGAATGTACCATCCATCATCAAAGATCCCCACCATCCAGGCCATGCCATCTTCTCAAGGCTACCATCGGGCAGGAGGTACAGAAGCCTGAAGTCCCACACCACCAGGTTCAAGAACAGCTACTTCCCTTCAACCATTCGGTTCTTCAACCAACCTGCACAACCCTAATCACTACAGTTCAGCAACACTATGACCGTTTTAATCACTTTGCACTAAAATAGACTCTTTTTTTGTTCTAATTGTGTTGTTTCTTGTGAAAATTCTCGATAATTTATGTTTAATTTATATTTTTATTGTGAATCCCGCTATTTAATATGATTATTTTGCTCTAATTGTGTTCTTTCTTGTATAATTTGTGTTTTTCTTACGTATGTTGTGCCTCCAATACTGTGTGCCTGTGATGCTGCTGCAAGTAAGTTTTTCATTGCACCTGTGCACACATGTACTTGTGCATCCGACAATAAACTCGACTTTGAAAAATTCATCCGAAGTTCTTGGCCAATTAGCCTATTGGGCTATCCCAGTAGGGATGTGCGGTCAAAGAAAATCACAGGTCATGTAATGATTAGGCAATCCAGACTTATACATAATAAAAAAATGTGCTTGGTAGTGAATGTCAGGACACTTAGGGATTTATTTATTTACATCACAAGCATCTTATTGACCTTTAAGCATGCAAAAACTGCAAGAGCCGTAAATTAATGAGCCGTTGAATCCAATCACTGCAGCTTTCAACACTTGCTGAAGTACTTCAAAGACTTTGTCAGAACTTTCACTCTTCCCAGAGACTGCCCTAGCCAACACACAGTAAGAGGTGCTGGCCACAATGCTCCTTTGATCCGAAGGAGAATAAGTGAAAAACATGTGAATCCATGTCACGCCACAGCGGAGTGTAGGGAAGCTCAGGATGGATCACTGTTACAGGGGTGGAATCGGAGAAACTCTTCCTCATCAGTCTCACTGAGGAAATAGCTTAGCAACAGTGGCTTTGTTTCCTCCCAAGGGATAGATTGGCTAAGGAACTAAAATTGCCACCATCGCACACCACGCACAGCCAAAGACCTTCCAGCAGTCATTTCTTTAGGCTTTCTGAATTATTTTTTTCTTTCTACTTTTGCCTTCGACTTCTTGCCTTTTGATTTCAGGCTTGCTGCAGATAGATGAGAAGTCCCCTGCTTCCTTTGCGACCGAAATCTCAGTCCTCTCACCCTCCCTCTGGGCAGAGCTGACAGTTTATATCCTGTTAAATATGGCATCACAGCCAATTCGCTCATGAACTATTCAGACCATCTTGTGTGTGAGAATCTGCTTAGAGCCCAGCTGATGTAGAGTTACAAGGAAATCAATAGAAAGAGGTGCTTTGAAATCGTTATTGATTCTTTAATTGGGCAGCGAAGCTGTGTGCTAATGTCTCGGCTCCTATATTCACAGACACTCCGCACATTCTTTGAAATCAGAGGCCTCTAAGTACTCTCAGCTGCTGCTACTCCATATGGAACTCTGCAGTACGGAGTCATGACTTAATAATATGGTCATGTTAGTTGCTGGCTAACCTGGGCAAATTAACATGGAGAATGTCTTGTTTTTAAATAGTGCACGGCGTCAATTGTCAGCATTGCTTACTCAATAACTTCAGTTGGTTGTACATTAGGGCTCAGTCGACAGCGCTGTTGCAAAGTTACAGACCAAAGCCCAGCTCCAGAGACTTAACTTGACACTCCCAGTGCAGTACTGAGGGACAGATGCATTGTCAGAGGTGCTGTCTTCCTAACGAGACTTTAATCTGAGCACTGCCTACTTATTCATCCAAACACACACAGCTCTATTTTAAGAGCAGGTTCACATCAAATTCTGGCAAGTTAATAAGCTGGCAGTTTTTAACTGGGATCTGCCTTGTGAGGATTAAAGTCATCCTTTCATTTCAAAGTCAAAGACAAAGTCAAAGTCAAGGTTATTGTCATATGTACAAGTACACGTATGCACAGGTGTAATGAAAAACTTACTTGCAGCAGCATCACAGGCACATAGCATTAGATACGCAACGTTCACAAGAAAAACATAAATTAAACATAAATTATACATTATTTTTACAATAAAGAATATAATTAGAACAAAAAAGAAGTCCATTGTAGTGCAGATGAACATTATGTGTAGTGTTGATATCAGATTCTGTCTGCATTTGATATTGTTCCTGCTAGACTTCACTGGTTGGCTGCATCTGAAGTATTGTGTTCATTTCTGGTTGCTCCATTATAGGAAGGATGTGGAGGCTTTGGAGAGGGTGCAGAAGAGGTTTACCATGATGCTGCCTGGATTAGAGGGTATGAACTATAAGGAGAGGTTGGGCAAACTAGGGTTGTTTTCTCTGGAACGGCAGAGGCTGAGAGGCGACCTGATAGAAGTTTATAAAATTATGAGGGGCATAGATCGAGTAGACAGTCGGTATCTTTTTCCCAAGGTTGCAATGTCTAATGCTGGAGGACATGTATTTAAGGTGAGAGGGGATAAGATTAAAGGAGGTGTGCGGGGCAAGTTTTTTACACAGAAATTGGTGGGTTGGTGGAATGCACTGCCAGGGGTAGTGGTGGAGGCAGATACAATAGAGGTATTTAAGAGGCTCTTAGATAAGCACATGAATATGCAGAGAATGGAGGGATATGGACCATGTGCAGGCAGAAGGGATTAGGTGTCATGGCACAACATCCTGGGGTGAAGGGCCTTACTGTTCTATGAGTTACACCACAGAAACAGGCTCTTCGGCTGACCATGCCAACCATCCTACCCTAACCCATTTTATCTTCCCCACATTCCCATCAACTGCCCCCGCATTCTACCACTCATCTACACACCATGGGCAATTAACCTACCAGCCCGCACTTCTTAGGATGTGGGAGGAAACTTGAGCACCTGGTAGAAGCCCACATAATCACTGGGAGAACTTGCAAACTCCGCACAGACAGCAGCGGAAGTCAGGGTTGAACGCAAGTTGCTGGAGCTGCAAGGCAGCAGCTCCACTTAACTGCATCTCTGTGCTGCACTTGAAACATGGAAGCCAGGCTACAGCCAGGGTGCTGCCGCACTTCTGGTTACCACAGTAACAGGGCAGACATGGTGCTGTGTTGCTCCAGAGCTGGAGAATTTTAACAATGAAGTGAGACTGACCAGACCAAAAGTATTTTGTTTGGAATAGATTCAGTTAAGATACAGAAATTGATGAGAGGCCGAGGCAAGGTGAACCTAAACAAGAGGTCAGTAACACAGAGACATGGATTTAAGTTCATCGGTACAGGGGTCAGAGAAAAGTTGAGGAAAAATATTTGCACTCAAAGGGTGGTGAGCATCTGGAACTCACTGCCTGAAGGGGTGGTGCAGGCAGGCACCCTCAACACACTTAAGAGATATCTGGATGAGTTTTAGATGTGCCCTAACTGACAAGGTAAAGAATTGGTAGCTGAGCTGGGATCAGTCTCAACCGCTCTTTTATTGGTCACCAAAACCAAATGGGCCGAATAATCTCCTCTGTGCTGTAAATTTCCGAGTTTGCGAACAAGAACTATTTCAGTTAAGGGTCCCCAAATGGGGAAATAATTTCTTAACCCTGCAGCCATTTCAGGACTGCTATGCTTGCAGAACCAAGCAAACCTAATAATCATTAAAGGGGAGTGCTTATCTAACCCAGAAGTGCATTGGAGTCTGTTTCCAATTACTGTTCAAGTTTCTTGAGACGTTTGTTATGGGTTGTTGCAAGAGGCAATGTGTAATGTTTCCGTAATGGCTTTCAGAGCTTTATAGCTCACTCTGCTTTGGTCTTTAAATAAGGTTTGTGAACACTGAGTAAACAACAAGGGAGGAAAGAGCAATCTTTTGTGACTACTGAATTGCCATTAAGGCACAAGCTATTCCTCAGATGGAAGTTGACAAGGTTAATGGTGCTTAGTGCAGGTATCACATATTTGTGTGGCTATATTTGACTCTTCATTTCCCTGCTTACCTTAATAAATGAAGTATTTCCAACTGTGACTACAAACTTGGTGATCCAAGTGTGAATACTTTTAAGGTTGAGGAGATAGATTCTTGATAAGGAGTAGGGTGAAAGTTTATCAGTAGTAGGTGGGAATGCCAAGCTGAGGTGGCAGTCGGATCAGTCATGGTTTTATGAAATGGCAGACCAAGCTTCAGGGGCTAAGTGGCCTACTCCTGCTCTGAATTCCTCCATTTGCACATCTGTTTGCATTCCCGAAGGAGTGTCTGCCATGGGTATAAATGCTCTCCACATGGATTTATTCTTATTGAAAAGCAAAAACGAATATAGATTGATTTCCCCATCAATTCCTTCAACTATCTGTTTTATCCTTTAAGGCACTCCTTAAAACCTAAGCTTTTGATGGCATTATCTGTCAGATTTTGAATGTACCTTGAATGCTTCAACATTCATACGTGTTCATTGTTATAGCTGCATTGGCGTTATGACAGGGCTTGCAGTTCAAAGCGGTAGCTTCTTGGAGAAATTAGCCATGGGTAGTAAATGTCACCCATACTAATAGCCTGTGAATGGATGAATTCATAAAACGGTACAAAAATTAAAGAGTCATGCAAAATAAGTGGTTGAAAATCAACACCCCCTTTCCATCTCCAAATGGTTTGCTAACTTCAGAAAGTAGTTACAGTTATCATGGGAATGTCTTCAAGGAAGCAATTTCTAATCATCAGGTAATCACATCAGCAATCCTTGAGGGTTACAGTCACTTAAAACACAGTCATTTGAGAAACTTGTGGTTAGAAGTTGGCAAATAGTGAGCAAAGAGTCAAATCCCATTTGTTTATATCATCCACTTTGTTAGATAAGATTACTAAGGATTATGGAACCAAGGCAAGCAAATGAAATTGTAACCTGGCCAAATGGAATAACTTGAGGGATCTGAACACAAGTTCTTCTGTTACTCTTGTGCCCAATACGGAAAGACATTTGGATAAGTACATGGACAGGAGGGGTTTAGAGGGATATGGGCCAAGCGCAGGCAAATGGGACTAGCTCGGCGGGCATCATGGTCAGCATAGACAAGTTGGGCCAAAGCGCCTGTTTCCGTGCTATATTACTCTATGATTCTATGACCCCTATTACTAACTTGCCTGGAACTATATGCCTGGTCAGTGTGCTTGATGGTAGCTCGTTGCACTCTAGATCCAAAATACATTCCACTAAAGTCAATAGAATGAACATGTGAAGCAGAGTACGACCCTTTGTCGTGTCTACACAATGTATTTAGAGCATTCCGATCAGGAATGTATTTTTACACAACTTCAAAGTACTTCATTGTCTGTAAAGTACTTGGGAAAATCTTAAGGTTGTGAAAGGCACGACACAAATACAAGTCCTTTTTTCTTTCCCTTTTTATGATCTGTATGTGAGCCACATGTTTTATTCTCTGTGATGGTCTCACACCACAGTGCAGTCTCACACCACAGTGGTTATATAATGGAGACCAATTTGGCAGTTCAGTCAATGTAACATACAGCACAGAGAGCTATGAAGATGAATAGCTTTAAGCAGCCAAGTGATGCAGTTTAATATTTCACCAGCACACAGTGAAGCATGGAAACAAACTGTTCTCTGTGGATTTCAAATCTTGGTGGATTTCACTACCTGAAGGAGATACTTGGAGGGAAGGTATAACACAGGAGGAAGGGAAGGAAAATTCCAGCTACATGTTCTGAAGCAGAATTCCTGTACGCATTGACCACAGGTTACAGCTCTCCTATAACAGGAATCCTGAATGCCGTGCCTTAGAATGAGACATACGAAGACCAGATCTGTTGATGTAAAAGTTCGTTATTCAGCAGACTCAGGAGGAGACTGGTGAAAGCATCTCCTGGGAGAATGTCTCAGTAGGCTATCTCAGAAAAATCCCACTGAACTCAAAAGTACATTGAGATTTTATACTCTCTATCTACATTGAGGTTTTATACTCTTTAAGCACAATGATAACAGCAGGTGATTAAAGACAGTTTTGATAGTTACAACTACATAGTTTATTTCAACATTGTGGGTATAAACAAAGTGGTTTCGTAGAACTGCATATTTACAATGGGAGCACATCTAATGAGCAAGAACACCTCTGCATATTCAAATACCTTTGTTGGAATCCAGATACCAAAAACAATCTTCTTTTACGACCACACTGAGGGATGGCTCTCTCTGCAGACAATGGTGTTTATTCATGCAGCTATTGTTGTCCTAGATTGAAGCCCAATTCTCATTTGTATTGACCGGGTGCCACTTCCATAACTCCTGAAGGATGTCCCACAGCTAGCAATCCCTAAAAGAACACTGCCCTAGTGAGACCGTACTGTGTACACATCTGGTCAACTCCTCCCCACAACCCCCAAAAGAGGATGGAAGTTATGTTGCAGCTTTATAAACCTCTGGTCAGGTTGCATCTGGAGTATTGCATTCAGTTCTGGTTGCCCCATTATAGGAAGGATGTGGAGACTTTGGAAAGGGTGCAGAAGAGGTTTACCATGATGCTGCCTGGATTAGAGGAAATGTGCTATAAGGAGAGGTTGGAAAAACTAAGGTTGTTTTCTCTGGAGTGGCAGAGGCTGAGGGGAGACCTAATAGAAGTTTATAAAATTATGAAAGGCATAGATAGAGTAGAGAGCCGGTATCTTTTTCCCCAGGGTCGAAATGTCTAATACTAGAGGACATGCATTTAAGGTGAGAGGGAGAAAGTTTAAAGGAGATGTGTGGGGCAAATTTTTTACACAGTGAGTGGTGGGTGCCTGGAATGCGCTGCCAGGGGTAGTGGTGGAGGCAGACATGATAGAGGTGTTTATGAAGCTCTTAGATAGGCACATGAATATGCAGAGGATGGAGGGATGTGGAGCATGTGTAGGCAGAAGGGATTAGTGTAATTAGACATCATTGGCACAACGTTGTGGGCCCGAGGGTCTGTTCCTGTGCTGTACTGGTTCTAGGTTCCGTGTACTTGTGATAAGTGGCGTGCAACAGGATGCCCACGATAATGTTTGTTTGATGAGAGGAGAAATGAAGTAGACTGGGCCTCTAATCTCATGAGTTTAGAAATTTGATTCCAATCAAGCACTATCAAATAAGAATTTTGTATTTTCTCATTGGAATATATAAAAAAAATTGATAAGCTTTATGCAAGGATAATGTTTTCCTTGGCTGGGGAATCTTGGAGCAGGGGCCATACGCTCAAAGTTTCTAGTTGATCAGTCAGCAGTAAGAAGAGATTTCTTTACCCAAAGAACAGTGAATTTTTGGAAATCGCTATCTGGGAGTGCCACTGAGACTGAGTTGTATGTACTCAAGACAGACTCTGATATATATTTGGATATTAAGAAAATCAAGGGTTACAGGTTTCATGCAGTGAAGTGGCCATGAGGGAAAAGACCAGCCAGGATCTTATTGAATGGGAGAGCATATGTGGAGGGCTGAATGGCCTTCTCCTGTTCTTATTAATTATGTCCTTATGTACTTAATTAGTCACACACTGTACACCTGACCGGATCCCTTCCAAGACTGTTATCAAACACAGAGTTGTTGCTAAATTACATCAGGAGCTATTAGTCAAATGACCAAAGAGCACAGCCAAAGATGTAAGTTTTCAGGAGAGGGAATTGGAGCTGAGAGAAGGAATTCCATAGCTTAGGGTCTTAGCAGCTGAAGGCCAACGTGTGGATGACAAAATTCAGAGCCTGAGAGGCTAGAATTGAAGGAACAAAGAACTGTGAGCCTGGAGATCACAGACATTGGGAGGAGTGAGTGACTTGATACTGAACAGGGAGCCAGTGTAGGAAGGCAACAATAATATGTTAATAGGATCAACATGCAACTTTGGACTCCTTTTTCACCACTCTCCTTCTCTCCTTTATACTGACCATCTCCCCTCTCCACTCTCAGTCCTGATGCAGTGTTTTGACCTGAAATGTTGACGTCCTTTCCTCCCACAGATGCTGATCAACCCATTTGAGTTCCTCCAGCAGATTGTTTGTTGCTCCAGATTCCAGCATCTGCAGTCTCTTATGTCTCCATTGTTAATGGGATGTATGCATAAGGGCAATAGAGTATAGAGTGGCTGTGAGTTTACAGAGAAAGGAAAAGTTGCAACTCAAGTCTGCAGATACAAAGCTGTGGATAAGGGTTTTAACTGCAGGTGAGCTGAGGCAGGTGTGGCATCCGGCAACGTCACAGAGATGGAGGTTGGCAGGTTTAATGGTGGATTTCACGAATTATTTGAAAATTGCTTAAATAAAACATTAATAGCTGTTGGAGTTTAAAATAATTAGTCTGTTTTCTTAATCTGTTAACTTCAGTTCAGAGCAAATAGTCAGCCACTATGCTGCTAATAATTATCTTTTGATCTAACACGGTCCATGCTCTGTAGCTACTCGTTGAGCTAGAATTTTTAATGCTGAGCTTTCAGTATTTAGCCCCTTCACACTATCTTCCTGAAGAGATACCAGCATTATAGTCAGGCTGGACTCAGGAAGCAAGAGGTGTGTCAGACTATTGCTCCCGTGAAGCTAAACTTATTCAGGCTTCATTTTGCTCCAGACTGCAGACTCTAAGTTGGTGCATTCTGGTGTCACTGGTTGATGAGCTGGTATGTGGTCAAGGGCTGATAGTTGAGGGACAATGCCTTCTGTACACAAGGTCACCTGCAATATCAACACCTCAGCAACTCATCACAGTACTTTACTTATTCCTTATTCATTATTTTTTTTGGCAAGGCCAGCATTTATTGTCCATCCCTCTTTGCCCCCTTGAGAAGATGATGGTAAGCAGCCTTTTTGAACCACCGGTGCTTCCGGTGGCAATACTCCCATCATTCTGTTGCAGAGTGAGTTCCAGGATTTGAACCCAGTGACAATGAAGGACCAGCAGAACATTTCCCAGTCAGGCTGATGTGTGACTTGGAGGTGAACCTGCAGAACGGGATGTTTCCTTGCACCTGCAGCCCTCATCATAGCAGAGGCTATGACTTTGGGAAGTATGTCAGAGTAACCTGGGTGAATCACTATAATGCATCTTGGACTACACTATTCTTATGTGAGGCCCTGCCCAGTCTATGGAAGTGTGTCTGAGAGGGAATCCATGCTGATAACAAGCTCAGAGCCACTCTGCAGCCTTGCATGCAGGAGCATGCCACTCAGCAACAGCTAATATAGAACATAGAACATAGAACAGTACAGCACAGGCCCTTCAGCCCACCACATCTGTGCCAAACACGATGCCGAATTAAGGTAAATCTTCTCTGCCTACACAAGATCTATGTCCCTCCTTTCCCTTCATGTTCATGTGTCTATCTAAAAGCCTCTTAAACGCCATTTCCATTCACTCAGTTATTTCCCTCTAACCAATTCTCTCACACATATTCATCAACTCTCCCCTGATTCTCCTGGCGCCCACCTACACCAGGGGCATCTGATTGAAGTGATTGGCTGTGTAATTGTCATCTGTTAGAGCACTGGGGGCTTAGTTGACACTGCCCCTTTTCTCAGAGGTATATTCTGTTGTGCAAATAACTCATTGATGAGTAAATGGAATTATATTATAAAAGACAGACATGCCAAGGTAATGTCAGGTTATTGATGGATTTGTAAAGATCAATTCAAGTGACCAACTCAGTTATCCATTCTGGTCGCGCAGTCTAATGGGTGAAAGAAGAAGTTATCAGCTCTCAGCCGGTAATAGGCTAGGAGATACTTAACAGACTTCCTGAAAATAAGTTTCCCATTACAATGGTGACTTCTTTTCCAAAGTACTACCATGACAGTGAGGTGATTCGGAACCTCCTGAGTTCATGAAAGATACTGGAGAAATGTAGCCTTGTTGAGGGTGGAAGTGAATGAAGGTCTGGCCAGTTCTGTAATATAAGCAGTGTTGCTTTATATTCAGTACCCTGACTTTGCATTGCTGGGACATTGCTTGTCTTTTTTGAAATCTGTTCCTTGGAGCGGAGAAGAATGAGGGGAGATATGATAGAGGTTTACAAAATCATGAGGGGCATAGACAGAGTTAATGCAAGTAGGCTCTTTCCACCTAGATTAGGACAGATAAGTACGAGAGGACATGGCTTTAGGGTGAAAGGGGAAAGGTTTGGGGGAACATTAGAGGGAACTTCTTCACTCAAAGAGTGGTGGGAGTGTGGAATGGGCTGCCATCTGATGTGGTAAATGCAGGCTCGCTCTTAACTTTTAAGAGTAAATTGGATAGATACATGGACGAGAGAGGTCTGAAGGGGTATGGGCTGGGGGCAGGTAGATGGGACTAGCAGAATAATGTTTCGGCACAGACTAGAAGGGCCGAATGGCCTGTTTTCTGTGCTGTAGTTTTCTATGGTTCTATGGTTCTTAGTCAACTGGTTATGCTAAGGTACACAACGGAATCAGCACTTCAGAAGTGATGCCTCAATTTTAAACTTATCCTTGTTTTCAAAATCTTCTCCGGTGTCTCCACCCTCACTCCATCACTCCCCCTCTCTCCAGTTCCCGTCCCAGTCCACAAACCCACCGAGCTCCTCAAAACCTGTCAATTCCACTACATCCCCCACTGCCTTACTCTGTTAGAGCAGAGAGTCATACAGCACAGAAACAGGCCCTTCGGCCCAACTTGTCCATGCCAACCAAGATGTCCATCTAAACCAACCTCACTGCCTGTGTTTGACCCATATCCCTATAAACCTTTCCTATCCATGTTTCTGTCCAAATGTCTTGTAAATGTTGTTATTGTACCTGCCTCAACCACTTCCTCTGGCAGCCCATTACATATATGAATGACCCTCTGGCTGAAAAAATAGTCCCTCAGGTTCCTATTAAATATTTCCCCTCTCACCTTCAACCTATGCCCTCTAGTTCTTGATTCCCCAACCTTGGGAAACAGACTGTGTGCATTCACCCTATCTATGCTCCTCATGATTTTATACACCTTTATAAAATCATCCCTCATTCTCCTACGCTTCACCAACGTCTTGTACAACTGCAACATAACGTCCCAACGTCTATACTCAGTGCCTTGACTGATGAAGGCCAGTGCGCCAAAAGACTTCTTCACCACCCTAGCTACCTGTTACACCACTTTCAGAGAACTATGTTCTTGTACTCCCAGGTCCTTCTGTTCCCCAGGGCCCAACTGTTCACTGTGAAGATCCTACCCTGATTCGACTGCCCAAAATGCAACACCTTCTGCTTATCTGAATTAAACTCCATTTGCCATTCCTCAGCCCAGGTACCCATCTGATCAATATCCCTCTGTAATTCTCGATAACCATCTTCACTGTCTACCACACAATCTATTTTACTGTCACCTGCAAACTTACTAATCATGCCTTATACCTTCTCACCCAAATTGTTGATGTACTGCAGGTGATAAATAACAATGGGCCCAACACCGACCTCTGAGGTACCCAACAGGTTATGGACCTCCGGTCTGAGAAACAACCTTCCACTATCATCCTCTTCTTCCTAACGTCAAGCCAATACTGTATCCAGTTAACTAGCTCTCCTTGGATCCCATGAGATCTAACTTTCCATGGCATCCTACCATGGGGAGCCTTATCAACTGCCTTGGTGAAGTCCTTCTAGACCATGTCTTCCACCCTGCCCTCATTGACCTTCTTGATTACTTCAAAAAATTCAATCAAATTCATGAGACATGATCTCCCATGCACAAAGCCGTGCTCACTATCCCTAATCAATACTTGTCTTTTCAAATGCACATGTATCTTATCTCTCAGAACCTCCTCCAATAACTTACCTACTGTAGATGTTAGGCTTACTGGTCTTTAATTCTCAGGTTTTTTCTTGCAGTCCTTCTTAAATAAAGGCACAACATTAGCCACAATTCAGTCTTCTGGCACTTCACCTGTCGCTAACGATGATGCGTCTAACTCAGCCAGGGATCCCGCAATTTCTTCTTGAGCTTCCCACAGTGTTCTTGGATATACCTGATCATGTCCCAGAGATTTATTTATCTTCATACATTTTAGGACTTCCAGCACCTCCTCTGCTCTAATGTGGACTATCCTTAAGATATCACTGTTAACTATCCCGAGTTCCCTAGTCTTCATGTTTTTCTCCATGGTAAAAACATAGGAGAAATATTCATTGAGCACCTTGCCCATTTCCTGCAGCTCCACACATAGATGCCCACATTGGTCTATGTGGGAACCTTATTCTCTCCTTAGTTACTCTTTTTCCCTTAATATACTTATAAAATCTCTTTGGATTCTGCAACAGTTATTTCATGCCCCCTTTTTGCCCTCTTGATTTCCTTCTTAAGTATACCCCTGCATCCCCCATACTCCTCTGGGGATTCATGTGAACCCAGCTATCCCGGTTATTTTCAACAGGGGCCCCAGCCTCTGAAATTCTCTCCCTAAACCTCTCAATTCTCTTTTAGGACACAGTTACTTGCATGGACAAGTCCAACAGCACCTCCCAAACTCACCACCTCTCCCACTGTTGTGCTGGTGGATCTGTGGGACACAAAGACTAGTGTGGACAGGTTGGGCTGAATGACCTGTTTCTGGGACATATATTCAGTGTAAATCAAGAAGAATTGTAGAATTTGTAAATTCTTCCCTTGACAGTGTTGTTTTCCCCGGTTTCCTCCCATTTCCCAAAGACGTGGTTGTCGATCGTTTAACTGGCTACTGAAACTTGCCCCTAGTGTTGGTGGGTGTCAGAAGAATGAGGGGAGAGTTAATGAGCATGTGTGAGAAAATTGGTTCTGGGGAAGTAACTTGGTGAATGAGATTGATGGTCTTCCTCTGAGAGCTCGCATAGACTTGAAGGGCCGAACGGTCTCTTTCTCAGTCATAAGAAAATATGAGAATTAATATGAGAAGAACATGGGCAATAAGCACATGGGGACACCAAAACTTCTGATGTTCCCCTCCAAATCGCACACCATCCTCACTTGGAAATATATCGTTCTTCCTTCATTGTTGCTGGGTCGAAATCTTGGAACTGCATCCCTACCCATGCTGTGGAAGTAACCTCAGAAACAGGGCAATTAGAGAAGGGCAATAGGTGTGATGCCCACATCCCATGAATGAATCTGAAACTTCCCTGAAGTCATAGCCCTTTGACCAACAATCTGGTCCCCGTCCCAATATTCCCAATTACAATGTTTAAAAGTCATTTGGACAGGTGCACGGATACAAAAGTTTTAGAGGGATATGGGCCAAATGCAGGCAAATGGGACTAGCTCGGATAGACGTCTTGGTCAGCATGGATGAGTTAGCCTGCAAGGGCTATTTCTGTGCTGCATAACTCTCTGACTCCCTATGTGCCTCGGTCAAATTTTGTTTGATAAAATCCTTGGCGTGCTTCTACCTTACGTGTCCAGTGAGTGGGAGTTGTACTTGCTGTTGAATCACTTGGTTTAAAAACAACAGCTGTATGCTGGACAAAATCTTCTGTACTGCCTTAAGAGGTCCAAACAGCAAGAGAATCATCATTACAATCTGCTCCCCTCATTGCAACAGGATTTTGTGAGGAAATTGAACAAAATCAATTTTGAAAGACTTAAATATTTAATTAATTGATTGACTGGAGAGGCACTAAGCATAAATTAGGGGACAGTGTGGTTGGCAGAGCTTCGATTAAGGAATGCAGCAGGATAAAATAGCTCTGGCACATTCATTCAGATTAATGCACTGAATCTCTAATCACCAATCTGAATTAAACCCTCTGCCCAGTGCCACTATGACTAATGTTCACTTATATTCATTAGCAACCCCAATGGTAAAGTCTCAGGCACAGGGGATTTTGCAGCTCGTGCTGTTGGTATCTGTGTGCTGCTTAAAAATATCAGGGCCCAGGAGCTAGTGGTGGTTTGGAAAGCATGGGTAGGGTGTCACTGAGGAATTTAGAGCTCTCTCAAATCATTGTATTGCTCACTGCCTGAAATCCTCTTGTGGGAGATTCATAAAGAATACAGCGTTTTTCCAGACCCTTTCACATCCCATTTACAACATCCAAAATGGCTTTTTGTGCAGCAAGGTGCTTTTGAAGTGCTGTCACTGCTGTAACACAGGAAACACACTGGCCGGTCTGTGCACAGCAAGCTCCCACCAACAGCAATAAAATGACGATCTGATCATTTGCCTACTCTGCCTCAGCTGACAAACCCTGGCATTTATACATAAGATGATCTTAAAGTTTACAGTCTCTGAAGAATTTCAGCAGTATTTGCTCAGACCATGCTTTTTTTTTAACCTCAATCTTTGACTAGTCCAGTGTTCAACATGCAGACATTTCAACTTTCTTTCTGTATGAGCCCTTCCAAAATTGCTGCTTATCTTCCAACTCAAATTAAGTCCCACCTACCCATTACCTTGGCGCTCACTCGTCTACGCTTACTCTGGGTCTGGCAATGAAACAAGGTGAAAATACTCATCTTTGTGATCAATTTCCTCACATCATAATCTCCCCAGCCCCTCTAACCCTTCAAGGTCTCAGCAGTCAGTCAGCATTGAGCAACCCTCCTTCACTCCTTCATTGATCACTGCACTCCAGCTTCTAAGCTCTTTTCCGCACTCCCTGAACCTCTTGCCCTCTTTTTAGACAGTCCTTAAATTAGATTCATAGAGTTCTACACTACGGAAACAGGCCCTTCGGCCCAACTCATTCATGCCGACCAAGGTGCTTACCTGAGCTAGTCCCATTTGCCTGCATTTGGCTCCTACCCTCTAAATCTTTCCTATCCATGTACCTGTCTAAATGACTTGAATGTTGCAATTGTATCTGCATCTACCACTTCCTCTGGCAGCTCGTTTCATATACCTACCACCCACTGTATGTAAAACTTTTCCCTCAGATCTCCTTCAAATCTTTCCCCTCTCACTTTAAACCTCTGCCCCCTAGTTTTAGACTGCCCTACCCTGGGAAAAAGAGTGTGACCATCCACCTTACCTATGCCCCTCATGATCTTATAAACCTCCATCCCTCTTTAACTAAGTGTTTGGTCACCTGTTGCACGCCTGGTTCACTGGCTTGGTCCCAATTTTTCAGTGATAACGCTCCAAGACTTTTTTGAAAGATTACCAAAGGCTCTTACAAGTTTCTATAGATGTATGGCGGAGAGCATCCTGACTGGTTGCATCACAGCCTGATATGGAGCAGGATCGCAAGAGGCCGCAGAGGGTTGTAAACTCAGCCAGCTCCATCACGGACACAACCCTCCCCACCTTCGAGGACATGGTCAAGAGGCGGTGCCTCAAGAAGGCGGCATCCATCGCTAAGAACACTCACCATCCAGGACACGCTCTCTTCTCATTACTATCATCAGGGAGGAGGTACAGGAGCCTGAAGACCTACATTCAATGATTCAGGAACAACTTCTTGCCCTCCGCCATCAGATTTCTGAATGATCCATGAACTCATGAACACTACCTCATTATACCTTTTTCTTGCATTATTTATTTTTTTATATAATTTATAGATTTTCTGTCTTTGCACTGTACTGCTGCTGCAAACAACAAATTTCATGTCATCTGTCAGTGATAATAAATCTGATTCTGATTCAGATTCAGATTTTACATACTCAAACCCTAACATAAAAAGACCCTGCATGTAACAGCAAGTTCTGATGCAAGGCCATTGATCTAAAACATTAACTTTGTTTTTCACTCTGTTGGTGCTGTCTGTCCTGCTGAGTGTTTCCAGCTTTTTTGGTTTTGATTTCAGCATTTACAGTATTTGTTGGGCATTTTTTTTCTTTACGTGTGAAAGCTAACCTTACTGCTTGTGATCAAAGCAGAAACCATCTCCATTGAATATTGGATAAAACACTGGGGGAACTCCTGTTCTTCAGAATGCAGCGTGATCTTTCAGAGGTCTCTCAGATCAATGTCAGCATGGATCAGCTGGATTGAATGTGTTTGTAATCCCCACGTTAGCACCAGCACTACCTGTTGTTATACAAACAAAATATTGGCAAAACTCAGCAAGTCAGACAGCATCTGTGGAAAAAGAAATGTTAACTGTTTCTCTTTCACAGATGCTGTCTGATCTGATGAGATTTTTTTCCCAATATTTTCTGTTTTTATTGCCCACTTCCAGCATATGGAGATTTTGTTTTATTTTCAGCTACTCCCTGCAGTGCCTAACCCAAAGGGGTTATTTGTATTTAAATAGTTACTCTGATATCCCTCGACAATTTCTTAACAACAAAAGAATAGAAGCAGAAGACACCTCTCAAGCCTGGTCCGTCTCTCCAAAAGGTCGTGGCTGATCTTCCACCTTCATCCAATGCCAATTTCCTTTGATACTCCTTCCATTTAATTCATGGTTGACAACATTCTTGCAAAGTTGCTTAGGATGTTGATGGTTGGGTATTTCCATTGAATGCCAACACGAAGTAGTTAGACATTCTTTTGTCAGAGTTACTACATAAATGTAAGGTTGCTGCTTTTTACTATCATGCTTTCTGTGCAAGTCAGCAGCTCTGCACGTTCTCATGCGCCTCCCCAGGGCTGATCTCTCAACCTTCCGCTGCTTCAGGCAAGATTGAACTAATGGCAGAACATGTGTTAACACAGTTTGCCTTCGGCGAGACCACAACACCACAGTTCTCACAGAACGCACAAGGAGTCCAATCATTTTGAGCAGACTGCAACAATTATTGTAAATCCCACTAGTGCCCTCGCTCTGTTATAGAAAGGGTGCCAAAGTGAAGTAAAGATCTGCCGGGCAGAAGTGTTAGTGCAGTTCTCCTTCCCTTTGTGCAGTGACATTGATTAACTATTCAATTACTCTTTCACCGAATGTGGGCTTTGTTGTTAGGCCAGCATTTATTGTTCATCCCTAATTGCCCTGAGTAGAATGGTTTGTAAGTCTATTTCAAAGTTAACAATATTGTCTCAAACTACACCTGGGCTAACTGAGCAAAGGTTGGCAGATTTCCTACCCTGAACTTCATTAGTAAAACACATGGGTTTTAATGACAATCCAGAAGTTTCAGGGTCACCATTCTTACAAGCCTTTTAATTCCAGATTTATTTAATTACTTGAAGTTAAATTCACCCACTGCTGTGCTAGGAATTGAACATGGCTCTGGATCAATAGTCCAGCCCATTGGGTTGTTAGTCTACCAACTGAACTGCAGCGTGCGTATTGTTAATTCAATCCTTAGATGTGGGTGTCACTGGCAAGGCTAGCATTTATTGCATATCCTGAACTACTCATCAGTAGGTGTTGGTGAACCACTTTCTTGTACTGCTGCAGTCTGTGTGGTGAAGATGCTCTATGGTGTGCCCTTAGGTAGGGGGTGTTTCCAGGGTTTAGATCCGGTAACGGTGAAGGAAGAGCAATTTAGCAATATCACATAGACACATGAACAGGCAGGGAATTGACCAGGTGCAGGCGGATGTGCAGTTTAAACTGGCATCATGGTCAGCACAGACATACATAGAACATAGAACACTACAGCACAGTACAGGCCCTTCAGCCCAAAATGTTGTGCTGACATTTTATCCTGCTCTAAGATCTATCTAACCCTTCCCTACCAAATAGCCCCCCATCTCTCTATCATTCATGCGTCTATCTAAGTCTCTTAAATGCCTCTAATGTGTCTGTCCCCACAACCTCTGCCGGCAGTGTGTTCAATGCACCCACCGCTCTCTGTATAAAAAATTTACCCCTGACATCCCCCTTTTTTCTTCCTCCAATCACCTTAAAATTATGTCCCCTCGTGTTAGCCATTGTCACCCTGGGAAAAAGTCTCTGACTGTCCACTCGATCTATGCCTCTTATCATCTTGTGCACCTCTATCAAGTCCCCTCTCATCCTCCTTCTCTCCAAAGAGAAAAGCCCTAGCTCGCTCAACCTTTCTTCATAAGACATGCTCTCCAATCCAGGCAGCATCCTGGTAGATCTCCTCTGCACCCTCTCTAAAGCTTCCACATCCTTCCTATAATGAGGTGACCAGAACTGAACACAATACTCCAAGTGTGGGCTAAGGGGCCTGTACTGTTCTATGTTTATTGTTCTATATACTTTCAGTTTGGAAGGAACCTCCTGTTCTTGTCCTTCCCAGTGGCAGAGGTTACAGGTTTGGCTGAGCCACTGTGCCTCATGCCTTTGCTACAGTCTGCAGTCACAAGGAGAATGTAGATGCCTAGGGTGACGGATATGACTAGTCAAAGATCTACTTTCTCCTGGGTGCAATCAAGATTCTGCAGTATTAGATCTGCATGGGTTAGGCAAATTATTCTCTCACATTCCTGACTTAAGCCTTTTAGATGGAGGAAAAGCTTTGAGGGATTAGGAGGTAGGTCTCTCTTCACAAAAGTCCCAGCCTCTGATCTGCACTTGCAGCCACAATATTTATGTGGATGATCCAGTTGAATTTCTGGTCAATTGTAGCTCCGAGGCTGACTGGAGATTGCCATTAAATGTCACAGGGAAGTGGTTAGAATTTCTTTTGTCCGAGATGGTCATTTCCCAGCACTTGTTGCCTGCGATTTACCAACCCGAGCCTACGTGGTGTCTGGGCCTTGGAGCAGACAATGCACTGCTTCATTTCATGGGGTTTCAAATGGAATTGAACATTCTGGAGTTATCAGTGAACATCCCACTTCTGACCCATTGTAGCAGCTTGGTGTCTTTGTGGAGTTTGCACATTCTCCCTGTGACCATGTGAGCTCTCCCCGAGTGCTCCAGTTTCCTCCCACAGCCTGGTGAGTAAACGGGATACTAGAATTGGCTTTTTATTTTAGGTAAGTGGAGGAAGAGATTGAAGGGCATGTGAGAGACTTTGCAGAGCCACAGGGAAATGAGTGGGAATGGCACTGATGGGGTTGTTCTGCTGGTCAGCATGGGCTGAGTGGCCTCCTTCTATGTTAACACCATAAGAAGGAACAGGAGAAGGCCATTTGGCCCCTCAGGTCTGTTCTGTCTGTCATAGTTGATCCAATGTTCCTCAAGTTCACTTTCCTAATCCTTGCCCCATAGCCCTTGATTCATCGGTGATTGTTGATGTAACTGAGGAGGAGAGCAGAACTAATTGGATCGTTCTTTCCACAGGCAGGACGGACCAATTGGCCTCTGTTTGTGCTGAAGGAACCCATCCGATAGAATCTTGTCTCCAGTTGTTTTCACTAAGCAAGCAGTATAGAGACTACTGAAGTCAAAGGAATCAAATTTCCTACCACACTGCAGACTTAGCACAAGCAATTGAGGAAAGGTTTTTACCTCTACGTTCCATGTGCTGGCATCAAAACCAGATCCTCTATAACAACCACCACCCCCTAACCCCCCATGTGCACACCCTGCCGTAAATCTTCACTGCAAGGTGTGACATCAATAACACTGGCTTCTGAATACACCACTCATTTCCTGGTATTTCCCAGTTAAACTACTAGTGCTGAGAAAAGAATCCTGAATTAATCAAATTTCAGCAGCTGGCTTCAAGAGCACCAATGTTATGATGGTTTAATCATCCTGACCACCTGTGCCTATGCCTTCCTAAGTGCTGTCTCCTCCACATCCCCTGAGACTGCCACCTTCTAACATACCCTCATGAGAGGCTTGTTTCCCCCTCTCACTCGCTCCACTTTCAAACCCTGCTAAGTCTCCATCATAGCACAGTTCAGTTGCAGAAATCCACGGTGTAGCAGACCAAAAGCTGAATCAAAGGATTGCTTGATAACATTGAGAAACTTCTGTGAATTCAGCTCCTTGAAGAAAAGCAAGAAAATATTAATCGCTTAGGTCAACCTTTAGTGCTTGATAACATTGAGAAACTTCTGTGAATTCAGCTCCTTGAAGAAAAGCAAGAAAATATTAATCGATTAGGTCAACCTTTAGTGTCAAATTCAATTTCTAATAACATAATTGCATCAGTAATTAGAACACTAGCACAGAAAAGTGTTTCACTGGATACCACTGTTCAGTTGCAAGACTGCAGAAGGTTGTTTGACTTCTAATAATTATGCCTGAAGCTGATATTAATCGGGAACTGTAAGCCCCAATTTAAAAGCTCAAAGCAGTTAAAACTGTCCTGCACCATTTTATGGGCATGTTGCAGTAATTTAACAGTGGGCCAGTCGCAATTTCTGTCTTGAAAAAGTTTCTACCCTCTAATCTCAAGTAGACATATTTACATTTATAGTTCTGCTAACAACATAAAGGCTTTCATTAAGGCTTCTGTAGAACAGATGTCGTGATTGTATCGCCCTAATTTCCCTCACTCTTTCAAACGTACAGGAAGTATTTGCACAGTACAATTAAAATGTTCAAAGTATGTGGGTTTTGCATTTAGCAATGAAAGGAATTCCATTTACAGCAGTCTGAAGGCAGAACAGCTAACAACATAACATGTACAATCTCAGTATAATGGTGCTGGACCCTCTTACATTGAATTACATTGGCCCAGCTAGTCCGTGTGGATGTATCTGCTTCACTACAGATGCCTCCAGCCCTTCCTACTCTAAATCTATCAGCCTACCCCATTATTTTCTTCTCTCCCATGTGTTTATCCAGACTTTCCTAAAGGAAATCTATATGATTTGCCATTAAGGAATGGGGGGTTATAGAGGATCTGGTTTTGATACTAGCATGTGAAACATAGAGGTAAAAAGTTTTCCTCAATTGCTTGTGCTAAGTCTGCAGTGCAGTAGGAAGTTTGATTCCTTTGACTTCAGTAGTCTCTATACTGCCTGCTTAGTGAAAACAACTGGAGACAAGATTCTATCGGATGGGTTCCTTAGGCACAAACAGAGGCCAATTGGTCCATTGTACCTGTGGAAAGAACGATCCAATTAGTTCTGCTCTCCTCCTCAGTTACATCAACAATCACCGATGAATCAAGGGCTATGGGGCAAGGATAGGAAAGTGAACTTGAGGAACAAGGGATCAATTATACTTGTGTATAATTTATATTTAACTTGTGTTTTTTCTTGTGAATGCTGCTGATATGATGCTGTGTGCCTGTGATGCTGCTGTAACTAAGTTTTTCATTGCACCTGTGCACACATGTACTTGTGTTTATGACAGTAAACTCAAGTTTGACTTTGAACTAAGACTTACCTTCTCACTGCTCTCAGGGGAAAAACAGTTTCTTCTGTGTGCAATGCCTCTATTTTCTTTGGTGATTGACTTACACTGCTGGCCTCTAATTTGCTTTCTCACCCTCCATGAAAAGCTTTCACAATTTTAAAGATCTCCATTAGACCACCCAACTACTTCCTCTTTTAAGAGTAACAAGACTTGGCTAATTAATGTGTAATGTCATATTTCTGACACCAATGATTTAAACCGCACCCTCTCCAACATCTCTTGCACACAGTATTTCAAGAATCTTCTAATGTAGCTTTACAACCTTTTTTAAAAAAGTCTACTCCTTTAGAAATAAATCTAAGGACACTGCTTTTGCCGAGGCCTTAGAAACCTCATCGTTGCATTTAGTGATCAGAGCATTTGTATATCCAGGTTTTTTTGGTCCCTCTATTCCATCCAAATGCATATTTTCTGAGAAACATAGCACCTCTTTATTCTTCTTTCCAAAATGTAATACCAACCCATGTTGAAATTCATTTGTTAGTTACACGTCCACTCTGTATGCAAGCTATGTCTTTTCATGACTTGCTGCTCTTCTCTTTTGCCTTCCCAATTTGATGTCACCTGTAAATTTGGAAAAACTATTTTTCATTTTACTTATTGTTGATTTATTTATTTTAATTTTATATGCTTATATTGATTGTGAAAAGTAGTGATTCTAATACTGCCTTACTTGAACCTCTTGTTTTCCTCCTGCTTTTATGAATACCTACCCTATTCTATATTTTCTATCTTAGAAGTAGAGAAATATTCATTCTGCTATCAGTCTGACACTGCATCATCTGGCACTTTTTGTATTTTACCATATCACAACCTCTCAAAGGTCCTTTGAGAATCTAGATAAATTACATCTACAACATTTCCCACTTCTACTCTTATTTACTAAGGTTGCTCAAACAAGACTTCACTTCTGAAATCCCTATTATATTTGGTTGCTGGAGGATTTCTTTGTTTTATTCTTTCATAAGAATACCATTACTTTTGCAAAAACTGAAGTCAAAATGTATATACCTTAGGGTCAGCTTAACGAATCAATCCTTGTGTATTTGCCAATAACAGCAACTTGTATTTATACAGAATCTATAATATTACAAAATATCCCAGTTTGACATTGAACCATGAGATTAGGATGAAGACCAAAATGTTGATTAATGAGATAGATTTGTTTTGAAGTACTAAAGAGAAGAGGTGGAGAAGTTTGGAGAATTCTAGAATTTAGAACTGTTGCAGGCAAAGGCTAATGGTGAACCAAAGGATATCAGGGGTATGCAGGAGAAGAATTAGAAAATCTCTGCGATATTTGAGGGTTACAGGGCTGGAAGACTTTATGGAGGTAGCCAGGAGCCACAGTGGAATTTGAAAATAAAGATGGGAACTTTAAAGTCTTGGGATTTCAGGAGAGCATTATTGATTTTCTATGACTGTAATCTGTTTGCAGTTTGATTTCATTATCTCTGTTGCTCTGTCATTTATGTATCCAACCCAAATATCTTGCTGCAAAGTATTTTCAGAAGTAAGAGTTGCTAAGAAACTTGTGGGAAGGCCTCTCAGATGATTCTGAAGGGCAAGTTTGAGAATTAAAGGAATAATGGGAATGAACACTTATTGGCAAGACTTGATTAGTGATACCCCCGAGGAATCTGCATTAGGGCTCAGCTTTTCACCATGTGTTTAAATGACTAATTTGCGGGGATGGAGAGCTGCTTATCCAATTTTCCTGATGATACTAAGTGTCACAGGGAATAGTGTAGATGGGAGCAGCAAATTGCAAAGGGACATGAAGTGGACGGGAGAAAAACCTTTGCAGATGGAGTTCAGTCTGGGCAAACGTGAGGTTGTCCACTGTGGACCTAAGAAAGGTGGATTGGAATATGTTCTAAGCGGCGAGAACTCAGATCTATGGGGAAACTGAGAGATTCAGTGATCTCACTAGAATTTCAAGTGCAAAGAAAAATAAAAAAAGGCTAATTGAATGCTGGCCTTTATCTTAAATGTCTGTAAAATAAGGTGGAGGTTATGATATCGTTTTTATAACACTCTGCTAAGATCCCATTTGAAGTACAGCATTTAACTCCAGAAGCTGTCCCTTGAGAAAAATCTATTGCCCTTAAGTGGGTGCAGTCCAATTTACAAGAATAATTCTGGGGCTGAAAAGGTTAAAATATGACAGATTGCATAGCCTGTGTCCTTTGTGTAGAGAAAATTAAAGGGTGATCTAATAAGTGCTTCAGATGATTGAAAGACTTGAAAGGGTACAGAATTTTTTTCTTTGTGGGAGAGAGTCCAGAATGAAGGGCCATTGACTTAAAGGCTGAGTGCAGGAAACATAATTTACAGGCATTATTACAAAGGAGTATGCATGTAGTCTACGTGAATGTGTGAAGGATACGTATGCACAGACACACAAACACGCACACTCCCACATACATACGTGTGCATACAAACATGGGTGTACACAGACAGACACGCACATACAGTGCAAATAGGCAGAGTGAAGTAAACACATGGTTTAGCAGCTTGCCATATCTCCTGTATTCATTATATTCCAAGCACCGTGTGCAGTTAAAATGAGAACTCACACATACACAACGAATTGGTAACAGGAAGGTAAAGAACAGGCAACGCACAAAATAAAAGATTGGAGGTAGCCGGCCAGAAGGTGTAGCTGTGAGCTGACAGTGTTAGCAACCACAGCGGCAGACCGAGGCACAATCAGCATTGCTGGAGTTATCAGCTGCTAACCCTGAGAGAGTGCCAGCATATACAGCCATGGGGGTGGTCACCAGGCAAAACTCTGCCTGAGAAGTGGCCTTACTGTGGCTTGAGTGGTCCTGGGTGAGTAATTTGGGCAAAGCCAAACACAATTCTTGAGGAGCACTGCTGAGTAGGCAGATACAGTGTGGCCAGCGGAGCTGGTGTGCATGTGAGTGATTGTGTGTGTGTGTGTGTGTGTGTGTGTGTGTGTGTGTGTGTGTGTGTGTGTGTGTGTGTGTGTGTGTGTGTGTGTGTGTGTGTGTGCGTGTGTGTGTTTCTGTAAGTTATAGGATCAATTCAACCCTAAAGTCTCAGAAATTGTTGGAGAACTACAAATTTGAAATAAGGACCCAGAAAGAGAGCCTGTTGCCAAGTACATTGTCGTGTTGAAGGACCTGCCTCCGCACTGTACCTCAGTGCTTTTCAGAGCCCATATGCTGTGTCACAGGTTTGTGGCTTAATCGACAAGCAAATTCAATCAACGTTTTTAAACACACAGAAATTCACAAATTCAATCAATGTTTTTAAATACAAAGAATCTCACATTTGACCTTGAATGCAAAATTGTGAGACCTATAGAAAAGACACTGAGGAATGCTTGAACCAACTGTCACCCTAATCACTACCTCAGTACAGCAACACTACGACCACTTTGCACTACAATGACCTTTGTTTTTTTTTGTTCCAATTGTGTTCCTTCTTGTACAAATTGTGTATAATTTGCTTAATTTATGACTTTTTTGTGAATGCTGCTTATTTGATGCTATGTGCCTGTGATGCTGCTGCAAGTAAGTTTTTCATTGCACCTGTGCAGACGTGTACATGTGCATATGACAATAAACTCGACTTTGACTTTGACTTTGAATATCACCTAATGCCTGTTAGTAATAGGATGGCAGTTTGCCTGCACTGTGCAATAGGAAAGGTTAGAGCTCCTAAGCAGAATTCAAGGTCCATAGATGAGATTGGTATGAAAAGCTGCTACAGATGTAATAGAGCCATCCTCCACACACATCACGTTACCTGGCAGTGTATTAGCCTTCAGATAAAAGACTCACATCCTTAGCATGTGAGTCTAAAGCCAAGGGAGTAAATCAAAGCAATTTTGGTGGTGTGATTTCTTCACAGAAGGGAAGTTTTCAGAATATAAAGGCAGTGAGAATGATGGATAATTGGCATTCACACCACTCACAGCAATGTTGGAAAGCAGACTGACTTTAAGATAAAAGTACGGTTGGATGGTCAGTGAATGGACAAGAAAACATCAACACAGCAGCAGGTTGCTCGGTCACGGACAAGGACACATATCTAAATTCAGCCAGTACCACTGATGAAGATTACAATGAATCTGAAAACATGTTCAGCTGAAGTACTGAAGATTTCAGGCCAGGTGAAATGTTAGGCATTGTGGAGCTCAGTACATAGAGTAACCAATGGCTTTTATTGATTGTATTAATCAATCAACATTGATGGAAAGATTGGCTCAGAAACCTGAAGCTAGATTGAAGAGATGGTCAGTCATGGCTTATCAATATCACACTTAAACTACAGGGTAATTATGCAGAAAAGTTCAAGGATATCCACACGGGCTTTACAGATTATGATGCTATATCAAAACCTCAATCTGTCCCATTGTGTTAAAAGGTTCTAATGCAAGGTCATTGATCTGAAATTTTAAATTCTGTTCCTCTCTCCACAGATGCTGTCTGATCCACTGAGGATTTCCAACATTTTCAGTCTTGATCCCACGATCTTTGTCCACAAACTTCTTACCCTCGGGTACCAGAGAAAAAAAGTTGGGAGGTTATGTTGCAGTCATACAAGGCATTGGCGAGGCCGCATTTGGGGTATTGCGTTCAATTTTGGTCACCCTGTTGTTAAACTGGAAAAGATTTATGAGGATGTTGCCAGGACTCAAGGGACTGAGCTATAGAGAGAGGCTGTAAACTTTTTCCCTTGGAACATAGGAGACTGAAAGGTGATCTTATGGAAGTGTATAAAATCATGAGGAGCATAGATAGGGTGAAAGCATACAGTCTTTTTCCCAGGGTTGGGGAATCAAGAACAAGAGAAGATAGGTTTAAGGTGAGACGGAAAAATTTTGATAGGAACCGGAGGGCAACTTTGTTACACAGAGAGTGCTATGTATGTGGAATGAGCTGCCAGAGGAAGTGGTCGAGGCAGGTACATTAACAACTTTTAAAAGACAATTGGACAGGTACATGGATAGGAAAGTTTCAAAGGGATATGGGCCAAATGCAGGCAAATGGAATTAGCTTGGATGGGCATCTAGGTCAGCATTGATGAGTTGGGCCAAAGGCCTGTTTCTTTGCTGTAAGACTCTATGACTCTAACAGAGCACAGACCAGAAAACAGCTCAATGCCTGCTGCACTAACGCACCAATACACTCACAGGTCCAACCACTGTAATATAATTGCTCCTCATCTACATCAACTGTATGAAGGAAAATTTGGAGAATCTTTCAAGGAGAAAGCCTGGGGAACAACAGGCAGTTGAAGGAGAGGGACTGCGTGTCGAAGGTGAATGTTTCTTATTAAAAATAGATTACAGCGCAAAAAGCAGAGAGAAAAGACAAGCCTAATTTGAATTGCATTTTCTCCTGCCATCACAGAATATTATAAAGTAATCAGAGACACTTGGAATGAAGGGGACCCCTTGCTGGGAGCCTGCAGTTTAGGTCATGTCAGACTCCTGTCAAAACTTGTGGCCTGTTTTGTGGCACAGACGTGTCGATTAATGTAGCAGAAAGGTGCGATGTTATGGAATAGAAAAGGATTATTTGCTGAGCAGCTGTGTGCTGGCTTTCTGTTTGTATGTAACTAGGCAATGTCATTATGCCGGGGCAGTCAATCAGAGCACTTAGACCCCATCGGAGAAATATGCAAGCCAGCCGTCCCTCTCCTGCTGACAAGTGACTGCAAGTACAGTCAGGAGACAGCTCCAATTGTATCAAGTTGGATTCAGGCTTAAAGAAAGAACTTGCGTTTTTGTAGTTCCCATTACAATCACAGGATGTCCCAGGGTGCTTTGCAGCCAGTGACATGTTTGTGAGCTGTTATAAAAGTAGGAAATATAGCAATTTGTGTACAGCAAGATCCCACGAACAGCAATGAAGTATTGGGCCAGGTGGTCTTGATCTGACCCATTACATGGACTACCAAACTGCCAGCCTGCTTTTACCTTTTCCAGACAAATGACGAAAAGCCGGAGGGTGCTCCAAGCATTGAGTGGGCCTCAGGTGGTATATCCCTGAATCCCAGCCCTGGAATGCCTTGACAGCCTTTGACAACTCATCACTGTCAAAGGGTTTTGAACAGTTTTTTAAATGTCTTTATCAATAATTAAAAAAAAATTAACATTCAAAAGAAATAAATCTACTAAAAATAATTTAAAACTTAAAATAATGCAAGAGTAATTCAAGCACTTATCATTCTCTTCATGCAGTGACCCCATTCAAATGAATGCAGTCACCGTCCGTCATTTAAAGCTGAGCTGCTGGACGTGAAGTGTACCTGGTTCCTCTCTCCAGCACTTGAGATCTGACCTCTGCCTCACTTTGAACTTAAACCTTTTTCTGAATGTGCACAGAGGTCTGACACAAACTGAGCCTCAAACTGTGGTTTAATAGAATCAGCCCAATCACCAGGTACATTGTGTGCACTGCAGATTGGGGGGGGGGGGGGGGTTGCCGCAGGGCACCCTGGGACATCCTGAGATCGTGATGGGCACGACAAAAGTGCCGGTTCTTTCCTTCTTTAGGAGACACAAGAGACTGCAGATGCTGGGATCTGGAGCAAAAAAAAACAAGCTGCTGGAGGAACTCAGCAGGTCAGGCAGCATCCGTGGAGGGAAATGGACAGTTGACATTTTGGGTCAAGATCCTTCCTTGTCTCCTGAATATAGTTGCAGTCACTTGTCAGCAGAAGAGGGACAGCTGTCTTGCATATTTCTTCAGTGGGGTCTAAGTGCTCTGATTGACTGCCCCAGCCTGGTAACGCATAAACAGAAAGCCAGAGAGACCTGCTCTTTTTTATTTGCTTTCATCTAACGTCTCACCTAAAAGAAAGCATCTTTGACAGCGCAGTGGAACCGCACAAGCATCAGCCTAGATTTTTGTGATAAAATGGCATTCAAAGTCTCAACCAGTGGCAGGAGCCAGAGCTCTGAGCTACTGAGCCATGGGTGTCACTGCAGAAGGAGGTTGAGGCACTCAAATGAAAGCAAGCACACAGTAATAGACCCTCCAGCAGTTACCCAGGGGCAACAGTTAGTGCTGCTTCCCCACAGCTCTAGGGGCCCAGATTCAATTCCGACCCCTGCTGCTGAGTTTGCAAGTTCTCCCTGTTAGTCTCCTTTGGGTGCTCCGGTTTCCTCTCACATCCTTAGGACATGCTGGTAGGTTCAACTAGCTGCTATAAATTACCCCTTAATGTAGGTTTAATGGCAAAAAAAATCAAAGGGGAGATGAGTCATTAAGTTGGCAAATAATGGGTCTGATGGGAGCTAGCATAGACCAGATGGGCAGAATGGCTTCTTTATGTGTTATTAGAAGTTCTTCTGCTCTTCTTATGATGACTGGATTCCTATTATCTCATACTGCAGCTCCCTCTTGAAAGGATAAGAGCTCTTGAAGAATTAACTTGACCAATAAACTTGCAGGTTAGTACATGCAGACTTTGATAAATGTGAAAGATTTTAGACAGTTTCAATATTTTTATTGATATTAAATCACAAGCTGAAAATATTCATCCACTTTATGCTTTTTTAAACTGCTTTATGCTCACTAATGCTAATGGCCCCTCAAGCTCTGGCTCACAAAGTGCATTCAACAGGAAACCTTTCTTAAAAGAAATAAGTCACAGTCAATCTTTGTGAATTAGGTTCATTCCTCTATCACTTGTAACACGTTTTAATAAAAAAGAAAGTTTCAGCGACAGAAGGGAGAGAAAAGGAGCATCAGGAGGTCCACTGATGGAATACAAAGGGATGTCTACTCGACCAGCAGAACCACCACACAAGCCTAGAAAGAAGTATGAAGGGAAGCAGTTTCCTTTATTACCCATTGCATGGCAAAATCCCATCACTAACTGTCATTACCTTGAATGGGGTTGAACAATGGATCCTTTAGAATGCACAGCAGTGTGGATAATTAAATATGGACAAATATCAATTGATATAATTGACTATTCTCCTAATTAAGATTCCTGGCATTCTAGTTGAGTACTAATAGGTTGGTTCCTCTGTTTATTGTGGTCCATGTTCCAAGTTAGGGCCACGCCTCCCAATCTCAGATGAATGAGGGGAGTAAATTAATACTGACAGGGGCTGGACAGACCTGAGCTGAGGCGAACTGTGAACTACACCGTCTGGTCATCGAAATGGAAATTGGTTTTGACAAGTTAAGACGATCAGAAACAATGACTGCCTTTCAAAGGACAAAGTGAGAATGAAGAAACACCATGATATAATGAAGAGCAACAGCAGGGGCAAGATCCAGTGTTAGACCTCCTGCTGGCTAGATGTGTGAGTGTGGTGATGGGTGGGAAGGGAACTCAGGGGGTTGGGGGAGGGACAGGGGTACAGGACAAGCCCAGGGATAAAGACTGTCATCCCAACTTGAAAGGTAACAGTTGCAGACGAGAGTCACGAACCTCCAGGGAGTTCCCAGGAAGGGCAAGTAGAATGGTAATACCAAGTGTGTCAAACGTATTCCCGAAGTGTGTTGCTAATATTTACCAAGAGTCCTGGTGATACTCACCAATCAGTCCATCATGCTTGTTTTACCTTTCAAAAAGATGATGATTGATCTTACAGCTTCTTTCCTGCACTGATATGTTGACAGAGAAATTAAACAAATATTTTGTGTCTGTCTTCACGGAAAATCTGATAAATCCCCAGGACCTAATTATCTGCATCCTTGGGTTTGAAGGAGGAGGGAATGGAAATAGTGAATGCATTGGATACCATCCTTCAAAATTTTGTAGAATCTAAAACAGTTCCCGAACAGATTGGAAGGCAGCTCTCGTAATCTCTATTAACCTTCATCTTGAAAACAAATAAAACTGCAGGTGCTGGAATCTGAAACAAAAACAAAAATTCTGGAAGAACTCAGCCAGTCAAGCAGCATCTGTGGAAAGAGAAATCAGTCAATGCTTCAAGTTAAAGACCTTTCATCAGATCTGAGAAAGAGGGAAAGCAAGTTAGTCTAAGTAACAGAGGAGGTGGGGGAGGATTAGGTAAAAGAAAGGTAATGTTAGTAATAAGGTGAAATGGTGGACAGTCATTGAATGGACAGTTCAGCACCTTTGTCTGTGTAATGCGTTGTCAATGTTGTGAAGTCTGGGTAATGTGTAATCTGACCTACTGGGATGTGCTAAGCAGGCCGAGATATACAAATTAAAGAAAGGGGAGAGGAAGAACAGGTACAAATGGCCAGTCCTGATACAAACAGAAAGAAAGAGCAAGCAAATTGGAGAATATTGAGTCCTGCAGGCTGCAACATGCCCAGACAGAAAATGAGGTGCTGTTCCTCATTGTAACGAGCTTCGTTGTAACAGTGCAACAACGCAATCGGTTATAATTTTTTAACTGCCTTGGTATTATTTCCTTAATAATAGATTCCAGCACTTTCCCTACTATCGATATCAGGCTATCTCGTCTATGGTTCCCTGTGTTATCTCTCCCTCCTTTATTCAGTAGTGAGGTTATTTTTGCTGCCTTCCGATCTGTGGGAACAGTTTTAGATTCTATGAGATTTTGAAAGATGATATCCAGTGCATTCATTATTTCCATTCCCTCCTCCTTCAAACCCTAGGATGCAGGTCATTAGGTCCTGGGGATTTATCAGATTTCAGCCTCAATAATTTCTCCAGTGCTTTTTAGTCATTAATGCTAATTTCTTTGAGGTCCTTATTTACTCTGGACCTGTCATGCTCCACTGTCTCCAGGAGGCTTTATGTGTTGCCTTCCATGAAGGCAGACACAAAATACTTGTTTCTATCATTTACTTATTCCTCAATATATTTCTCTTGTCTCCGTTTGTAAGGAACCTAGATTAACTTTACTAATTGGTTTCTTTTCGTATATCTGTAGTAGTTTCAGAGTCTGTTTTTATTTTCTTGCCGGTCTCATCTCTCACTCTATTTTCCCTTTCCCTATCAATGCCATCATCCTCCTTTGCACATTTCTGAAATATCCCCAATCCTTAGGGTTTCTGCTTTTTTTGCAACGTTATAAGCCTTTTCCTTTGATCTGGTCCTATCTTTAACTTCTCTTGATAGCCACGGCTGGACAACTTTCCTGGTGTTCTTTTCTGCCCTGAAGGGAAATACATTGCTTGTAAACTTTATATTGATTCTTTAAATGTTAGCCATTGCATGTTTACTGTCATGCTGAATTAAATGCGGGAATGATCAAGAGGCTAGAAGTGGGTAGTGCTAAGGTCTATCATAAGGGTGTGAAGAAGCTAGAAGGGATTGCACATGATTAACTGGTGTTTTGATCCATTCGTCTGCAGGTAATTGCAGGGAACCCCTTCCTAGCTTACTGTTATCTTTAATTTTATTTCATAAACATAGGAAAAGTAAAGCACTATAAGAAAATGCTCTACGGGCAGGTCTGCTATAACATGATAGTTGCGTTCCTAAGAACCCTCACATTATAGAAAGTCGTGTTACAGCAGAACAGGCTGTAGTTGCGTTCAAAGACCAGATTTAAAAAGGTTTTCCTAATAGCATTATAAACAATGTGACTTGCATAATGCAAATAGTATTCCCTAATCCATCAACCATTTCGCATTATGGAAATACATGGTACAGCAAAACAGCCTGTATCATGAGGCTGCACTATAAGAAAACTCACAATGTTATACAGTACAGAAGGCTATTCGCTCCTTTCCACCTGTTTGAACCTACTATCCAACTGTTGCTATTATATAACTTTGGAATTCTCTACCCTAGGCAGCTGTTGTGTCTTTGAATATATTCAAGATTCTGACAGAGGGATTTTTGGTCTATAGGGTTATGGGGAATGGGCAGGAAATTGGTATCGAGACCAATGACAGAATGGTGGACCAGGCTTGTAAAGCCCACTCCAGCTGCTACTTCTTACACTCTTATGTTTTAAAAAAATTTCGGATGGAGGTGGCAGGTTAGCTGGTGAGATTTTAATGAGACCTGAGCGTTTGAAAATCCATTTTCTGAAGAAGCAGGTGAAGTTCTACCCAGTGCAGTCCTTCGCCTGTCAAAGGTGATCCTACGGCATAAATTAGGACAACCTGTTAACATTTATTCCACTTGCTGTTTGACCAAGGTAAAACTGGAAGTCTTGAGCAATAACACAGGAAGGGATAATCCTCATCAAGCTGTTGCAGTTCTGACAATGTTTTAATGAACGAATCATTCTAACTCAGAAATCCTCCCTGCCACCCCTAACCTTTCGCATTCTGCTACCAATCCAGATATAATTACCTAATGTATGGAGGCATACCTCACCCCTGGACCTTTATCTCCAGGGATTTATTTACCAGGTGCTTAGAAGATGCTTTGAGCTGCAGAAAACAAAAGCACACTTTATTTTTCCTTTAATGGCTATCTGGTAAGCATGATGTTGGTATGCCTGAGCTGGGTTAGGATCTACAGGAGTAAGGATCAGTTCTTGAAAAGACACACAGACTTCCTTCCACAGGAAAGATAATCAATGGATCTAAAACAGTGACTCTTATGCTGACTGTCCCAGGCTGCAGAAACATGCAGGATAATACTTCTTCAAGTCCTGGAAAGTACTTGGTGAGGATTTACTGCTGTGGTAGAATATCTCTATTATTTGAATGTGAGTCAGTTTATTTAAAATAGATCAATACCTCTATCTAGGCAGTGTCATAGAGCCATAGAGTTGTACAGCACAGAAAAAGACCCTTCGGCTCATATGTGTCTATGCCGACCAAAATGTATATTCAAACTAATCTCATTTCCCTGCACTTGGCCCATATCCCTCTAAACTCTTGCCATCCATATACCTACCCACACACTACTTAAGTGTATCTAATGTACCTACCTCAACCACTTCCTCTGGCAGCTCATTCCATGTATCTACCACCCGCCTTGTAAAATAATTGCCCCTCCAGTTCTTATTGAACCTTTCACCTTAAAACTATGTCCTCTATTTTTCGAGCAGACACATCAGAAGTCATGTGAAAGCTCTAAGTATCCTTCTACTCACCCATCTTTTGTGGAAGACATGAAACCTCTCAGGAGAGACCCATGCCTCCTATTTAAAGAAGACCAAAGGGTACTTTCCTCTGGTGTCCTGGGAACATTGTTTATAGAAGCTTTGAAAGTTCGGCCATTGTGTCTATGCAGTCAAAACCACAATCATTTAAAAAGTGGAACTAGTCATAACCCTGGCCCTTTACCTCCAGGGAGTTGTTCACCAGATCTCCAGAACAGGATCTGAACTGCAAAAGAAAGCACAATTCATTTTCTTTTGATCGCTAGTCCAGTTATCCTTTGGCTGATGTAACCAAAATTAAGATGAGCTGGTCACTGTCAAATTGCTGTTTGTGGGAGCTTGCTGTACAGTGGTTGGCTGCCACATTCTCTACGACATGCAGTGGGTTATAAAATGTTTTGGGGAGTTCTGAGGTTTTTTCAACATGCATTAGAATTTCGCTCCCTCTTATAATGAAACTTATTTTTGAGTTCTTGCTGTATATTAATTTGTAATGTTGAAATAAACATTCAAACAGAAACTTCCATTTCTATTGACTAGGATTTAGCTGGATCCCAAATACAGTGGGGAAGAGAAATACACTACTATTAGCTCATTTGGGATACAATTGGTTTCCTTACCTGAATTAGATTTATTTAAAAACACCAACACCCTCACGCTAATTAACTTCATGAAGAATATAGCAGACAAAGAGGTCTCGTTCATTTTCCTTCCTTGTCGCATTTAAAGTGGATGCTTTCTGATGTATTTGGTCATGAAAGGGGCACAGTGGGAAGCTTGCATTTTCGCTCGACAGTTTGAGGTCAGCCTTTATCCTCTGTGGGGTCACCTGCTTCACAGACCAACACATTTCAGTCAAAGGAGAGTGGGATCCCACTGCGAGACACTGATTCACAAAAGATTTAAGGGACCCCTCCCTTCAGAAGCCAAGCTCAGGAATGAAAAGCTGGACAGTACTGGTTGCAACCGATGTCAAACAGCAAACATTTCAAAGGAAAAAATGTATTATCACCCAAATAAAGTGAATTGTGGGATCCCCTGAAATTCCATTTTAGGACAGTTTGGAGATTATAAGAGCTGGGACCCACTTCCCAATAGAAAAAAGGCTCATGTGTTATGTTCAATCATTTGAGAGAAAGATAGAAGTTCAAATGAAAGTATTCTTTTTTTTTCAACATGATGCAACTGAGATACAATAGCAACCACCGTCACTGTAAATTTGACCAGGCACTTCCTGTCATCAGTCACCCAAGTGACCCCGACACCATTCGCTCATTGGGGTGCACAGGATGATGTCATTCAACCAGCAATGCTGGGGAACGTGGACCACATTGACCTGGGGACACCCATCACTGGCCATTCCTGGGACAAGGTCCTGCGGAGTTGGAGGCCTGTAAAGCAAGCAAACACGGGCAGATGGGACTAGCTTAGATGGGAATCTTGGTTGGCATGGACCAGTTGAGCTGAAGGGCCTGTCTCTCTGCTGTATACCTCTGTGAGTCTCTCATGTCCATCGGCCAGTGCACCCCCACACTCAAACCCAGATCTTTAGGATCTCACACCCATCTTCCACCCCTCCCCACTCAGGTCCCCAATCTATGTCCCCACCAAGATCTGCCAGCATTCTGGACCCCAAGAACCATCCCACACCCACCATTCTCTGGACATCTGCCTTTCTGACTTACCCACCTCTTGGACTTCATTCACCAACTAAAATTTGACACTGTGGACTGATGACTAAAGCAGTTGTCAGCACCCATCTCTGCATCATTCCAGTGGACCCTCAGAGAAATTCCAGCAGATAGTATTGAATCAATAATAAATGTACACATCACAATAGACCAGACTATACAACATTACACAGACGGTACCACATTAGCAACACCTTGCAGAGGCAAAGGAGCTTAACTGCTCCTAATGGCCACCCTATCAGAAAAATTCCTTGCTCCATCCATTGCCTCTCCCACCTTCTCTGCCACCGAGACTAATTTGTTTCTCCCTTTCTCAGGTCTAAAACATTAACTGTTTTTCATTTCACAAATGCTGCCTGGCCTTCTGAGTTTTTCCCAGCATTTTCTTTTTTTATTTCAGAAAAACTGTCACGTTGCCTTGAACACCAAATTTCAGAGGAGTTTTCAAATGAAATATGACACCCAGAACTCAAAAGGTTTTCAGTACATGATAAGGAAATCATCTGGGAGTCATAGAGTCATACAGCATGGAAACAGGCCCTTTGCCCCAACTGGTCAATGCTAACCAAGATGCTCATCCAAGCTAGTCCCATTCACCAGCATTTGGCCCATAACTTTCTAAACCTTTCCAATCCATGTACCTGCCCAACCGTCTTTTAAAAGTTGATATTATACCTGCCTCAACCAATTCCTCTGGCAGCTCATTCCATATACATACCACCCTTTGTGTAAAAAAAGTTGCTCCTCAAGTTCTGATTAAATCTTGCCCCTCTCTCCTTTAACCCATGTCCTCTCGTCCTTGATTCCCCAACCTTGGGAAAAAGACTGAGTGCATTCACCCTATCTGTGCCCCTCACGATTTTATACACCTCTATAAGATCACCTCTCAGTCTCCGATGCTCCAAGGAGTCAAGTCCAAGCCTGTCCAAACTCTCCCTCCAATTCAGTCGCTCAAGTCCTGGCAACATCTTTGTAAATCTTTTCTGTGCCCTTTCCAGTTTAATAACATCTTTCCTATAGGGCAACCAAAACTGAGTCACTAGGGTGACTGATGACAGGAAGTGCCTGGTCATATTTACAGAGAGACAGTGGTTGTTATTGTATTTCAGTGGCATCATGCTGAAAAATAGAGGGTGTTTTCATTTGAACTTCCAGGTATAACATCTCTCTCACAGTGCAGTGAGGGATAATATTGGCCAGGAGACTAGGGAGAGACCTAGTGCTGTTCTTTGGAATAGTACTACACATAGGGCCTCTAGCAAAGATAGAATGGAACTGCTCTGAGTGTGGGATGGGATTGTATAGAGTTTGCCAGTAGAGTTAGTGATAGAAGCAGAGAGTCCTGCCACCAGCTCAACCCCACTCAACATTTAAGGTTAGGCTGGTAATTGAAAGAAAGAGGGATGTAAACAGGATGGCCCTTGGGATTGGAACTTCCACTGGAGGTTAAACAACCTGCATTGGTTGGGTCCAAAGGCCTGTTTCTAAGCTATTTTCAGCTTGACGCCATTGCCTTCTATTTTAGACTATCCTACCTTGCATCCTCTCAGAACCTAACAGGGAGTAAACACCTCCAAAGAGTTTAGAATCCAAAACTAACTGGCCACACCTGCTCAGTCCCCACTGGAATAGATGCTGTTACATGGATTTAGACCACTCTTGAAACAGTTTGAATTCCGTCTGGATGATGTCTGATCCCTGGGTTCAGCTTAATGCGGCAGGAAGACAGCTTGAGTGGCTGTGTCAAAATCCTGGAACCCCCTCCCTAACAACATCGTGAGTATACCCACACCTCAAGGACTGCAGCAGTTCAAGAAGGCAGCTCACCACCTTCTCAAGAGCAATTAGAGACAGGCAATTAAATGCTGGCTCAGCCTGCGAAGCCCACATCCCTTGAATGAATAAAACAAAACCTTGAGTGGAGAGGCAATGTGCCCCTTTATTATTCATACATGCGTTTGGGAATACAAGTGTGATGACAAAGTCAGAAAAATCACAGAAAGTGGAGAATCCTTCAGGTGCTGCTAATTAACCGCTCCTTGATATTGGCAGAGCTCAGAACTGAGTCCACACCAACACACATCAGCACTGCATGCCTGAGACTGATTCATATATAAGTTGAGAATGGAAATGATAGTCCTGAACAGACTATATTCGATTACAGATTGAGCTTGACATCAGTTTTACCAGCAGAATCCAGAGCCTTCTCTTCAAATAGTGGCAAAAATGGTCCAAAGTGGCAGTACCTTGTCTAATCAACTAGGCTGGCACTCCCAGCACAGTGCCGTGAACACAAGGGGACAAGGATGACTTTCTACCTTGTAGTTTTCATTCTCACTTTTTTATGATAGGGAAGGAGAGTCGAATTCCTGTTTTACATTTATTTTCCCAGTGGTTATGTTTTATTAAAAACATTCCTTGTGATGTATCGGTATTGTGGCTCATGCCCAGGTGAGCAGAGAAGTTGTGCTTTGCAGTAGAGAAGGAACATTTCATCGAGGTGTGTTAAAATCAATCTAAGAGACTAAGTAAGGCAGGAAAGTTGGCAGGAAAGTCCGTAACCAGTGGACACAAATTCAAGATAATTGTGAAAATTGAGAGGGAGCGGTGAGATGATTTTAAGCAATGAACTGTTGAAAACTGGAACATGTTGCATGAGGTGGATAAAGATTCAATGGGAACCTCACAATGCTGATGGGAGAGCAGAACATTGGGAGGACAATGGGCTGGAGTTCTTTCAAAGAGCTGGCACGAACATGTTGGGCTGAATAGCTGCACTATTCTATGGCCAGTCTTAGTGTGGTATTAACTGCATTGAAACAAAAAGATTGGCAGTGCAAATGCTTGAGTGAAAGTGGGAATAAAGTCTTGTGCTTTAAATTATGATATCTAATAAGGATGTCCAAATGCTGCTGCTCACAGCAGCACTGTAATGGAGGGCCGACTATCCAATTAAGTGATGTACTTTGGTGCGTAATTTTTATCCACACTCAAGTTGTTGGATTTAGCTGAGGTTGCCAATCATTTGTGCAGCATTGAAATGACCCTCAAAAATCAACTAATCTCAGTGATTCTGTTGTCCTAGTCCTCTCTCTGCTAAAGTGCTTAAACTTGACCCCAACAAAACCAACATATATTTGGGTATACATATATGTATACATGAGTGTGTATGTTTTTCTGCATGTCTGCATATACCTGTATACATATGTGTGCATTTGTGCATGTAAGTAGGTGTGTCCTTGTGAAGTCCTGAAGAAGGGTCCTGACCCGAAACGTTGACCGCCTTCTTTTCTCCACGGATGCTGCCTGGCCTGCTGAGTTCCTCTCTCCAGCATCATCGTGTCTTTCATGTGTCCTTGTGAATGTGTGTTTGCATATCTATGTGTAATCTATATGCATATCAGGCTGAGACTGTTTTCATTGGAGCGAAGGAGGCTGAGGGGTGACCTTATAAAGGTTTATAAAATCATAAGGGGCATAGATAGGGTAGATAATCGCAATCTTTTTCCCAAGGTAGGCTTAAGGTGAGAGTGGAAAGATTTAAAGGGGATCTGAGGGGCAGGTTTTTCACACAGAGGGTGTGGAACGAGCTGCAAGAGGAAGTGATAGAGGCAAATGGGACTACTTTGGATAAGCATCTTGGTTGACATGGACGAGTTGGGCCGAAGGTCCTGCTTCTGTGCTGTATTACTCTATGATTCTATGACTTTATGTACATGTTTGTCTGTGCACAGATGCATGTATCTATGGAGAGGAGGAGATATATTACTGTGTACAAGAAGAGTTCTGTAACATCCTGCCTTGCATCACACTTCTGGCAAGCCTGGGTGTGATAAAAGCAGTGGCCTAAATTTCTCTGAGAAGTTTAATTGTTTGGCATTAGCAAAGTAGCAAAGCAAATAATGAATAATGTCAACAATCTAATTTATTAGGTGCTTATAGACTACCTGATTATTCTCAGTTCACTGAGACGCCAAACACACAATTCTGCTATTCTCAAATCAATGCTCAGTCCCTCAGACTCATTAGACAGAAACATATTTGACAATGTAGATTGAGTGAACTGGCCTCACTGCTATTGATTTCCACAATACTGTAAGTGGCTCTGCAAACCTTCACTGAGGTTTAGCCTTTCCACTTTCTTCCCTCTCATCTGTCTGCCAAGAACAACACTGTCACAGCAATCGTGCTCAGGTATGACTGCATCTGGGTTTTATTTTGCGACTTTAATTGGCAGCATCACAGAGGGAGAGAGAGCATTACAAAGTTATTCAGCAAGCTACAGGAAAATCAGCTAAGGTACAGAGCTCCTCTTGCATGCAAAGCTACACAAAGAAATCGCTACTGTGGTGCTGTGTCGCATTCCTTGCCAATAGAATTGGACCTCCGACTGGGAACTGAAAACTTGCCCAGACGGAAGTTTCCAACATAAGTTGTTTAATATTTGTGCCTCCAACTACAATTTATGTTGCCCCTCTGCCATTTTTCACTAAATTGAAAAAATGCCTCTCTTAGTAATAACACAGCCACACCAGGAATCCTATAACCATAATTAGATGGATTCCCACCCCGTACACCATAATCTTCTTCCAGCAGACTGAAAAACATTCCAGAGTGTGGAAGGAGGAAGAGATTTATTCAAAGGTTGAGATAATGACCAGCATCTGGTAACTGCAGAGCATGAATGGAAATGGAGACTGGGTCATGTGATGACAATCAAGGCCCAGAAATCGTAGACCTGATCTTCATCATAAACCAGCAATATGCAACGAGTTTAACGAGGAAACATGAGGGCAATGAAATATACAACTTCAGCCTTCCTTTGAATCTTCTCTTTGGTAACAACGTACATGAGTAGCTGAATATTTACTAGAATAATTCCAGGAACGAGAGACAGTTGAACGGAGGGATTAGACTTCCCTGAAATTAAAAGCAATTCACTGTCTGTAAAGGGTGGTGGAGGGAAAATGATCAAAAGGGAATCTGATAGGAATCATTTGCAGGACTATGAAGAAAATGCAGGAGAATAGGATTGATGAATTTGCTGCATTAGTAGCTGAGATAGACTCAATGGGCTGGATAGAACATGGAACATAGAACAGTACAGCCTATTTCTTTACTGTAATAATTCTGTAACTATATGAAGAGATTTGATGAAGGTGCTTAAATCTTGAAGGGGTTGGGAGAATAAATAAGGTGAAATTGTTTGGGAGGATAAATGAAGAGAAATGGTTTCTAAGGCTGGAATACTCCAAGGGTATTACAAAGACATTAGGCTGTGCAGCCAACTGGATTACTCCTTTAAAGTCCCGATAAAGACTCAATGGGCTGAATGGCCTGGTTATGAGTTGTTCTCCTCAATGTTTCTATGACTGATGAATTATCTACTGAATGAGAAAGTGTTACTGGCACGATGAAAGCTTGAAGAATTCCATGAAAAGCTTTATTAAATTGCACTAAAAATATAATTTATCATTCTGCAGACTCTGCAAAATAACAAGAGTCCTGAAACCATAGGCAGGATGGAAAGTCATGTCCAGCACTGAACGTTGAGAAGTTGGAAATGTGCCATGGAATCTTAGAGCACTGAGGCCATTCACCCCATCTTACTAGTGGCAGCTCTTTGAGACGCATTCCCTTCTTTTTCCCCATAACTTCATGTTTTTTTTCTCTCATTTATAAATGCAGTTCCCTTTGAAAGCTCCCACTGAATCTGCTTCCTCCAGCTGTTCGGGTGAATATTCCAAATCAAAAACAACATGCTGGCTCCTTGGCTAACTATCTGCTTGGAAGTAGTGTTGAGGGAAACTTAACACTCACATGAGAGGACGGATAAGGTTTAAAGTGAAGTCTGAAAGATGGCACTCTCTCAGTACTGTACGAGTATCAGCCAAGGACGGATGCTCAAGGTTCTGGTGTGCTGATTGCGGAGCTACCTCCTCATACCAGGGAGTGTGTGGACACGATCTTAAGGGTCTTATAAATTGTCCAGCTGCTGCCCACCAATTTCAGTTTAGGTTATGGGTGTGCTTCAGAGAGACAATGATAAGATACGATATCCTTATTAGTCACATGTACATCGAAAGACACAGTGAAATGTATCTTTTGCGTAGAGTGTTCTGGGGGCAGCCCGCAAGTGTCACCATGCTTCCGGCGCCAACATAGCATGCCCACTACTTCCTAACTCGTGTGTCTTTGGAATGTGGGAGGAAACCAGAGCACCCAGAAAAAGAAACCCACACAGACACGGGGAGAACGTACAAACTCCTTACAGACAGTGGCCGGAATTGAACCCAGGTCGGTGGCGCTGTAATAGCATTACGCTAACTGCTACACTACTATGCCTGCCCTACACATGGCACTGTCCTAAAGATTGGCAGACTGTGGAGGGAGCACAGCTCTGTTGGAGGGGCAGTGCCATGGGAGTGCCACACTGTAGGATGCGGGGGTGACCAGGACTCAGTGCAAGATAGAACATGGGGCAGCAGAGATTGGGATGACCTCAGGGTAGAAATAAGGCAATTGCCCAGTCGGGCATGGTGAAGAGCTGTCTTGAACCGACCACCTAGTGAATAAACAGAGCTCTGCCCACTTGCCATAGTGTTTAATCACTCCTGCCCTCTGCTCTAACACCAATCTTTTCCCTTTGTGCTTGTTCCATCCCGCCTCACTCCCATTCCGTTTCCTCCTCACTCTTTCCTTGCAGATAAACCGGATTATCATTGTACAGGTGAGAGGCTGCGGACAAATGCTGCACAGATGCTGCCCGAACCGTTGAGTATTTCAGCATTTTCTGCTGTTACATCTGATTTTGCGAAACTTGTGCTGCTAAATTTGCAGTCAGCTATGATTTTAATGTACTGTGCAGCCGCTACAAAAAGCTGATTTTCATGGCATTTATACCCTAGGTATGTACGTCTATGACAATAAACTTGAACTAATCAAACAGAAACACCAGTTCTACACAGGGTATGAATTCTTTTTAATTAATAGGAAAAGCTTAACGGAGGGGCAGTTTAATATTATATGGTATTTAATCTGATAATGAGATTAACTGGCTGTCGATCATCTGTTGAGGTAGATTACAGGCATTTGTGAATGCCCAACCCTAGCATTAAGCAATGGCATTGCCCTGTCCACTTTCATTACAAGATTCAACATGTCACAGCACTGTAACACACCTGACCCAACTGAGTCAAGAGGGAGATGAGCATCCCAGGAGGAAGCATAACTTTGGAACGCTCCATGGAGTTATTGGTCTTCAAGAAACCAGAAATCTATGAAACTAAATTCCACAGATATATTGTTAATCACAGCTATTCATTGGCCAGATTGGAATACTCTATGACTCTGTGACAACAGTCAACTTGTTTTGTTGCTATCATGACTGAGACCATTTATTACATTGTCCTCGTCCGCTGCTACCCCAGTTCAGTTGATGCTGTAACTCTCACCCACATTATGTCCAAACTTAGCTATTCCACACTGTCCCGACTGGCTTCTCTTGTTCTACGAGGTCACCTGAAGCTCTGCTGCCCCCGTCCCAACTCCCACTACACCCATCACCCCCTCCTGTTTGCTGACCCTACACTGGCTCCCAGTGAACGAACTCCCATTCCTGGCCTCACCCTGCCCATCTCTTCAGTCTTCTCCAGATCAAATTACCCTCGGCCCACCTCCAATTCCGGCTTAACACACACAAAATGCTGGAGGAACTCAGCAGGTCAGGCAGCATCTATGGAGGGAAATGAACAGTCGATGTTTCAGGCTGAGACCCTTCATCAGGACCAGCATTTTGTGTGCGTTACTCCAGATTTACGGCATCTGCAGTCTCTCTTGTGTCTCCAATTCTGGCTTCTTGACCATCCCTGCATATAATCATTTCACCTTTGTGTTCAGCTCTCTGGGCCTCACACTCAAGAATTCCCTCCCTAAACCACTCCCTGTCACCACTTGATAACAACACAGGAGGAAACCATTTGGCCCATCAGGTCTGTGCCAGCTCCCAAGGGAGCAATCCCATTAATCCCTTTCCCTCTCTCCTTATTTCCCTATATCCCTGCAGCTTTTCCTCTCTGCCCATCAATTCCCCTTTGAATCTTTTGCAGTTAACCTCAACTAATTATAGTGGCCAATTAACAAACCAGCACACCTTTGGGATGTGGGAGGAAACTGGAGCACCCAGAGGAAACCTATGAGATCATGGAGAGGACGTGCAAACTCAATACAGACAGTGCCTGATGTCAGGATAAAACTCAGCTCCCTGGAGCTGAGAGGCAGCAGCACCAACTGCTGTGCCACTGTTTTTAAAATGCTAATATCATTCTTAATCTTCCCTTCTGGAAGGTGCTCTTTAAACCGACTTTATTGACTAAGCTGATGTCTATTCCAATCTCCCATGTGGCTCTTTGTCAACAACTATGAGAAGTCTCCAGTACCTCGCGTTGTTTTACAGTGTTAAACTTGCTCCATGAATGTGTAATGGTGTTGCTTGAGGTGTGTGAAGATCTGCAACCTCCTCCCTGTCCCCATGGACTAATTATCAAACACTAAAGAAAAGGATAGCAGGTAAAGTGAATGCCAAGCTTGGTTCCACTGATCAGAGAGTCACAGAGAGATACAGCATGGAAACAGGTCCTTCACCACACCCACACTGACCGTCAAGCACTCATTTTTATACATCCTACCTTAACCTATTTCATTCTTCCCATATTTTCATCAACTCCCCCCACTGTATTCGACCATTCAGCTACACTAGGGGCAAATTACTGTGGTCAATTAACCTACCAACCCACAAATCTTTTTTTAGGGACGTAGGAGGGGATATCGCCAGAGGTCAGAATTGAACCTGGGTTGTTGGAGCTGTGAAGCAGCAGTTCTACTAGCTGCACCACTATGCTGATCTACATCAATGTGCCACCTTCAATTTCAGTTAAAGACACTCATTAGCTCCTATCACCTCATCTTTCTCAATAACAACCTCACCTTCCTTTGAGGAATTTCTTCCACAATTATCTGTTTCAAGAAATACTTTCTGATATCTGTCCTAAGTTCCCAATCTTGTGTCCTCATCTGCTGAGCATTTGTGAGACTCAGGTTTGCTCTGGCTTGCTGGTTAAGCAGTTACATTCTGCACAGGAATCATTTGGGTTTATCTCATTAAAAAAACCCTGGTTCATGGGACCGATATTCCGATGACAAAATTGTGGTCTGCTGGTCCTTTTCTGAGCCAAGTGGGAGATTGGATTAGACATCAGCTTAGTCAATAAGGTCGGCTGAAGGACCACCTTCCAGAAGGAAAGATTGCGAATGATATTAGCATCTTAAAAACAGTGGCACAGCAGTCGGTGCTGCTGCCTCTCAGCTCCAGGGACCTGGGTTTTACCCTGACATCAGGCACTGTCTGTACAGAGTTTGCACATTCTCTCCATGGTTAAGCAGTTGCATTCTGCTAGGAATCATTTGGATTTATTGCATTAAAGAGCCTGGTTAATGGGACTGATACACCTGTGACAAAATTGCAGTCTGCTGGTCTTTTTCTGTTGGTCAACATGAAGGATAGCAAAGTAAAGCTCGGTCTGATATTCCAAGCCAAGCTCCCCACCTCCACACCAGTAACGCCTGCCACTGGACTCATGCCTAATCCCCACAGCTGGACATCAGGGCATCGTTTGTGTGGGCTGTCAGTGATTATCACTGCAATATGTCACTCCATGCACTAATACCCTGACATCTGGGCAAATTCATCACTGGCAACAGTGAAATTCTGTGAGTGGCTCTTGATTAACCATCAGTTAGCCCAACTCACATGGATAATAAGGTGGTTGGCCACTCAGTCGCAACTAGATATGGAATTTCTCTGGACACAGATGGACAGAAAACTGGTGGGAGTCTCAGAGTGAATTCACTGGGCATAAATTATTCTTAATTTATCTTTTGCTTTGACTAGGTTAGTTGGTATTACAGTGGTTAAGTAATAACAAAAGGCCTAATTAACACTCCACCTTGTAGTTGTGGAGCTTATATTTTAATTAATCGTCTAATCAAAAGAACTAGCCATACTAATGGTGACCACTGGATTGTCGGAAAATCCCATTTGGTTCATGAAGGTCCTTCAGGAAGGATATCTGCCATCTGTAGCCAATCTGCCCTGTATGTAACTCCAGGCAATACATCAACTCTTCAGCAGCCCCTGAAACAGCCCAGCAAACCTTTGAGTTACACCAAACTGCTAATGCAGAGCAATAATGAAAGCACAGGATGACCAGCACTGAATTCAGTCAGGACACAGGCAGTCCCAGCCTAGACAACCTTGCAAAGTCCTCCTCACGAACATCTGCAGACCTCGAAAGTCGAAGGTTGAGTTTATTGTCACATGCACAAGTATGTATGCACAGGTGCAATGAAAGACTTACTTGGAGATGCATCACAGGCACATACATTAGAGACACAACATTCACAAGAAAAACATAAAGCAAACATAAGTTATACATGGTTTTTACAAGAAAGAACACAATTAGAACAAAAAAAATCCACTGCAGTGCAAAGTGGTCAAAGTAGTCATGGTGTTGCTGTACTGAGGGAGTGATTAGGGTTGTGCAGGTTGGTTCAAGAACCGAATGGTTGAAGGTAAGTAGCCGCTCTTGAACCTGGTGGTGTGGGACTTCAGGCTTCTGTACATCCTGCCCAATGGTAGCTGCAAGAAGATGGCATGGTGCGGAGGGTGGGGATTTGACCTTGTCCTCACCAATTTACCTGTGCCCATGACAGTACTGGTAGAAGTCACTTGCACACAGTCCTTGTAAAGGCAAGAGGGTCAGTGGTATTCAGGAGGTTTCCTTACCTAAATTGACCTGCCGCCTTGAGACTTCATGGGATTTGGGGTTAATGTTGAAGATTCCTTGGTCTTCGCTGTTCTCCGTTGTACTGTCTGACACTACAATTGTGCTGAATGGGAGAGACTCAGAACAGATCTGGGAGCTCAAAACTACGCATCCAAGGAGTAGGGCGAACCATAAGCCGCAGCAGAAACATACACCTTCTCAATCCACAACCTGACGGCCCGGGTCATCGCTCACTCTGCCTATTCTATCGAGCCAACATATTGACCCTGGTTCAGTGAGGAGTGCAGAAGGCTTTGCTAAGAGCCACACTGCTCTGCCCAGGACCGCAAGAAACTGCAGAGAGTTGTGGACACAGCCCAGTGTATCACAGAAACCAGCCTCCCCTCCGTGGACTCTGTCTTTACCTCTCGCTGCCTTGGTGAAGCAGCCAGCAGAATCAAAGACCCCACCCACCCAGGTCATTCTCTCTTCTCTCCTCTTCCATCAGCTAGAAGATACAGGAGCCTGAGGGCACGTACCACCAGGCTTGACAGCTTCTATCCCATTGTGACAAGACTATTGAACGGTTCCCTTATATGATAAGATGGACTCAGACCTCACAATCTACCTTGTGACCTTGCACCTTATTGTCTACCTGCACTGCACTTTCTCCATAGCTGTGACACTTTACTCTATACTGTTATTGTTTTTACCTGTACTACCTCAGTGCACTCTGTACTAACTCAATGTAACTGCACTGTGTAATGAATTGACCTGTACGATCGGTATCCAAGGCAAGTTTTCACTGTACCTCGGTACAAGTGACAATAATAAACCAATACCAATACCATTACCAAGCCTGTATTTGCAACCATGCTTATCCAGCTCAGTCAAGCAGATGATCTATCTTGGTTTCCTCCTGTCGTCACCATCATGGAAGCCAGAATTCAGCCAATTCAATTCAGTCTATGTGATATCAGGAAATGGCTGGGAATACTGGATACAGCAACGGCTACAGGACCAGACAACATCCCAGCTGTCGCACTGACAACCTGTGCTCCAGAACTATTTGTGTCACTCATAACCTATTCCAGTTCAGTTACAACACTAGCAGCCACCTGACAACGTGGGGAATTGCCCAAATATGTTCTGTTCATAAAAAAGCAGGACAAATCCAATCCAGTTAATTACCGCTGAATCAACCTACCCTCGGAGTGGATGCACCTTTAGGTATCTCGTGCACTCTTTCTGTCTGTATCAGGACTGGCTATCTCTGCTGGTCAACCATTGTAGCGACTCACCGCACTGGCATCGAACCAGCTCCCGACATCGCGACATGATCGGTGGCCCTGATCCAAGATGGCGCGGGGCCCTCCTTCTTCCCCAGCGTTGGGCTGGGAAAGCCCGCGCGCGGGAAGGTCAGGTGATCCGCGCGTGACGTCAGCGCGGGAACTGTAGCGCGGGAAGTTTTCGGATACTAAAGGCACACCGCGCCCCTGTCGGCATTCGACCTCTGATTTCGAAACCAGTGACTCTGTGTCTTCATTTCGTAGTGTGTAGCTAGCCGCTACACCATGTGATTTTAGCTCAGTTTTTCCCTCTTCATTGGCCTAGCCTGCCTTGCTGGACATTTTCACAACCCTGTTTTAGCAACACATACCACAGATAAGGAGGCATCATCTGCCTCTACCTGTGAATTGGTTCCACCCTGTTAGAGATATTCCTTTTTTCCCATCCATCCCTCCCCGGCTTCTCTCCAACTTAAAACTAACTTGTTTTCAGCCTTTCCTAATTCTGACAGAGGGATTTTGACCTGGACCTTTATCTGTTTCTCTTTCCACAGATGCTGCCTGACCTGCTGAGTGTTTCTAGCACTTTCAGTATTTATTTTAGATTTCCAGCATCTGCAGTTCTTTCGATTTTCATTTACTCTCAATCATCTCCAGCTATTGTGCATAGTGGCTGCAGGGTGTACTATCGACAAAGTGCAATGCAGTTACTCATGAGGCTGCTTCAAGAGTACCTCCCAAACCTGTAACCTTTGCCACCAAGAAGGACAAGGGGAGCAGATGTAAAGGAACACCACCGTCTACAGGTTCCCCTCCAGGTCACACATTACCTTGAAGATATATTGTCCTTCCTTCTTTGTCACTAGCTCCAAAACCTGGAACTCTATACCCAACCACATAATTGGGGTGCATTCACCAGAAGACTCATGCCCTTGTCAAGAGCAAGAAGGGTTGGACTATAAATGCTGGGCTTGACAACAATGCCCACATGCTGAAAAGTAAATAAGTAAGAAAAACTATACAGGCAAACTGTTCCACATGTCGGTGAGTTGTGTGTGGAGTGATTGCATCAGGAAATCACTTGGAACCCCAGGGATATGACTCACTTGAGCCACATAAGTTCCTTTAAGATTTCTCTGAAAATACAGTAGACACCAACTCAGTTTATAATATTAAGTCTGAACTGGCTAGGGTTTACAGGCCAAGTGAAAGGATATGGAACCCAAGGCAGGTGGATGGAGTTGGGTTGAAGATCACATTGACCAAAGGTAGAATGGCTAGCTCCTGATTCTCTGGTCACAGTGCCGAGATGGACATATGGTTGCAACAAACAATCTGCTGGAAGAACTCAGCAGATCCAGCAGCATCTGTGGGAGAAAAGGAATTCATGACGTTTTGGGTTGAAACCTTGCATCAGGGCAGGCGAGTTGACAGAACAACCATGGAGTTTTCTGAACTCTTTTTCCTCTGTGATTTTTGTTCTTGCAGTTTCTGGGAATACTTGTTCCTCCTGCATGTGGAGATGGTTACTGAAGGTCGATTTTTTTCTTGGAGAGCTTTAGTAGCGATCACTCTGACCAATGTCAGCTGATTTAATTTCACATGCAACAGAAATGCCATTACATTTTCAATTTTCCACCACATTGGGTTTGAGGTGTGGATAAATGGTTCTTGGACACAAATATGGCTTTGCACTTTATGAGTAACTCCATCACTAAATCAGCTGCCACTTTCCAGAGCCTGTCTTCAGCAAAAAGAATGCTGAGCTCCTTTCCAAAAAATCTTTGGCTCCTTTCAAGTTCTTTTCATTAGCCTTGTGATACATGCATTGATAACCAGTAGCCTTCCTGCCAAAAAAGAACACCCAAGCAGTAAATGCTGACCAAAGATATTTTAGAAACTTTTTATTAGGATTGTGCTTTTTGAAATGACCACAAAGATATCTGTAATGTCCTAAAGTTGGCCAACTCTGGCTTGGACGTCTCCATGTTTTGGCGCTCAGGATGATCCAACCTAAATGGAATCATTAGAGTAACACAATCTGCCATCTCAATCCCCGGGAAGTAAAGGATATAAAGGTTTTTCAGAATTTCTGAGAGAAAATTGTTTTGCCCACAGCGGCAATATGTAACAAAGCAATAAGGCCTGGAAAGTAAGGCCGTTGGGTCTGGTTCAAACCAACTAGCCAAATGTTTAAATTTAAATCATTCAAATCTGCCCAATTTGCATTCATTTTAAAAATACCCCTAAAACTCTTAGTTCAAGTAAAACATGCTTAGCTCAAAGAAAATAAATATGCAGTTGAATAATTTATCAGTTTTACCATCCTGAAGGGAGCTAGCCTCCTGATCAATAACAGATTATGCTTGTCCCTCCTGCCTGTCACCATGGTGAGTAGCAAAGGTGGCAATTTGAAGTCTTCTGTGCGACAATTTATCCCATAAATCCATGAAATCTTTGTCCAATATGTTCAGCCTCACTGGTGGTCAGATGAGTTGTCTTTCTGGCACTTAATCCACATGCAACCCAGGGGTTAAAACGGGCTAAATCACTGGAGGTACTGAAAGAGGAGTTTGGTCGGTTTTTGAAAGACTGGGCAATTGAGGGCCACGTGGAGCTCTCCCAGAAAAGACGAGGCCTGGGGCAAGATCAGCCATGTTCGTGTTGAATGGCAAAGCACGCTTGAGGGGCCGGATGGCCTACTCACACTCTTATTTTGTTTTGTTCTTGTGCTTAACCTAATGGGATCCAACTCTTTCTTACTAACTACTTTGTTATGTAAGTTAACCATACAGGCTCTTTTCTGATTTCAGTTTATGGTCTTCATTTATTTTTGGGATTCAATTTCATGCTGACCTCATGAGTCTCTGCATTCAATTCACTTGTAAGCACCCAGAATGATATCAGGAGAGAGTCTCCTCCAACCCTACAAACCTCCAAGAACTGTGAACTTTAGCTCATCCACTCACTAGCTCCCCCTGGTGCCAGTGATTGTGCCTGCAACCGCCAAGACCATAAGCGCTGGAGTACCTTCCCTAATCCTCCAAAGGTTTCCTTCTTTTGGATGCACCTTCAAACCTGCTGCTTTGGCTGAGCTTCTGATTATTTTCCCTAATATCTCATTATAAGGGTTAGTGTCAAATCTGTTTAATAACGCTCTTGTAAATCTGTTCAGTTCAGTTGAACAGGTGATGTGTTGGAGCTACCCAGGACATCAGACAGACTGCAACTTTGCTTGAATCCAGTATTAATGGAGCATGGATGAGCTAATTATAGTTCATGCAGACAGCAGCGTAATGTTATCAATGGTGTCAGAAATGGGAATAGAAATGTCAACTCTCAATGAAAATGCTTCGACCTTGGCAACTTAAAATTAGCAGAAGCCCCTCACCACAATTCCCATCCACTATAAGAATTAGTAATGTTGGGCTAAATTTGTGGATCTGCTGATGAGTCTTATCCAGCAAAGGAAAATAAAGGCACAGATTCCCACCACCAGCAAGAGCAGAAAATGAGATCCCACCGATTAATATCCAGAAGGTAGAACTCATGCCCCTGCATCAGAATGGTGTGGGTTCAAGTCCCGCTCTAGAACAAAAATCTGGACTGACGTTCCGATACAGCACTCAGAGATTTCTGGAGGTGTAGGTCGGAGATGACATTACCCTGAGATCCTTGTGCTCTCCTGTGGACATAAAAGATCCTGTGACATTATTTTGAAGCACTGGAGGAAAGTTCTCCCCAATTTATAACCCTCAATTAGCATCACTATAACAAATCATTTGATCACAATCATATTGCTGTTTATGGAAGCTTGCTATTCCATAGAGTCATATAATTATACAGCATGGAAACAGGCTCTTCAGCCCACACTGACCAAGTTGCCTACCTGAGCTCGTCCCATTTGCCTGTGCTTGGCCCATATCCCTCTAAACCTTTCCTATCCATGTGCCTGTCCACCTGGCATTGACAATGGTAAAGTACATGGTCCATACCAGCTAGTCATTGCTGCACCTGTAAACCTGCTTCTGCTTCTGTCTGATTTAAAGAGAACTTTAAGAAGGCTCCAGGCTCCTGCTGGGAACTTGACCCTGCTTGGGCCCCTTTAAGGTTGGTATTTGCCCTCCGCAACTTCGGACTCTCTGCACTCCCTGGAGCAATCACCTCCACTTAACTGACGAGCCCATAACCAACAGCCCTTCCCTAACTACCAAACACACCCTCCAACCATCAAGCCCTACCCATAGTCAATGATCCCACCCATATGACCATACATCACATGCAACAACTACATAACCCCACACCACTACCCGACTATTTTCCAACCTTGCTCTGTCCTGCCAAACCCCACCCACCTACCTACTACCACATCCCTTCCCCAAGTAGGTTCTACTCCCTAGTGATCTGCAGCCAAGCCCTTCCACCCAATGATTGGTCCCAATCTCTGACCTTCCTCCTCAATGTTAGGCACCATTGCTTAAAAATATTAGACATAGCCTTGAATCCTGATTTGCCAGATTTCCTTTGGACCCCTTGCACTGGCAGAGCAAGGGGAAGAAAGGCCTATCATCCCTACAAGGTTGATTCAATGGCACAGACTACCTTGGGCCTTGTATGCTGTTAAACTGACCAACAGTGGACAGGAAAACATACCTATCATTCACAATTCATCTGACATTTCAGGGTCACTGCCTCAATCATAGGTATAGGCTTCTTAACAGTTCTGGTAACACTGCCATGTTTATTTGGTAAATATGGAAAACTGGCACATAATTCAGGATTTTTTCTTATTGCTGAGGTGTGGTTTAAGGCTTTCTTAGAAAAGCCACTTCAAGTCAATGTCATACAAATTTAATCTCAATTTCAGGGGTCTTCAAGGATGCACGGGGCTTTAAATAAAAAAGACTATTTAAATGAGAAAGTCAATGCCCGTACTTTTCTCTTAAATGATTTTAACATTTACCACAAAGCCCTATTCCTCGCCAAGCAGAATAAACAAGCAGGTTGGCATAACGACCAATCCAACCTGACTGGTTGCACCATGGCCTGGTGTGGCAATTCCAACGCACAAGAATGCAAGAGGCTGTAGACAGTAGCAGACGCAGCTCAGTCTACCAAAGGCACATCCCTCCCCACCATTGAAAGCATCTGCATGAGGTGCTGCCTCAAGAAGGCGGCATCTATCATCAAGGATCCTCACCATCTGCATCATGCCTTGTTCTCACTGCTACTGTCAGGCAGGAGGTACAGAAGCCTGAAGTCCCACTCCACCAGGTTCAGGAACAGCTACTTTCCTACAACCATCAGGTTCTTGAACTGACCTGCACAACCCTAACCCTACCTCAGCAATGGAATACTACCGACTACCACCTACTATGGACTTGGCTCTAATTATGTTTTTTTGCTCCAATGTATTGTTTTGCACAGTTTTTCTCTTCACCATCTTGTATAATTTATGTATCATTTATGTTCTGTGTGTTATCTGAATCCACATGCCTCCAATGCTGTTGCAAGCAAGTTTTTCACTGTACCTGTACCTGACCATACTTGTGCATATGACAATAATCTTGACTCGACTTGACTTGACTTGACTTGAAAAACCAATGGTTTTGCAAAACCATGGCTAAACAAAAGTTTAAGAGGGCCTGTGAAGTCAATGCTGGTCTCACCTTTCTTCAATAGTTTAAGGTACTGATTATGCAGCCACCATGCAGACATCAATCTCATAGACAACAACCGCAGAAATATTCGGGATTTTCACCCTGAGGATGGTGGGCTTCTGGAACTCATTGCCTGAAAGGGAGATGGAAGCAGAAAGCCTCAATGTATTGAAAAAGTACCAGGAGGGGCACTGAGAGCTGCAAAGTGGGGTTAGTCTTAACTGCTCACCTTTTGGTCGGCATGGATACGATGAACCAAATGGCCTGCTCCTCTGCCTTAAATTTCTATGATTAATGTTGTCTTCCTGACCACATGCACCCTCATTAAAAAGAAATGGACTACACATAAAGATTTTATATGTAACTGCGCCTGAAACAATTAAACAGTTAATGGAAAACCATCTGTACCCTATGCTTAAGGAGCCCAAGTCTAACTCTGTCTCATCTATCCTGGATCTTATTCTGTTATAATCCAGTACACTAAGGAAGTCAATAGTCACTGGCATCTTACATCACTTACTGACTAATTAACCATGATGGGCACCTGAAAAATATTGTTAGCATATAATTGCAATGAAGCATTAATAACAGAAGAGTATAATTCATGGTGATATCTCTGTGCATAAATGATTATATTTCATTGATGATAACTGCTGTTCATTAACATCCCAGCGATCTCATCATAGCACACTGATTATGCTAAAGCTGTGTGTTCATTCATTATGCCATTTCTAATCATTGAATGGTTGATTTGATTTATAGCTTGTAGTAAACATTGTTCTCTATTGTTAAATATATTCAAACTCAAAACATTTACATTTTTCTAAATTGATTGTAATACTTGGCTGCAAGATTATGAGATATTTTATCCATATGAAAACGATATTAAATACATTAGCTTGAAGTAGAGCAGATGCAAGCCGATGTTGGCTCCCTTGTAGTTGATAACTATATCACTGGCAGAACAATGGAAAAGGAAAATAAAAGATTTTCACTGATGCAGTCATATTCCAGCCTTTATAAGATAAACTCTGATCCCCTAATTTATTTTTTGGCTTGTCAAGTGCCCTGTGCTTTTTCAAACAGTTACAGTTTGTTTTTTGAAGGGCAGTTTTCTGGAAATGATCATAGTGGCTATGGAATGTAAAATTATCTTGCTGCAACTATAGTGAGGACTGAATAGTGTGCAGGAATGAAGCAAGGGATGAAAATATGATATTCTATAAAAACCTGGCAATTGGACAAAATTATATGAAATAGCACCACACCTCATTCCCTGGTTCACTGGTCTCTGTCAGAGCACCAGACATGTTACGTTAAGGAAAGTGCGACAGCGTATTGAGAAAACTTGGCCCCAGTCTCTCTCTATTTGTGAATGAGCGGCTCTGGTGCAGATCCAGAAGTTCAGGTTTGGATATTGGGAAAGCTGAGAAATTCAAGGAGTGTGGGATCATGAACATGGTAATCAACACGGAATCTTCCCTCAGAGTGTCATCAGTGGTTCAACATTCCTACTTCCCTACGCCAACAGCTGTGTATGTCCACTTACTGAGCATACACAAGCCTGTGATCAGCAGAGTTTGGGAATCAAGGGGTATGGGGATCAGCGGAATGTGGGTTAGGGAAGGATTAGCCGTGCTCTTATTGAATGTGGGAGAGGACTAAAGGGGATGGCTAACCTCCTCCTGATGCTGCTCCTTATGTTATAGTTTTCAGATGTCTTTCATATGGATGTATCTCTTCCACCATTGGCTGACTGCACTGATATTCATGCATTTGCTAAAGCTAGTTCTCAGTGTTGGGGCAGTGGTCACAGCATTTGATACAAAGTCTTAGAAAGTGTGGAAAACCCCTTCAAGATAAAGGTCTCCAGCATCACAAGGTAGCTCATTAACAAGGCAGCCAAGTAGGTCGCTGATTTTAAGTGGGGGTTTTCATGTAGGGTACATCACGTGACCTCCTATTGGCCTATTGTTCCAATCTGCTGCCATTGGGTACCCACAATAATCTGGCCAATTAGGTAACATATAGGCTCTTCTTTACCTGATCAGATGATTCTTACCCACCAGTCATCAAGTCATACAACATGCAAGTAGGCCCTTCAGCCCAACTCATCCATGATGACCAAGTTGTCTACTTGAGCTAGTCCTATTTGCCCTCATTTGGAACATATCCTGCTAAACCTTTCCTATCCATGTACCTGTTTTCCTAAGTTTAAACGCAGAAACACTCAGCAGGTCAGGCTGCATTAATGGAGAGAGAAAGAGAGTTCACAGTTCAGGTCAATGACTCTTTGTCACAAGAGAGAAAACAAGTTAGCTTTAAGGCAGAGGGGGTGGGGGGGAACGGGTAAGACACAGGAGGTATCTCTGATAGGGTGAGATCAGGGTTGACATGGGGATAAGCTGCTGATGAAGTAGCCTGGTTTATGAGGGCAGTTAGAGAGAGATGCCATGTACAAAGAAACAAAGTCTGTGAGATGAGGCAGTTCAAGAGAAAAAATGCAAACAAAGAAAAGTAAAAGCAGTGAAATACAGAGCTGTGGGGACTGTTAAGCAGGTCAGACCATGCTAATGGTGAGAGAAAAACTGAACCAACATTGCAGATGGACGGCCTAGACCAGAATTGGCCCAGTTCTGGTCCAAACAGAGAGAGCAAATTGTTGAATTCAATTGAATCCAGAAAGCAACAAGATGAGGTTCTTTTCCTCCAGCTTATGTTTGGCCACAGTACAAAAGTGCAGGAAGCCACAGACAGATATGTCAGAATAAAGAATCAAATGGACAGGAAGTTCAGGGACAGCCCTGCAGACTGAACCAAGGTGTTCTGTGTTTGGGTTCTCCAGTGTAGAGGAGATCACGGTTGTTCACACTGAATGCAGTAGACAAGATTGAAGAAGTGCAAGTGAATGCAGTCCCTTCCCATACACCTCTGTGACACCTCTGATCCCCTCCACCACTTTGACAGTTTCTAATTCACTGGCCCCAAACATCTCTTCGTTAGCATGGACAGGATAAACCAGGATAAGCGAAGGACCCTCCACTTCTTCTGGGAACAGAGATCCAACAAGTCCCCCTTCACCAATGCTCATTTGCCTGGCTGAACTCATAGAACACAGAACAGTACAGGAGAAGAACAGGCCCTTCCAACAACTATGTCTGTCTCACAAGGTACAAATTCTCCTTCAACTCCACTCATTTTCTTCAGATCAAAGCTGTAGCTATAGGAACTCAGGTGGCCCAAGCAATGCCTGTCTTTTTGTGGAATACATGGAGCAGTTGGGTCTCCCCTCAACCCTTTTTCCAGTACATCAGTGACTATACAGGTGTATTGGTATTGGTATTGGTTCATCATTGTCACAGTGAAAAACTTGTCTTGCATACTGCTCGTACAGATCAATTCATCACACAGTACATTGATGTAGTACAGTGGAAAAACAATAAGAGAAAACAGAGTAAAGTGTCACAGCTACAGAGGAAGTGCAGTGCAGGTAGACAATAAGGTGCAAGATCATAACGAGGTAGATTGTGAGGTCAAGATTCCATCTTATCATACTAGGGAACAACTCAGTAGTCTTATAATAGCGGGATAAAAGCCGTGATGCATCCAGTTAGGACACTTTCTTTTGTCCTTCCATTATCTTCTCTGCAACTTAAAACTAACATTTTCTTGCTTTTCCAATTCTGATGTAGGGTCTCGTACCATAACCATTAGCTCTGCTTCTCTTTCCACAGATGGTGCCTGACCTGCTGAATCTTTCCAGCATTTACTGATTTTATTTCAGACTTCCAGCATTTGTAGTTTTATTTTAATTTTCAAGCTGCGTTTCCATCCCATGTCCGAATTATTAGGTCTAATAAAAGTACAAAATGGGATAGGATGTGTGCAATTTGTCTTGCTGTTCATGCGAAGTTGCACTCAGAATGCTCCCAATAGCAACGTTGCAGGGATTAATCATAGGTTCCTAGAGACAGTCCCACTGAGACTGGGCATTAACTGAGTGCCCTACAACAGGCTTAAAAGGATTCTCAACCTTCTGCTCTATAAGGTTAGCAGTCTTGTCACTGCCTCAGTTGCTCCTGCTTTTAACTACACTGATTTCCAACCATCTTTAATTCCACTGGAGCGGCACTGAGCAATTATAAGGTATGTACCTAGGATATTGCAAGCAGGCAGCACTTCCCAAGGTACACTTGCTGAGGAGATGTTCCCTGCACAACCAGTAAAGTCCCTGAAGAATCTTAACAATGTCTTCCCTTGCATTCAGCTCTCACATGATATAATTAAAATTGGATTATCAGCCATTGTCCCATTGCTGTTTGTGGGAGATTGCAGTGTACAAACTTGTCTCATATGTTACAGCAGTCACTCCATCTCAAAAGTACCTCATTGACCGTAACCATAACATACCCTGGGATGTGCTGGAAAGGGTTTAAAAAGTGCCACAAAGACACATCTTACTTTTTATATATCTGCAATAAAACAGTCTGCTTTCTGACTAATTTGGTCAATTTTAATATGGAGGAAATATCAAAAAAGCACATCAAAGGAGTTTGGTACTAGGTTTATGCTTCTGGGATACAGCAGCATAGTGGTTAAGTTACTGGACTAGTATCCAGAGACCTAGGACTATTGACCTGGAGACGTGATTTCGAATTCCATGCAGTGAGCTGGGGAATTTCGATTCACACAATTAATCTGAAATTAAACGTATCCATAATGGTGACAATAAAACTACCAGACTTCCACCTGTTTCACAAACATATATCAGTGAAGGAAATGTACCATTCCAATCCGATGTGACCTATACTTGACTCTGGACACACAGCAGAGGTTGAATCTGAGTGGCCTAGCCGGCCATATCCAGGAAGATCAGGAATGAACAGTGTCACCTTCAACGTGGTGAGAGAATAAATGAAAAAAAAGAAAAGAAAGAGTTTAAAATCAAAGTGCTTTTGCTTACTTTTCCACTAATTGAAAGTGAAGACAGGTTTACCAAGGGCAGTTCTGGCTGAGGTTACTATAGCAATGGGATCGCTGAAACTGCTTCATGTGTCTTTGCCAAGAACAAGGTCACATCTCACCCTTTGGAGTTTGACAAATCACATCAACAAATTCATGACTGAAATAGGATCCGGGTGCAGAGTGCTGGTTCTGCTCCACTCTTCCAGACCCAGTCTCTCCCTGTTTATTTGCATGCTATTGTTTTGTTGTGGGCAGCTATTAAAGGGACATTACCATTTCTTTGTCCCTGGTATACAGATGGGGAGGGGAGCATTAGGAAAGAAAATGTTTCAGGATCAACAAACAATCTGCTGGAGGAACTCAGCAGGTTGAGCAGCATCAATAAGAGGAAAGGAATTGTCGACATTTTGGGTTGAAACCCTGCATAATTATGTTGGTTGCTTCAGGTTCCAGCATCTGCAGTCTCTTGTGTCTCCAAATGTTTCGGGATGTTGCTCACTGTGGCTTCAGCCAATGCAAGCCCAAACACCTCATGCACCACAATGCACTGAGCCCATCAAGCAACCTTGCATCTTATAGCATCATAGATTCGTACCATCGAGTCCACACTGACTATTACTATACTAATCCTATTTTATTCTCCCCGCATTCCTGTCAAGTCCCCCCAAGTTTTACCACCACCTACACACTAGGGGCAATTTACAGTCAACAATTAACTTACCAACCCTCAAGTCATTGGGATGAAGGTGGAAACCAGAGCACCGAGAGGAAGCACACACTGTCACAGAAAGAACATGCAAACTCCACACAGACAGTACCAGAAGTCAGGATTGAACCTGGGCTCCTGGAGCTGTGAGGCAGCAGCTCTACCAGCAGCCCTCATTACTACAAAGCTGTTTTCGGCCTCAGCCCCATTTAAGCTTGGTACCAGATTCTTTAGAAAGATCCAAGATCTACTCAAGGGGCTTACAGCACACTGACATGGAAAATGTGTCGAATGTCACCTCCTCCCTTTGAATAAGGCTGTGTGGTATCCTGGATCTGTTCACCAACTTTAGTGCTTCAATTTATTGCCGTAAAATACTTATACTGTGTGAATTTATCTTTGCATTAATGGCAAATTTAGCAAACATATTTAATATCCCTTCATCTTTTCATGCAGGGCTCCTCCCTCCAGTAAACAGAGGTTAGTGAAATGGTACTACTTCATTTCATTTACAAAAATCATTTTGAGCAGGAAATGCATGGAAGAACATGCTTTTTTCCAGTATAGAACAGTACAGTACAGGAACAGGCCCCTTGGCCCACCATGTTGTGCTGAAATAATTAAGCTAATGACACCTAATCCCTTCTGTCTGAACATGGCCCATATCCCTCCATATTCATGTGCCAGTCTAAGAGGCTCTTAAATACCTCTATCACGCCTGCCTCCATCACCACCCCTGGCAGCGCATTCCAGGCACCCACCGCTCTCTGAGGAAAAAATCCAGCCCCACACATCTCCTTTGAACTTTCCCCTTCTCAATTTAACTGCATGCCCTCCAGTATTAGACATTTCAACCCTAGGAAAAAGATACCGGCTGTCTACTCTAACTATGCCTCGCATAATTTTATAAACTTCTCTCAGGTCTGTAATCTTCTATCAGGCCTATCACATTGCTCTTCGCCTAAAGGCTTCCGGCAAGGTTTTACAATCATCCCATACCTGGATCAGCATCTTCTTTCATCTGCGGGATGATTTTTAGGCAGTGAATGTTTTTGGCAAAGGAGATTTAGACTCAATAGCCCCTAAACTGACCTGATGATGTCATGTTCAGCTCCATTCATAACTCTCGGAGACTGAAGCACTCCACAGCTGCATGCAGCCATTGGTTGCCATTGGTGCCACAGAGGTGCCAAGTGTTGGCCATCTCCAACACGAACATATAAACGTACACATTAAGGGTAAGAGTAGGCTGCTTAGTCCTGCAGCCTGCAATACGATTCAGTAAGATCATGGCTGTTCTGATTGTAACCTCAATTCCGCATTCCCACCAACCCCTGGTAAGAGATCGACTGCCATGACCAATCATGATTGATTATTGTGTAATGTAACTATAGGGATGGTTATTGGTGAACCAAATAAAGATTTCTCTATAATTACAAGCTCAATGGCTAGTGATACCACTGAGCCTGTTACTATCTGTGTAGGCAGAGATGTACAGCCAAACAAAGAGACGGAGAGACAACAGCTTCCATCCTGTCCGGCAGGAGGTGATGAGAGAAACCGGAGGATCCTGGCTGTCTGCCAACATGCGGTGCAGCCACTGTTGATCCCCAGCACTGGGTGCAGCACTCAACCCCACACTGCACTGCCATCTGCCCAACACCACAAGAACTGCTCCACATGGAGTCACGGGGTGATTCATTGTTGGTTTTGCACAGCAACAAGCCACAACAGGGAAGGTAAGGGTTCAGTCCAGGTTTCTGACTTGTCCTTCTGGCAGAGCAGCACGCAGCAATGAGAAGGGCAGGAGTCTGACCAGGTAGCCAGTACTGTCAGTAACATGTCTCTCTACTTCTAAGCTATAACCCTCCAGCTCTGATTCCCCTAGTACTCTCCTTCCTGGGAATGCATCCTGAGTGCTAAGGAAAGTACCAGTATACGTGAGTTAATACACATCCAGCAAGCTGTCTTTTCATTCATGTAAAACAGTTTTTAGCAGAAACTCCAGGATAACTCCTACCAATCCTGGCACCACAGAAGGTGAGGTTGTAAACTCCTATGTCTTAGTATAAAGCAGAAAATCATAATTTCCTCTTTTCAAAACCTTGTATCGGTACATAATTCTTTGTGTTGCAATAGGCACCAGAACGTGGTGACTTGTAGCAAGCTGCTCTCTCCAGATCTACTCATTATTTTTACTATAATTGTTCTACTCTTTTAAATCTAAATTCTATGTCTGTAAGAATTACTAATAATGTGATGTATAAGAATAACCAGCAGAAAGCGACTGCACATTTTTCAAATATTAGCAATTATCTAAAACCTCACATTTACACTGGTAATATCATCTTAAAATCCAGGTTTACTTGCATGCTTGAAGAAATATTGAAGGTGTTCATTTGACAAACTAATACATTTCTGCTTATACCAGCTAACTGCAAAATTTTCCAAATCCAATTGTATGAGCTTCTATATAGAATGGGCAATATTGAATTCCACACCCCATAAAACTTTGCCTTCAAATCACTTGATGAAGCCATGGTGTGTAATGGCAGACAGTTCTCACCTTACATTGTGAATCAAGATTAAAATGAAACCCAGTGGGTTTGCTGATCAGAACTCATCAGAGTTACTCTGTTTTATCAATAAAGTGGTGCCGTGTTCTCTTGATGACCTGACACTGACAACACAGTCTGTTCTGAGTTTCACATTATACGCCCAAAGCACGAAGTGCAAGCAATATTTCTTTAGTTTTGGCTGAAAACTCCATGGGAGCATCATACGCAATCAGTGGGAAGCCACCCCACCCCACACTTCAAAGTTAGAATGGGAACTGACTTTTGAGTTATACTGTTACTGGCGCAGCCCACAACCATGAAATAACTGCACTGCTACTGACACTGATGCACAGATACACATTTCAAAAACAGACTTCATATGAGAAATACAATGCTGTGCAGCATGGCTTTCCTTACTTTCAAAGTCTGTCCATTTATAGCGTTATCAGGTCTATACATTTGAAGTGTTAGTACCTTCTGTGTACAAGTAATCATTGCTACTCATGTGACTGTTTTGGAAACCTCAAGTGTTTGAAGGGTATTTCCACAGGACCCATCCCTCAGTGTCCAGTGGCAGCAGGGCTTCAGATGCAGTCCTTTCCCACAGAGCCTTTGGATTGGCTGCACCCAGCTTCAGTGCATCCCCAGCATGTACTCCTGCAGC